>NW_026294551.1:36515914-37068414 GCF_007827085.1 Peromyscus californicus insignis
ACAGTGTTAGACTTGAAGAGTGAGTGATGATTAAAACGCCCCTGCCTCAAGAGCTGGGGCTGGGATGGTGGTTTAGATTTATAAACTCTAATTATGGTGTCTTTAAAGGTACATAATGCTAACATTTATTTCCTTGTCAAGAAGGAACTTGGGGTTCAGAGAGGTTCACTAACACACTGTGAAGCACATAATTAGTAGTGAGCTAGAGCTGAGGCTTTCAGGTTCTCCAGACACCAAGTGCTGCTGCTGCTTTATGTTGGAAGTACCAGTGTGGTGTGGGACTGAACCCCAGTCCTCTGCAAGAGCAGCAAGTGCTCTTAACCCCTGAGCCATCTCTCCAGCCCCCGCTCCCCCTTTGAGTTTTTTAAACAAATTTTTGTTCTTTCTATAGCCCTAGTTGTACTGGTACTTGCCATGTAGACTGGCCTAGCCTCCAGTAGCTTTCCTGTCTCTGCCTCCAAGTGATGAGATTTACAGGAGTGGACTGTCACACCCAGATGAAAATACTGTTCACAACTCAGTTTGCATTCATTTAGTTTTTCCTCTGCAATCAATGCCAATTGGGGTGAGTGGATGAGTAGATTTTGAGTTTTCCTGACTTGTTAAAATGGAACTGCAGTTATGACAGGCCCTTCATGTTGGTTCAACTGCACGTGCTCACATGATGAGATCTGTTCAGCTTCCTTTGGATTTAGTAAATGTCCCATGCTCTCTTCCTTTGCCATTCACACTTACAGAGAAAAAGGGAGACCAGCGGTTCTGTCCTTTGGCAGATGAGGAGGCAGCTTCTTCTGGAGTTGATGGGCATTCTTCCTACAGTAAGGAGTACTCGTATTGTAGAAGACGCCGATGTGGAGATGGAACCCACTGTGTCTGTGTACTCGGGGCTGAAGGAAGAGCATGTGGTGAAAGCCAGCGCACTCTTACGTCTCTACTGTGCCTTGATGGGAATTGCTGGACTCAAGTACTCAATCTGATATTTTACCTTTTTATCTTTCTTCTTGTTTCTGATCTCAGAGAAGTGAGCCAAAGGCCTTTTATTAAGAGACTTGGGCTTTTAATTTTACTAGTTTATGTCAAAATTGAAGTCATTAAGGCCAGCTGACCTTGAGGAATATTTTGACCTAATTTCTGATTATAAATAGAATTATGCAGATATTGGAGGGAGGAGAGTATTTTATCAGTTTTTAATCACAGTGTAAAGGACTCTTTTTTACCAATTTGAGAAGATACCCCTGAGAGACCTGCGAGTTACCCATGACCACTCCTGGGTCAGGGGAAGACTCCTGTGTTTCAGAGTTGACAGGACATGGCTCTTTAGCACAAGGTTCTAAGTCACTGCACCAAATTTTCCCAAATAGTGTCCTCAGCTGGTATCAGAACTTTCCTGTGTGTGTCTCCAGCTCATGTGCCTTTCAGTTCTGACAGTTTAATTAAGCAAATGCTGGCCTATCAGTTTGGTTTAAATTTAAGTTATTACAATCCATTAACCCCATAATTCTATAAAGTACAAACTGCTGTGAGCTCTGCAGGACATATGACTACACATAAGTAACATGTGCTTACCATGTTATGCCCTCTGCTATTATTACTTCCTTTGAAGTCTATTGGTCACTAAACCCTGTTTTTACAGAGACAGCAAAGTAATTCTGTTTTTCATTTCTTTTTTTTTTTTTTTTTTTTTTTTTTTGGTTTTTCGAGACAGGGTTTCTCTGTGTAGCTTTGCGCCTGTCCTGGAACTCACTTGGTAGCCCAGGCTGGCCTCGAACTCACAGAGATCCACCTGGCTCTGCCTCCCGAGTGCTGGGATTAAAGGCGTGTGCCACCACCGCCCGGCCTGTTTTTCATTTCTTAATGATAAATCCATATGCATTAAAAAAAAAGCAGACAATTGAAAAGAGAGAATTGACCAATAATGATGAAAGTGTAGGGTACTGGCTCAGGGTAAAGAATGCTTGCTCTGCAACCATGATGAGTTGAGTTTGAATCCCCAGCACTCATCTAAAAAGCTGAGCATGGCTGTACATGCTTGTAACCTCACAACTGTGAGGGAGAGATATGAATGTCCCAAGAGCTCTCTGGTCAACGCCTAGTGGGAACAGCTAGTTTCTGCTTCAAGGCTTAAATAAGACAGAGTGCCCTCCTGCACGTGTGCACAGACATGAACACCCACCCATTCATGTGCACTGTCATATACCACACACACACACACACACTATATACATACAGCACAGTACATGCACATGCTACATACACACACACACACACACACACACACACACACACACACAACAAGTAATTGAATGTATTTTTTTTAAGTGATGTTAAAAAATTTGTACTTGAAGAGTTAAAATGTTGGAAAATTCACTTGCTTCCTTCCTGAACTCTAAGTAGATAAACAAACAAACAAATGTAACAGCTCGTTTCTCTTCCAGGCCAACTGAGGAAGAAGCTGAACAGTTGCTGCAGTTGATGACCAGCCGGCCGCCTGCCACACCAGCTGGGGTTCGATTTGTTTCCCTTTCCTTCTGTATGCTACTGGCCTTTTCTACACTTGTCAGGTACCTTCCAAGTCGCTCTGCTTTGTCAGGATGTGCTCTTATCTACCTATCAGAGTGTGTGTACAGGGGCGAGTGTGCAGTGTAGGTAGTGTGTTTGCCTGGCGTGTGGGCTGCCACCAGAAAGGCTGTAGAACATGTTATTAAACGTTTACTGCAGAGCCTGGCCTAGGCACAGACAGTCATGGTCTCTCTCCTTCAGTGAAAGGATAGCCACATCTCCTGAATGCCCATCATTTTATTAGTCTTGGTTGGAGTTTCTTCTGAATATTGTTTAAAGGAATCAGATCGTTCTTCAAGATCTTTTTGAAGGCTAATAACTTTCCTTCCCTACTTTCCTTCCTTGGAGGTTGTTTCTTTTAGTTCTTGAGTAGTTTTGGGTCTTACTAGTACATTGTTTAAAAGCTTTTAAAAAACTTTATTACCTGTTTATTTTTGTATTCAGTTCTGTGTGTGTGTGTGTGTGTGTGTGTGTGTGTGTGTGTGTGTGTGTGTTTGTGTGTGTGTGTGTATCCGAGTGCTATGGTGCACGTGGGGAGGTCAAGGGACAACTTGTAGGAGTCATTTCTCTCCTTCTATCATGTGGACTTCGAAGATGGAACTCTGGTCATCAGCTTTGATGGCAGATGTCTCCCCCTTGAGCCATCTCACTGGCCCCGGTACTTCATTACTGATGACACTTCTAGGTATTAGTTAATTGAATTCCCATTCTCAAAGATGAGCAATTAGTTCTCTTTGTTTTTCTCTCTGTCTGAAAACACTGCACGTGTCTTCCTTTTCTTTTCCTTCTGTTATCTTAGTATAGTTATAATAATTTTAATTTGATCAATATATAGTTTATATTTGTATTATGATTATGTAAACATCATTGAGCGCTCAATCATGAGTAGGTAGTTACTTATCTTTCTTTTTTTTTTGGTTTTTCGAGGCAGGGTTTCTCCGTGTAGCTTTGGTGCCTGTCTTGCTCTGTAGACCAGGCTGGCTTCGAACTCACAGAGATCTGCCTGGCTCTACCTCCCGAGTGCTAGGATTAAAGGCATGCACCACTGCCACCTGGCCACTTACTTTTAAAACAGTTTTGCCTTAAATTTTCTTGATGTTCTATGTAATAATAATTAAACTAAATTTTTTTTTAATCTTTTTGGTTTTTAAAAAAAAATTTTTTTTTTTTTTTTTTTGAGAGCAGCCACCCCTATCCCCACCCCTGGTACTGGGTCAATTCATGGCAAATTTGCCACGGAGGGAGTGGTGGGGAGAAAGCAGCCACACCCCACAGAAGACAGAGAGACTAGGTGAGGCCAAATCCAGGCTTTTATAACAAAGGCCACTAAACTCTCCACAGTCCAAGGAGAAAAGCCTTAGTGTCCCCCCAGCTCCTCTCACCCTATTTTTCCTTTTCCTTTTTCTTTCTTTTCTTTTTTTTTTTTGTTGTTGTTTTGTGTTGTTTGTTTTTTTGTGAGACATGATTTCTCTGTATAGCCCTAGTTGTCCTGGAACTCACTTTGTAGCCCAGGCTAGCCTAGAACTCAGAGATCTGCCTGCTTCTGCCTCCCAAATGCTGGGATTAAAGGTGTGTGCCACCCAATTATTTATTTATTTATTCCTTTATTTATTTATTTTTGTAAGAGAGGGTTTCTCTGTCTAGCCCTGGCTGCCCTGGAACTCACTCTGTAGACCAGGCTGGCCTTGAACTAAAAAATCCACCTGCCTCTGCCTCCCAAGTGCTGAGGTTAAAGGTGTGCACCACCACTGCCTACAAAACTAAATCTTTCATGGTTGTGGTAATTCATGCTTCTAATCCCAGCCCATAGGAGACCAAGGCGGGAAGTCTGCCATGAGTCTGAGGCTAGCCTAGGCTACATAGTGACACCCTGTCTCAAAAAAACCAATAACAACAAACCAAAACAAAGCAGGAGCTGGGGCCGTGCTTGTGCATGCCTTTAATCCCAGCACTTGGGAGGCAGAGCCAGATGGATCTCTGTGAGTTTGAGGCCAGCCTGCTCTACAGAGTGAGATGTAGACCTGGCACGAAAACTACACAGAGAAACTCTGTCTTGGAAAAAAAAAACCCCAAAAAACAAAAAAGAGTAACAAAAAACAAAAAAAAACCCACCACACACACCAAAAACCAAACCAAACCAAACAAACAAACAAAAAAACAAAAGCAGGAAAACTCAGACACACAATACCGAACAACAAAGAAACAAAATGTAGCTAAATCTTCTCTGGACCTAATCTGACTCATTACACAGTCTTTTAGTTTAATCATTCTCAGAAATCTTGCCTGGCGCAGTGTTGTCTGCTCCAGTCTTGGCTAGATCCCTCTGTACCTAGTGTTCTGCAGCTGTTCTCAGGAATTGTTCTTCATTTTGCATTTTTAGAAAGCAGGCATGTGGGAGGTAAATCTTCAGAGCAGGAGTGGGTTTCTGAACCTGCCTCCATTCTGACGTTTGGCTAATGGTTTGATGCATGTAGAATTCTAAGCAGGACGTAATTTCTTTTGGAGATTTTTGAAAGTGTGTGTCCTGTTGACAACTTCCTGTGTTGTCATTTTCTAACACCTTCCTGATTCCTGGTCCCCTGGGGTGTCCTCCTTCACTGTGAAAGCATGGAGGGCTAGATTTTTGGCACATGGTTTTGAAATTTCTGGATGATGATATCTGTCCTCAGTGTCTTTGTTTCTTTGTTTTGTTTTGATTTTTGTTTGTTTGAGAGTCTTTCTGGCCGGCCTGGACCTCACTGCGGTACTCTTGCTTCAGTCCTCCAGTTCTGGGATTCTGCATGCATCGGCACATCCTGCCCAAGTTCGCATTGATCTGGTGTCCTCGGCACCCAGTGGGTCCTTTCCAATAGAAACTGATGGCCTTGAGTTCTAGGAAAGGCTCCTGAGTTAGTTTGTTGATAATGCCCTTCCTGGGGGTTTCTCTGTCTAGTACTCATCTTGTGTGACTTCTTTCAGAGATGGTTATTGGATTTTCTTATCTCATAATCTTTTCTGTGCTTTGCTTGTTCTTTTTTTTTAAAAAAAAAAATGCCGTAAAACGTATCAGGAAATTTATAATTGTACCCCTTTAGTTACCATTCAGTGTTCTTAGCATTTGCACAGTTACCTGACCATTGCCACACTCTGCTTACAGGATATTTTCACCACTCCAGGAAGAAAGCATTCCGCCATTCAGGCTTTGTCTTCTGTGCAGTGTTTAATTTCTAAGGGTTCTCACTTTGTTCTTTTATTCCTTTCTTTATTTGATTTGATTTTTTGTTTGGTTTTGTTTTTTAACTTTTTTAGATCATTTTTCTGGCACTTACTGTATTGATGAGATTGTCCTTCAACTTCTGATTTTCCTGCTTCCACCTCCCGAGTATTGGGATTGTTTGTTCTGCTCTATTGAAGGGGGACTGATTTTCTTTAAGACCTTTTTGTTAAAGGGTTGTTACTGCATTTATTTTATTTTGTGTGTGTGTGTGTGTGTGTGTGTGTGTGTGTGTGTGTGTATGTGTGTGTGTGTGTGTGTGTAGGGGTGTATTTGTATGCATGTGCCATCCATGTGCGTGGAGGTCAGAGAACAACTTGTGGGAATCAGTTCTTCGCATTCAGGTCCCAGGGATCAAACTCAGGTGCTTTGCCCCTGAGCCTTCTCAGTGGCCGAGAAATTTCTTTTAATGTAATTTTAGTGCTGTTCAAGAAAGTATAATGTGCCGGGCGGTGGTGGCACACGCCTTTAATCCCAGCACTTGGGAGGCAGAGGCCAGCCTGGGCTACAGAGTGAGTTCCAGGAAAGGCGCAAAGCTACACAGAGAAACCCTGTCTCGAGAAAAAAAAGAAAAAAAAAGAGAGAATATAATGTTAGTGAAATTAAAAATAAGTAATGTTAGCCATGTGCTTCTGCTTTTTCCTCCTCGAGGCCTTGTAACCATCACCTTTAGTCCTCATTACTCTATAGTGCTATCCTTAGTTGACAGAGGACTAAAGTTCAGAAAGATAAACACTGTGTTGAAGATCACACTGTGAGTAATTGCACAATTGGGAGTCCCACCAGGGTCTGGCAGGCCCTCCAGGCTTCCTGCCTTATAGCATTGTCCTGCACTAGTGGATTGATTGAAGGATAATAGAGTATAGTATAATGTATAGTATAAATGACCTTTTATACTTTCTTTGCTTGGAGTAGTTAGAAATGCACACTGTTTAGTTGCTTTGCATTTTACTTTCTTTTCTGCAGTGAGGTGGAAGGGATCCATGACATTTTTGCACAAGTCCAAGTCAGAGTGTGCCTTTTAGTTTTAAATCGAATAATTGTTTTAAAGAAGTTATTACTGTTGTTGGGCAGGTGAGATGGCTTAGTGGGTAAAGGCACTAGCCACCAAGCATGATGACCTGAGTTGGATCCCCTGGACTCACATGGTAAAGGCAAGAACTGATGCCCAAAAATTGTCTTCTGACATCTATACACATGTCAGGGTGGACATACCCACTCCTCAACACACAAAATAAATAAATAAATGGAAAAGAAAAATTTAAAAAGAAGTTATTACTGTTATTTTTTATTACCCTTTTTATATATGGTGAACCCGTGTTGTTCTTATCTTCATGATTAGTAGGAATATATCTGTCTAAAATTTAAAATTCTACTCAAAAGATTTTCATAACTTAAATTTTAAGTAAAAAGATGCATTAATTTGTTAGATTTTAGAACTTGGTTTCTGACTTTTTGATGATTAAGGTTTTTTTTTTTTGAGACAAGGTCTTACTATGTAGACCAGGCTAGCCTTGAACTCAGAGATCTGCCTACCTCTGTCTCCTGGTGCTGGGACGAAAGGTGGAGCCACCAAATCTGGCCTAGCTGATGCTTATGTTTTCACGCTAGATTTTTTTTTTTCCTATATGAAGTAAATGATCAGTTCTTAGTATAGTTCTTTTAACATTTTAACCCCAGAGACCTTTGCTTTTCCAAGGAATAAGAGGTAATGTCACACCAGATAGTGGTGGCACACACCTTTAATCCCAGCACTCGGGAGGCAGAGGCAGGTGGATCTCTGTGAGTTCGAGGCCAGCCTGGAATATGGAGCAAGTTCTAGGACAGGCTCCAAAGCTACACAGAGAAACCCTGTCCAAAAAAAAAAAAAAAAAATTAAAAAAGGAGGTAATGTCCCTCTCTAGCTTGCAAATATAGTTTTACTAAGACTTGAGGAGGTTTTGACAGTTCAGATTCATGAAGCCAAAGCCTTCATCTTTGAGTTCTAGAACTATCTCGTTTCAATTATAATTAATGGTCCAGTTGAGCAAACCATTAATTTGAGTTGGTATTTCAAAATAGAGGAGAAAAATAACTTCTGGGAAAAATAACTTAAGGGCTGGAGAGATGACTCAGTGGTTAATAATACTTGGTGCTCTTGCAGAAGACCTGGGTTCAGTTTCCAGCATCCACACAGTGGCTCAGAACCATCTGTAGTTCTAGTTGCAGGGATCTGAGGACACCAGGCATGCACATGGTCCGTATGGACACATGTAGGCAAACTCCTTATACCTACACAATAAGAATAAGCAAATCTTTAAAAATAAGGGAAATGCAGTCAGATCGTTTTCTTCCTGCTGACTGGCTCATGGGGGTGACACTGGTGTCTCCACAGCACACCAGAGCAGGAGCAGTTGATGGTGGTGTGGCTCAGCTGGATGATCAAAGAAGAGGCGTACTTTGAGAGGTAAGGAAGCAGCGCGTGTTTGCTCTGTTTAGAAAGCTCTTCTTATTTATTCTCTCCTTGGAAATTCATAGTTTCTCTTCTGTTTTAACAGTACATCCGGTGTCTCTGCTTCTTTTGGGGAGATGTTGTTATTAGTGGCTATGTATTTCCATAGCAACCAGCTTAGTGCAATCATTGACTTAGTCTGCTCCACTTTGGGGATGAAGGTAATTTTTAATAATCTTTTTTCTGAAAGAAAGTGTGCCTAAACTAGACATTCTGTCATAGTATATAACAAATCCATTGTGTTAATTTAAGTAGTTTTAGTTGTTTGCTAGTTTGAAATTTTATTAAAGAATTCCTAGAAAAATAGTAATTTTTAGAACATCTATTTAAATTTATGTATGTATGTGTGTGTGTCTGTGTGGGCATATGTGCTCATGTATGCAATAGCCAATAGAAGCCAGAAGAGGGATGGGAACCTCTGGTGCTGGAGTTACAGGCTGTTGTGAGCCACTTGACATAGGTGTTAGGAACCAAACTGGTGTCCTTTGCCAGAGCAGTCCCCTGCTGCATCGTCTCTCCAGCCCTCTTTGTTGTTGGTGGTGGTTGAGATAGGCTGCCCTGGAACTCATGCTAGTCTCCATCGGTTTTTACTTCCTGTGTAGATTTTCTAATTTATTATAAAGCTTAAATGAATGAACTCATTTATGAAAATATACACACATGCAGTCACACATCTACATCTTCATATACTTCTCAGTCTATTTAAGATAAAACTGTGGCAAGCAGTTACTAAATAAAAGTGTGAGTCTGCCAGATACTGTCCGATTATTTTTTGTAGAAATTTTTACAGTTTTGTTGTTTACATTAATGCACGAGAGCCCTTGGTTTCCTAAAATCTTACCATGCCTAGACAGCCCCATTCTTTTTCACTTTTGCTTTTAAATTTATTTATATATTTGTTGAGATGAGGTCTCCTTATATAACCTGGGCTGTCCTGGAACTTGGTATGTAGACCAGGCTGACCTCAAATCCGTAGAGATCGGCCTGCCTCTGCCTCCTGAGTGCCGAGATTAAAGACATGCAATCACCACACCTGGTCTGCAAATTTGCTTGGTGAAGAATGGTTCCACTTGTTTTTTATTTTGTTGAATATTAGTAAAACTAGTTCTTCTGGGTTTTTTTTTTTTTTTTTTTTTTTTTTGAGACAAGGTCTTGCTTTGTAGCCCAGACTGACTCAAACTTTAATGTGATTCCCCTGCCTTTTCCACAAGAGTGCTGGTTTATAGGTTGACTCATCACACTCAGCTTACTAGACTTTCTTCTAGCTTATTTGTGGATTTATGCTTTGCATTTAAATCTTTTTTCTCAGTACTAGTGAACAAACACAGGGCTTCACTTATGCTAGGCAAGCACCCTTCCACTGAGGTATATATACTTCAGTTCTGCATTTGATTTTAAATTTTATTCCATTTGAAGTACTTGATGTGTAGTGTCATGTGTATAACAAAGTGCATATGTATATGAAATATATATGTTTCTTGTTTCCATTTATTGGATAGACCTCTTCTATCCACTAGTAGTTAGTGGTAGTAGCTATTAGCTAGTGCCAATTGTTAGTACTTATTAAGTAATTTTAAAGTATGTTTTGTCTTTATTTTTGACAAAAAGGTCTAACTATATTGCCTAGGTTGCTCCTGGTCTCCTATGTGCTAGTGATCCTCCTGCCTCATCCTCCCAGGTGTCTGAGACTACCGTCATGCACACAGGTGCACCTCTTTTCTAAGTACGCTTTATATTGCTTCTGCTTTTGTATCTCTTAATGTCAGGCTTAGGAAGCCACTTGTGAAAGGAAAGTTTAACTTTTGAACATTAATATTGTATATCGTACTCATTTTGGGTAATAAATTCATGAGAGTAAATGTATTTCATACAGTTTTACATGCTGTTGGAATTCTTTTCACTATTTTAGATTGTGATTAAGCCAAGCTCCTTGAGCAGGATGAAGACCATCTTCACACAGGAAATCTTTACTGAGCAGGTACTTCCTTTTGTCCTTAGCTAACTAAACTACTTAAAAGAAGAAAGTAGTCTTTTTTCATTATTTGCAGTTTGTAACGATAATTTATTTCATCTTTAAACTCTCTGCGAATAATTCACTTAAAGTAAGTAATTCATTATAAAACAGTTTATGTTCCTGAAAACTTTGAATGGGTGCTTAAGAGTGTGTGTGTGTGGTTGTAGATATTGGTGATGTACTTGTGTGGGCTAACCATTTGGATTGCTCTGAGAAAACAGAGCTCTTGTTAGTCTTTAGGTTGTAAAGTGTTTGCAGTTAGATTACAAGCTAGCTTCTGGTTCCTTATTCTTCTGTTTACATTGATTTGGCTTCAGTACCCTTGTCTGGGGGTAAATTCAAGAATAATTTTCTTTTCAGTAAAGTGCTTCTAAAAGTAAAAATTAGTTCTCAAATCCGTTTGCCAATTTAGACACATGTGTGTGTGTGTGTGTGTGTGTATCTATATAATTTCCTCCTGAGACAGACGTACTCTCTAGCACTGGCTGGACTGGAACTTATGTAGGCCAAGCTTGCTGTAAACTCTGAGCTCTCTGCAGTCCTCTTGCCCAGCCTCCTGAGTGCTGAGATTTCAGGAGTGTGCCCGTAGGCCCAGCTCATAGAACTACTAGAAAAAAAAGTTACCTCTCACAGCAACCCTTCAAGACAAGTAAGATGGTAATCTTTTTTTTTTTTTTTTTTTTTTTTTTTTTTTTTTTTTTTTTGGTTTTTCGAGACAGGGTTTCTCTGTGCGGCTTTGCGCCTTTCCTGGGACTCACTTGGTAGCCCAGGCTGGCCTCGAACTCACAGAGATCCGCCTGGCTCTGCCTCCCAAGTGCTGGGATTAAAGGCGTGCGCCACCACCGCCCGGCAAGATGGTAATCTTTTATTTTATGCATGTAAAAAATAGATTTGAAAGGTAAAGGACTTCTCACTTGGCCCAGCTACTAAGTTTTATGTTTTTAACATTATCACACGTGCATTTGTTTACTTGTTTGTTTTGGTGGAGTTTTTTGGTGGTGTTGGAAATTGAACCATTGGCCCCTGTACGTTAGCTGCTGCTATACCACTGAGTTACACCTCAAGCCCTTTACATGAGTTTGTGTAAAAACAAATAGAAATTAGAGATCTGTACTAGTTCCTAAGTATGTACTGCTTTGGAACTGTCCTGGGGATTGAACTCAGGAATTTGCACATGCCAGACAGGCATCCTAACACTTAGATATATTCCTAGCCTTAATGAGATAAAGTCTCAGTAAGTTGTTCAAGATGGCTTTGAACTTGTGAACCTCATGCTTCAGCCTTTTTTGTGGCTGAGATTACAGATGAGTGTTACTGCACCTAGTTTACTTTTTTGAAACTTAAAAATCATGAAAATGTTCAGGTACAAGGTACATGTCTGTAATCCTAGCACTCAGGACAAAGGAATAGGAGGATCAAGAGTTCATGGTCATCATCCTTGGCAATATAGAGAGTTCAGGGTCAGCATGATCTACATGAGTCCCTGTCTCAAAACAAAAACACAAAAATGACAACTTGTACCAGTTGATTCTCATTATTCATCCTCATGGACTCCATTGAAGTGTGGATGGCCTACTTATGTTGGTAGTCTGTACACTATACCTTCTTTCAAACTAATGTTATATTTGTTATCTTACGTCTTATTTTCTTTTTCTTTTTTTTTTTTTTTTTTTGGTTTTTCAAGACAGGGTTTCTCTGTGTAGCTTTGCGCCTTTTCCTGGAACTCACTTGCTAGCCCAGGCTGGCCTTGAACTCACAGAGATCCGCCTGGCTCTGCCTCCCGAGTGCTGGGATTAAAGGCGTGCACCACCACCACCCGGCCTTATTTTCTTATTATCTTGATGCTGTTTTTTCTTTTAGGTTGTTACAGCTCATGCAGTTCGAGTCCCTGTCACCAGCAACCTGAGTGCCAACATTACTGGGTTTCTGCCCATTCATTGTATTTACCAACTTCTCAGGAGTCGATCGTTTACCAAGCACAAAGTATCAATAAAAGTAGGACTTTACATTTGAATTTTCAACTGTAACTCCGTTCTTCCTCACTAGTTCCTGGTTTCTTTACTATAGTCCTTTCCTGTGGTTTGTATATCTAATGTTTGGTAGTAAGCTAAATTACTAATTATTTATATAGTTAAATATTATTAATAACCCAATTTCAGTTT
The DNA here is from genome assembly GCF_007827085.1 of Peromyscus californicus insignis. NCBI lineage: Eukaryota > Metazoa > Chordata > Mammalia > Rodentia > Cricetidae > Peromyscus > Peromyscus californicus. Next base: position 36,528,394 of record NW_026294551.1, read on the forward strand.
TTAAACAATATTATAAATTATTTACAAAATGTACAGCATTATTTTTCCACTTAAATTCTCAATAGCACTTAACTATTTCATTTAACAATTAGTAAGAAATTGCTATTTTTTTACATTTTTGTTTTGTTTGATACAGATTCTCTTGAAGCCTGAGTTGGCCTTGAACTTGATTTGTAGCTGAGGCTGCCCTTGAATTCTCGGTCCTCCTGCTTTCCCCTCCTAAGTGCTGGGGTGATAGGTGTGCACTAACACATCTGGACCCTTTTCATACTTTTGTTCACCAGTTCTAATGTCGGTGTTCCAAAGTTTGTCACAGACATAACTAGTGCCTAACTTACAAATGTGTCAGTTTTTATATTTGCTCGTGTCAAAGAGTTAAAAGATCTTCCAGAGAGAAGTCTGAAACCCATGAAGTAAATGAATATTTTTGAACCATCTATAAAAGTTTCTTTACTTAAAAAGAACAACCCACAGTTTACAATGGCATATCCCCTCAGGTGACCTTGCTGTGGTGTATTGGTGATTACTTTTCAGCTAGATTGCATCTTTTGCTTCTTTTTGTATTTTTTCAAGCAAAACAGCTATGGATTAAGAGTCCAGCTACACACCCCAAATTTCTACATGTCCTCTACTCATCGGTAGTTAGATGGTAGTCCTGTATTAGTACTTAATCTAAGCCCCTCCTTCCTTATTTTGAGACAAGGTTTCTCTGGGTAGCCCTGGCTGTCTGGGAACTTTCTCATAGAGCTGGCCTGAATTTAGAGATCTGTCTGCCTCTGCCTGAGATTAAAGGTATGGTCCAGCCTAAGTCACTTTCTTAATCAGGGTGTTTCTCAGAAGAAATAGCCACCTGCCACATGTCCTCTTCTGCTGGGAAGTCTTCCATGACACATACAGATCTCTAAATATAAACCTAGAAGGGACTGTTCGAAAACTCATTACACCCAAAGCCAGGCTTCTCACCATGTTAGGTGTAGCTTTCACTGGACAGTCTTTTTGATTAAACTATAAGACTTTTAAGCCAGAGGTATTTATCAAAAGAGGTAGTATATTTTAGCTCCCCAAACTAATGGTGAATACTCTGATTTGAAAAACAATGGAAAGCTATAGGTGCGTCTACAGTTTTGCTTTTTTTTTAAATTTTTTAATTTTTTTTTTTTTGCCTTGATTCAATGCCTTTTTCTCCCAGGACTGGATTTACAGACAGCTGTGTGAAACCTCCACTCCGCTCCACCCTCAGCTACTTCCTCTGATTGATGTGTACATAAACTCTATACTTACTCCTGCATCGAAATCAAATCCTGAAGCCACAAATCAGCCAGTCACAGAACAGGAGATACTTAACATTTTCCAGGAAGTCATTGGGGTAAATAAAATAATGCTTCTTTTACATCTGTTATATTTCTGGCAGAAGTCTTATTTGTGATTCTGATTTCAAAATAAGATTAATGCATAGGTATGCACGCTTGCACACAGAATTGCAAATACATACATACTATATATATACAGTGAGATTAAATTTTATTAGCTCACTAATAAAAAAATATAGTAGTATTAATTCCAAGTAGTTTGTCAAAGAGCACTTATTTAAGAGTTCTTTTCTACATATTTCTAAAAATTATTTTATTTATCTTTTGTGTGTGTATTCCTGAATGAATAGTTTTTGAGAAAGTGTCTCACTTTGTGGCCTGGGTGGTCTAAAACTCATAATCTTGCAGCCTCAGCTTCTGAATACTGGAATAACAGGCTTAGCCCACCATGCACAGCACGAGGAGTTGTTTTGAAGCCTCCTGTTGAAGTGGAATGGGTATCTTGAAGATTATGTATTGCTAAAGGACTGTGGGCTATTTCAACATATTCAACATGGTGTTGTTTAGCTTCCTGGGAATCAAAGATACACCTGGATTCAATTATGGAAAGTTTGGTGAAATCTTTCTCCTTATTTTGCTAGGAAAAGTTATAGTTTATGCAGACACAGTTGAATATACAGTATCTATTTTATGAATTGCTTTCTTCATGGCAATTTAATATAGTACTTCAATTCCTCCAAGTCTTTCAGAAGCAGGAGGGAGTGCTGTAAAGAGGTAGTAGATGAAGTTATGTGACATTTTCCCCTCATCATAAAGACCAGGAAAGATATTTCCTTTCATTGTCATGACCTTCCTTTCGTGAAGACAGGCAGCCATCTCAGTCTGCTGCGAACCCAGTAGTCTCCTTCCCAGTCCAGCTGTGCCTGGTGCAGCAGCACTGGGTAGTCGGCTTCCCTACTGAAAAGGAAGGCAGCTCTTGTGGCTTACTGTTTTAACCGTTTCGTATCCCTCAGGGTGACAGCGCCTGCCTTAATCAGCGCTTCAGTATCACGGCGCAGCTTTTGGTGCTCTATTATATCCTTTCTTACGAGGAAGCGCTCCTGGCAAACACAAAGACTTTAGGTAAGTCATCCAGAGCCCAGTGGGTCCAGTAGTTTGTTCACAGTGAATCTGATATTCCAGGGACATCTAGTGAAGAGGTCGTAAGGAGATGCTAGAAAGTTCTTTTAGGCTAGATTTCAGACCTTTGGTATCGTATCGTGGGACTAAGATGGCTTCTTTAGTTTTTATTTTAATGAATCCAATTTGAGAGAGAAGAAGGTCAACTTTGGGCCATGGCATAAGGGGTAGAATGGTTGTCAGTTGAAATAAGGAACCTGGAGAACCTAGGTTAGGTTTTTGGGGGCTCAGGAGCTCAACTTTAGATATGTAGAGATCTCCGTTCTTAGAAGTGAGGACAGTGAGTAGGAGGCTGTGTACCTAGTAGATACCAGGACTGAATAGCTTTGCATAAATGTGGTATTTAAAATTATGACATAAGATAGGTTCCCAGCAGTAGAGTATAGAGGAAATCCAGGACGATATGGTGTCCTAGATGCCAAAAGGAGAAGGGTAGGAGTTGGTGACGACTGCTGTCTGAGCTCTGTCGGATGGTCTTGAATGAAGAAGATGAGGACTAGGCTTCAGCTGGTGCTGCACATAACGTGGTAGAGGTCACTGTGACTGTGGAGTGGTGGGCGAAAATTTAATTGTAAGGCTGAGCATGGTGGCACACGCCTTTGATTCCAGCACCCGGAGGGAAGGGGAGGGCAGAGGCAGGAGGATCTCTGTGAGTTCCAGGACAGCCAGGGCTACAACAGAGAAACTGTGTCTCGAAAAACAAAACAAAACAAAACAAAATGGAAAGAAAACCTAATTGTAATGAATTCAGAAGATTCAGAAGAGAGCTAGAGGACCCAGTCCTTACAGACTCTGAGTAGAGACTGCACTTTGGGGGATTGTTAAAGGGAAAGAGAGAAGCAATGTGATAATAGGGGTGGAATAAGGTCAGGAAGGGATGATGAAAGTGTGTGTGTGTGTGTGTGTGTGTAAGTTCACCACACGTGTGGGTGCCCATTAATCTCTGGAATGAGAGTACAGGTAGTTGTGAGTAACCTGATGTGAGTGCTCTCAACCACTGGGGCTGTCTCTCTAGTCCTAACTTTCTGAGATGACAAGGATGTGTGGTATTAGTTGTTGAGAGTAATGTCGTACGGGGAGGGGCTCTTGGAATCAGTCAGTCTCTGGAGTACGTCCTTGGTGAGTGGGAAGAGGTGGGTGAGAAGATGCCGTTCCTCACAAAGCTTGCCTTGCTTAGGGTTTTATCTGGTCTAGTTTTTGTCTTCCAGGCTGTGAAGAACTTTAGAATATGCCACAGTGTAGAGACAGTTTTTGTCTGGAGCCAAAAGATTATTGGCTTCAGATATCTTCCTACCTGTGATACTGTGTTGTGGTTTCATCTCTTGCTAATTGTCCTTTGGTTTAACATTAGAAACCACCTGGTGGATACAGAAGTTCAGAGGTAGAATCTGAGGTAGAATACAGTACTGGAATGTTGTAGCTGATAAAATACACATGTGTGTATTCATTGTTTGTTTAAGATTACTTATGCACATGTGTATATTAATGTACTTACATGTATATATGAATTTTAGTTAAATGTTCATTTAAAAATCTTTTAGACAGGAGATAAAAATTGTACATATTTATAGGAAACTACAGATTTAAGTATCCATCAAAAAGAAGATGCGTAGTAATGAATGATTTCCTGCATACTTACTTAAAATGTAAAAGGTATTTGGTCTAAACAGGCAATTATTTCAAACGTTTATTTATTTATTCACTGCATTGGTGTGTATTCATGTTTCCCATGGCACAAGAGTAGATAGAGACCAGAGGAAACTTGAGAGTTTTCTTTTTCCCCCATGTGGGTCCCAGGAATGGGTTTAGATATTCAGAGTTGATGGCAAATGCCCTTATCCACAGAGCCATTTTGCTAGTCCTCAATCTTTACTCTAACACTGATATACCTCTTATTCTTTAAAAAAAAAAAAAAAAAGAGGATTTACATTTTACCATTTGAAAATGAATAATTAATTATATTGGATATTTGGATTTCCTTTTGTACAGTATAGGTAACCTGAAATTTTCATATATTCATATGGTTTGCTGCAAAATACTTAAATTCAAATTAGAATGCATGGTACACAGAAGAAGGGGATAGAGCTGGGACAGTGATTGACTGGCAGAGACCTTGAATATATGTGGTTATAGGACTCCACAAAAAGTTTGAGTGTGGAGCTAGAGGTATGTGATTTGAGGAACTGTATTTAATTAAGAGAACTGTGGCTGCAGGATGACGGTTGTATAAGGAGATGAAAAGTTGGAGGCAGGAATGTCAGACCATAGTGACCATTGATGAAGTAGACTTTAAAATGGAATAGCATACAAAGAAATTAAGTTGGATTTTGTTAAAAAAGTAAAAGAGTAGATGCTGCTAACTGAAGGTAGGATATAGGCGAGAAGGAAGTAAAATTCACATTGTTTAACATCCTTTAAATAGTCACCAGGTATCATAAATAAAGCATTCAAAGTCTTTTTGTTTTTTAGAGTCAGTGTCTTAGGTAGCCCAGACTGGCTTTTACTTTGCTATTTAGCTGAAGATGGCCTTGAACTTCTGATTCTGCCTCCACCTCCCATGTGCTAGGATTACAGATGTGTGCCTATATTGCCTAGTGTTTTATTTGTTAATTTATTTTTTTTTAATGATTTATTTTTATTTTATGTGCATTGGTGTTTTCCTCCATGTATGTCTGTGTGAGTGTGTTGAATCCTCTGGAACTGGAGTTACAGACAGTTATGAGCTGCCATGTGGATGCTGGGAATTGAACCCGGATCCTCTGGAAGAGCAGCCAGTGCTCTTGACTCCTGAGCCATCTCTCCTGCCTTTTTTTCTCACCCACCTGGTATTTTGTAATTTGCACTGGAATCATCAAGCTCTAAGTCTGTTCATGACTACTTTGGGCTCTAAATAGATGTGGGGAAGTCTTGGCTGAGTTCTTTCAGTGTTAGTGCATTTCTGCACTAAAACCTACCATGGTTCGTTTTTCTTTCCTTTGTTTTAAGTCAGGGCATTTTCTAGATCTTGCCTTTCATCTATTAAGTGAATTAAAAGTAATTTCACATTGTCTTTATTCCTGTTTGTTTTGAAAGTTAAGATTTTTTTTTTCTGATACTCTTATTTTACACTCTTCGTCTTTTACTGACAGCTTCCATGCAAAGGAAACCCAAATCATATTCTTCTTCTTTAATGGACCAGATTCCTATCAAGTTCCTTATTCGACAGGCTCAGGGGCTGCAGCAGGAGTTGGGAGGTATTTGTCTTATTCATTTTCTTTGCTAAAGTTTATTGTTAAGAAATGTTACTGCTTATGCTATAAGTTGTAGTAAGTGCTCAGTGTTAAAAATGTAAAAAATTCAAGAATGAAAATGCTTTTTGCTTCTCTCACTAAATCCATTACCTTACTTGTACAAATTACCTCTCTTCTAGAGAATCCAGCTGTTTTCAGTGTGACATGCATTTTAAGTCATTTTCCTTATAGGGTGACCCAAATACAATTGCTGATATTTGGGCATTGGGGTACAGATAGATACACACACACACACACACACACACACACACACACACACACACAAGCACATACTCACACACATGACATATGGATGCCTACTACTTTAATTCCCTTTATCTTATGATGAGGTTATTTGGACATAACCCTGCTGTAAACTCCTATTATGTCAAGTCCAAAATGCATTTGTGGCCAGGTATGGTGGCTCAACTTTTCATCATAGCATTTGGGAAGCTGAGGTAGTCAGAACTCTGTGAGTTCGAGGCCATCCTGGTCTACAGAGTGAGTTCTAGGCTAGCCCAAGCTACATATTAAGATCCTGTTTCAAAAACAATGAAATATTTGCTCCCTCCAATTACAGGATGCTGAGACTCAGCAGTACAGCTCACCTCCGAGTAGCGCCCGTCTTCCCTGTGATTGTAAGCTCACTGTGAGCTGCCACTGCTGCTGCTGGCCTTAGCAGGAGAGTTTGTCTCCTTGCTAGCCTTGGAGTGGCTTCAGAGTAGTGCTTGCCCCGTGTGGAGCACTTCCACAACACTGTAAATCTGAGCATTCATCAGTCCAACTACTCAAAGCTTAGGCTGTCTTTGACCTAGAGAACATCAGTTTCATGTGGTTGAATCTAATAGATATTCACATAATATATTTAAAATATGAATGATTTTATGCACTGCCTCCTTTTGTTCACATTTCTCTTTTCATTACTTGAAATTTGCACCGAGGGCCTTACATGAATTAAGCTAGTACTGAGCTAAGTCTCTAGCCCTCTGCCTCTTCTGAGGTCATTTTTCTTGGCGTCTTGGATATGTATCATATCAATTTGTGTAGATCTACTTTATAGTTTGAAAATGCTCCATAATATTCCATGAAATATTAATATGGATGTAATAGTTCAGTCATAAATATCATTAAATAGATGTGTAATAATTTTAGAAATTTGATGTTTTCTTAATAAACCACCTTTCATGTTTCAGTGTGGTTTTCCTCTGTCTTTGAAGTTATGATTTTTCTTTTCTTTCTTTGTTGTGGTTGGTTTGGAAGAGGAACATGAGCCTTCATTGGACATGGTTAGCCAGATGGCTACATTTGTTATAGCTTTGCATAGTCTGTTTCTTAAAAAATGGTACAGTCTTTGGCAGCACTGGCCAATTAACATGTTTTTCTGAAAAGAGTACAATATGTAGATTGGTTTGCGTTTGTCTCTGACTGTTGGGAGTAGTTTTAGTTGTACATATGTTTAGAGATTGAAAGTTCATTAGCACTTTGGGTTGTTACAGTGCCTTTTTGAATGTAGAAACATCACTTCTAAGCAGAACCCTGAGGGTCAGGCTTGGTGGCACATGATAATCTTAGCACTGGAGAAGCTTTTTGTTTTTGCTTTTTCTCCTCCAAGCTCCTGAAACAAGCTATGTTAACAGCTTTCAGGACGAGAGTCAACAGTGGGATAAAGAAAGCTGGGGGAGATTTGTTGTAAGATTTGGGGTCATTCTTGACTTACTGTCAGTTAGTCTTCTTGGGGACTGTTATTTAAAATGCTACACAGATTTGCTTTTCTTCAATTAGAAAAAGAAATCTTTCTGCTACTAGTATTGAACTTAGGCCCTCACACATCTGAGGCAATCCTCTGTCATTTTTCTACACTTCAGTCTTTGTTCTGAAGTAAGGTCTCACTAAGTTGCCAGGCTGGCCCTGTAGCTGAGGCAAGACCTTGAATCTAAGGGTCTTACTGCCTCAACTTCTGAACAGCTAGGATTCCAGCCCCAGGCCTAGCTAGAACTTCCTAAAATGTGGTAGGCACCTGCAGAAGTGCCCTGGGCTGCAGTTTCTACCCTAGTTCCTAGCATGGTGTCTTCACCGTGCATGTGCAGCAGGTTCTTAATTGTCTGATGATAGATTCCTCCAACAGTTCTATGTGAAACACTATTAGTGAGTGACATCTCTGTTCCTTGTGGCTGCTGGCTGCTAAAAATAGATTCTGTTCGAGAGACTGTGAGTCCAGGAACTTACTGGGTTTTTCTTGTTTTTAAGGGCTGCATTCAGCTTTACTCCGTCTTCTAGCAACTAATTACCCCCATTTGTGTATTGTGGATGACTGGATCTGTGAAGAAGAAGTCACAGGCACTGATGCGCTGTTAAGACGAATGCTCCTGACTAGTAATGCCAAAAGTCACTCTCCGAAACAGCTGCAGGAAGGTTCGGTGACTGCTCATCTTACCTCTTATTACTACTAACGAGGTGCTCTGTAACTGGGATTTGTTCTGGTCTGTCAACTAGCTCCCCAAATAAAGACATAGAGACCTGTTATTAATTATGAATGCTTGGCCTTAGCTTAGGCTTGTCCCACTAGCTCTTTTAACTTAACTAACCTGTTCTATTCATCTACGTTTTGCCTCGGGGCTTTTCACCTTTCTTTCCTCCTGTATGTTCTAATTTCCTGCTTCCTCCATGTCTGTCTGTCTGGCCCATGGCATCTCCCTGTCGTCTCCTCTTCTTTCTCCCTTGAGCCTGAATTCTTCCTCCTACTTACTCTCTCTGCCCAGAAGTCCTGCCTATACCTCTTCCTTTGCTATTGGCTGTTCAGCTTTTTTTTTTTTTTTTTTTGGTTTTTCGAGACAGGGTTTCTCTGTGTAGCTTTGCGCCTTTCCTGGAACTCACTTGGTAGCCCAGGCTGGCCTCGAACTCACAGAGATCCGCCTGGCTCTGCCTCCCGAGTGCTGGGATTAAAGGTGTGCGCCACCACCGCCAGGCTCAGCTTTTTATTAGACCATTCAGGTGCCTTAGGAAAGCAAGGTAAAACAGCAATACATCTTTACATAATTAAATAAATGCAACACATCTTTGCATGGTTAAACAAGTATTCTGCAACAGTGCTAGGCTAATTGAAATCCTATATTGTGAGCAATTGTGTTTGGGATAAGGATTTTGAACCAATTCTTTGCTGTGCTGGGTATCTAGTTGACATGTTTATATCATTTCCATATTCTGTGTTATATTACTAAAAAGATTTAGAAAAATCCCAAACTGGTTAGAAATAAATACAGTAGAACATGGCAGTGTACTTGCTTTTAATGGGTAATGTTCCAGATTAGTATCCCTGAATACAAATAGTGTGAGCCACACATTAACATTGCATTAGCTGTATTAAAAAATTTCAGTTCATAGCCTTCTGAAAACAATTGCACAATCACTGTAAAGACTGTTATTGCACAATCTTTACTCCTTTTTGAGGTGACAACATTGGCCTTGGCACCCCACCCAAATCCACTTTGAATTTTTGTTATTGCTGTTCTTGAATTCTTTCTGCTGTTATTTCTAAATCTTTCTCTTTTCCCCTGGGAGTTTCAGATTGAACTAACTGGGCCTTTGTGCATGCTGGGCCAGTGCTCCATTGTCAGCTCACTCCCCAGCTCTGGAGGTCACTGTCTTTTCAGTTTCTGTACACAGTTGAAGGAATTGTTAATTATCCAAAGCCAATTGTCCTTAATGTGTGGATTTTGAACCCAGCTACAAAGATGACATGTGTGTTCTCACCAGCTTTGGATAGTTTTTTTCTATATTTCTCTTAGGTACTGTTGGTTTTCCATGGTGAAGGACATGCATGACTATGTTTTTACTTTGAAGCAGTTGGTTGATCGTGGACATCTAGGTATAGATAGTTACTGTGTTCATGATGGCAACAAAAATAAATTTAAAAAATATTTTTATTTAATTTCATAGTTCCAAAGTACTACTTCATTATGTAATCAAAATGAAGAATATTAATGGGATTGCTCTTTTTTCATATATATTCAGTATTCCCATTTGGTATTTATTTTATGCTTGCTAGCCAGATGTAGTTAGTGACTACTCTAGTGAAGAGAGAATTCTAGATATTTCATAACAGCAATATGCTGGATGCTTGTCTCCTATAATGGACTAACTCCTGGAGCAAAGTATCAGTGATCTTGAAACTTCCAATAAGAAGCCACAGAAGCAATCCTCAGGCCCACTTTCCTACTTTAGTGTTATGTTTAAAGAACAGCCTGAATTACCCAAGAAAATGAGGTTAGGCTTTGTGTCACTAATAGGATTTTGTTTTACACATAATTCATTGTTTATTAAAGACAAAAAAGAATTTGGATGGCAAGTAGATAGATGTTGTTAGTTGTTTTTACTCTTTTGGGGAGCCCACCACCCAGCTCCCAAATAAATCATACATGGAGGCTTATTCTTAATTATAAATGTTGGGTCTTAGCTTAGCTTGTTGCTAGCCAGCTTTCCTTAAATTATCCCATCTACCTTTTGCCTCTGGGCTTTTCCGGTTCTCTTACTTCTGTAATCTTACTCTTACTCCTTGGCTTGCTATGTAGCTGGGTGGCTGGACCCTGGAGTCCTACTCCTCCTTCTCTTGCTTCTAGCTAACCTTCTCCCAGATTTCTCCTTCTATATATTCTCTCTGCCTGCCAGCCTCGCCTATCTTTTCTCCTGCCTTGCTGTTGGCTGTTCAGTTCTTTATTAAACCATCAGGTGTTATAGACAGTCAGAGTACCACAGCTTCACAGTGTTAAACATATGCAACATAAACAAAAGCAACACACCTTAAAATATAATTCTGTAACAGATAGATGTTCTAATTTATTTTTTCATGAGGAATTGAATTTTATTTTTATTTTTACATAATTCTTTATTAATTTTTTAGGATTTCACATCATGTACCCCAGTCATACTCACCTTCCAGTCCCATCCCTCACCCCTGCAGCATGCCCCCCCCCAAAAAAAAATTAACAACAAAACAATACAAAAAAACTACCTAACTCTTTTGTCTTTCCAATACCTCTCATTCATCCTGATGGCATTGGGAGCTCCTTCATGCTTCAGGCAGTATACCCTTTTGTCCAGTGATCCCTACCCACAAAGTATTTATTGTAATGAGCCATTGATGGGTTTGGTTCAAGGTCTCTGGCACACCATCATCACTGGACCCTCACTGAAATTCCTCTTGGATATCTGCTGTTGCCCCAAGTCATGGAGATCCTGCAACTATTGTTCTGCAGGACCAGTCCCTTCACATGCTCCAGCAGGTCACAGATGGGGTAGATGTTAAGGTGGGCCAACCCAAGGCCCAGGATGTGGGTCTGGGTGGTAGCTGAGCTGGTCAGTCTGGGCCACTGGGATTGCCCTCTTCAGGCAAGAGGCAGAACCAGCTCCTCTAGGCCCATGCCATCGAGGCCAGCTTTCCCATGCCTGTGGTGAAGGGTAGGGCCACCTCTCCCATGGGGGGTGGGGTGGGGCGGGGCCTGAACTTTATGAAATAATATCTTCACTTTTATGGATTTTAATTTGGTTTTTATTACATTTTAACTTACTTATTTGGTATATGTTTGTGTGGGGCCCTGCACATGCCACACTGCACATTTGGAAGTCAGAAGACAACTTGTGGGAACTGGTTCTATCCTTCAGTGGGTACCGGGATGGAACTCAGGTTATCAAGCTTCACTTGCCCTAAGCCTCTGAGCCATCTCACCTGCCATCCAAGAAGTTTTCTAATGCCTGTATTAGCTGTAGTGAAAACTGTAGCTATGATTGAAAGTATTATTTTTAACACCATTGCTTTCTTGATTTGTTTGGCCCCCACTCTAAGAAAGCAGCATTTATTTCTGCTTGGTAAACATTACAGAATGTAGGTAATGATTGCAAAATTCTCTTTTTAGCATTTTCAGCTGCCCCAGTAAATCACACGCAAGTGATGCAGATTATGGAGCACTTGACACTGCTTTCTGCCAGTGAACTTATACCATATGCAGAAGTATTAACATCCAATATGAACCAGCTGCTGAATTCAGGGGTTCCACGGAGAATACTTCAAACTGTCAATAAGTTATGGATGGTTCTTAATACTGTGATGCCAAGAAGGTAAGTTCTGTGAACTGCTATGTGCACTAGAGAAATGTATAGCTTTGATACTATACAGGAAATTTAGTTAGAAAAACATTCACAAGACCACTCACATCATTGCTTTTGATGTAATAATAAAATTCCTTTCTGAAGATGACTATTTAAAAGATATGTACATTAGCCAGGTGTGGAGACACTAATTTTTAATCTCAGCATGCATTTGGGATGGAGAACAGGCAGATCTCTCTGAAGTTTGAGGACAGCCTTGTCTACATAGTAAGACATTTTCTCAAAAAAAAAAGAAAAAACAAAAACTAGATTTGTTACATTTTAAAGAATACCTTAAGAAATAAAAGCTATTAACAATTTTGTGGACTTTTTTGTTTGTTTGTTTTTTGAGACAGGGTTTCTCTGTGTCCTGGCTGTCCTGGAACTCACTCTGTAGACCAGGCTGGCCTCAAACTCATAGAGATCCACCTGCCTCTGCCTCCTGAGTGCTGGGATCAAAGGTGTGCACCACCAGTGCCTGGCTCAATATTAACAATTTGAGAAAGTCCTTTAAAGTGGTTTCCTCTGTGTAGTTATTTGTGGCTAACTGATTCAGATCATTGTGTCTCACATCATTGCTGTGGTTCCAAATTCTGCTGCACCTTGAGTTATGGGGTTTGGCTTTAAAGTCCTTGATCCCCAGGCTGTAATCCATGCAGTTAGATCTGAATGTCTGCAGCAGGAGCAAGGCATCAGTATATCTTAAAAACAGAGCCCCAGGTGATGCACTGTGCAGCAGAGTTTGGAGAACAGGGGTGTGCTTCCCTTGTGTTTATCCGTTGGTGGGTGCTGGCTCATAGATTGCATCAGTAACACTTGGCCAGTTGGGAGAATAATAACAGTGGTCTGACTTACCTGATAGCTTGGTTTAGTAATTCTGGGAACTGGGAATAGTTGTTCTTTCTAAATTCAAATTTTATTAACATCAAATTAATAAATACCCATAACATAAAGTGTATTTCACACTTTTCTATTTTAGACCCTGATTACACAGATGGAAACCATTTTCAGCTTAAAAAAGAAAATTCTAGCCAGGTGGTGATGGCACACACCTTTATTTCTAGCACTTGGGAGGCAGAGGCAGGCAGATCTCAGTGAGTTCAAGGCTAGCCTGGTCTACAGAGTGAGTTCCAGGATAGCCAGTGCTACACAGAGAAACCCTGTCTTGAAAAACAAAAACTCTAGCATTTACGTCTTTTCATTTGAGCTCAGTAATAGGCTTATAACAAGTTTGGCTTTTTGATTCTCCACCTTAGATGTTGTTTGTGAAGTTTAGCAGTCTGACTTGCTCTTCCTTTCTGTGACTCTTGCTTTTCTTTTTGTCTCTTCTCTCCCCTCCCCTCTTCTTCCCCTCCCCTCCTCTCCCCTGCCCCTCCCCTCTCTTCTCCCCTGCCCCTCTCCTCCCCTCTCTTTGTTTTTTGAAACAGGGTTTCTCTGTGTAGCTTTGGCTGTCCTGGAACTCCCTTTGTAGACCAGGCTGGCATCAAACTCGGAGATGTAGCTGGAGTTTTCCTGCCTGGCCCCACAGTCAGGATAAATCTCTCTCACCTGCCAGTCCCACAGCCACTCAGACCCGACCAAATAAACACAGAGACTTATATTGGTTACAAACTGTATGGCCGTGGCAGGCTTCTTGCTAACTGTTCTTACAGCTTAAATTAATCCATTTCCATAAATCTATACCTTGCCACATGGCTCGTGGCTTACCAGCATCTTCACATGCTGTTTGTCATCCTGGCGGCTGGCAGTGTCTCTTTTACTCAGCCTTCCACTTCCCAGCTTTATTCTCCTCCTTGTCCCGCCTACACTTCCTGCCTAGCCAATGGCCAATCAGTGTTTTATTGACTAATCAGCAACACATTTGCCATACAGAACATCCCACAGCACTTCCCCCTTTTTTTTTCAAAAAGGAAGGTTTTAACCTTAACAAAGTAAAATTACATATAATTTGGGAATTTGGATGTAGCTTCTCTTACTACTTCCTGCTGGAGGGGGGCGCTGTATCTAATGGGGACACAAAGAAAATTTTAGGATTATGGAATAGTCCATGAGGCTGTATTGTCTGAGCCAGTTGCCTTCAAACCATTCTGGATGTTAGATCATCTGGGCCATGGTGTCATCAGAGACCTTTCAGGGGGTCTTGGCTGGTCAAACCTGATGTATCTTAATCTGGAACAAATTCGTAGCCTTTGGCTTTCTGTAGGAACAAAAGCAGAGTTTCCTTTCCAAAGCAACATATCCTTATATCCAAATTTTGAAGTCAAGGTACCTTTAAAATATACATTTTGGCATAACTCAACAGCTTTTACAATCAAATGTTTTTCTGCAGTTAAAATTCCAAAGACAACACAATCCAGATTCTCTGTGTAATATTCATCTTTACGTGGCTTATTTTTTATATTAATTTTACTGTCTCTTTAAAGACTTTATTTTTTTAAACTATGTATTTGTTTCTATAACTGTTTATATCACCTTTTTTGTCTCTTTCAAGCCTACATATATTTTATACACATTGTAAACTATTACATCTGAATCTGTCTCATTGTGAATCTATCGATTTAAACTGCAGCAGCAGCGTGTAGCCCAGAAACCTTTTTTTTTTTTTTTTTTTTTTTTTGTACTAGCAAAGTCTAAATCCACCATGCAGCTTAATGTGCCCCTTGCAGAGGCCTCATTCCCGCCATACTGCAGGTCGAGCGCACACACCAGGAACCCACAAGTAGCTCAAACCGGCAGCTGCCGCTCATTTGAGAGAGACAATTAGGAAGCTGTTTCCGTTTTAGAATCTTTTTTCTCAGTTTTTAGGTGGAAACTCTTGCCACCACGTTGGATGCCACGGAGATCCCTTGCCTCCACCTCCCCTTTGCTGGAATTAAAGGCATGAGCCACCATGCCTGGCTCTTTATTTTCCAATACAGTTATATTATTTCTTTCAGTTAAAGCAATATTTAGTGTTCATCTTATGATTATGTATTTATAGTTGAACTGTGCAGTATACTGCAGTATTCTTTGATTACCTTTTTCTTCTTCCTTCCTTCCTTTTCTTTCTTTCTTTTTTTTTTTTAATTGTTGCTGGAAATTACACTCAGGCTATGAGCATGTTGGTCAAGTATGCTGCTCCTGAACTACACTTCCACAATGCTTTTTTATCCATGAATGCCATTCCCCATACTAGGCATTGCCATAATACTTGCCTTTTTTCCATTTGTTATGCTATCAGTAACTGATAAATAGTTCATCCCATACTCTTTATTAAGATGAGGCTTACTTTATAGTAATTTCAACATATAATCAGTCAGTAAAATGATTTTCATGGGGACATCTTGCTTTCCATCTGAATTTTCCCTGGAACATGCACAGTTGTCTAGAATTGCTGCCGTCTCTCTGCTTCACTAGCATCCCTGTTTTCTTTCTTGGTTTCTGTCCACATAGAACACATACTGCAGTGCTTCCTGGGAAAGGTTGAATGGGAGGTATTTTTTGCACATTGGAGGTTTTATTCTTTTCACATGTGGCTGCCATTTTACCCAAGTGTAGTTCATACATTTGAGTGCACTGTTCTTCTAACTTGGAGTTTCCACTGGCTCTTAGTAATGTGGTGTTTCACTAGCCCTTTGTACATGACCTTGGTTTTCATTCATTACAAGCTTTCCTTCCTTTTGTGTTCTGGAACTTAATAATGATGTGTTTTGATGTGTATCTTTTTTCCCTTCATAGTATTGGGTACTTGGTTGGCTTTTTGATTCTGGTGAGCAGTGTCTTAATTTTTAGGACTTTTTCTTTCCTGAATAAATTGAATTCCGTGTGTCTTTGTGTTGGTATGTGCATGTGAGTACAAGTGCCTGAAGAGGCCAGAGATAATCGGATGCCTGGGAGCTGGAGTCACAGGTGATTGTGAGCCACCTGACTTGGGTTCTGGGAACTGAATTTCTGTCCTCTGGAAGAGCAACAAATGCTCTTAACTTGTGAGCCATCCTTCCAGCTATAGTAATACTGTATAAGAACTGGATGTGGTGGGACATGTCTATAACAGGAACACTCAGAAGGCAAGCTATGAAGACCGTGAATTCCAGGATATCCTGGCAAACACAGGGAGACCTTACTGCATTTTTTGTTTATTTTTTGTTTTTCAAGACATGTTTTTCTCTGTGTAACTCTGGCTGTCCTAGAACTCAGTCTTAGACCAGGCTGACCTTGAACTCAGAGACTCACCTGCCTATACCTACTGAGTGCTGGGAATAAAGGCGTGCACTACCACTACCACCAGGCCTTTTTCCCCTTAATATCTTGCCACTTTCCATTGCTTTGGAGTTTTTTTTTTTCTTTAGTGTATTTTAATCTTTTTCTAAATAAAACCTTGTGAATGTCTGATCCTTGGATACCCATTCATATTTAAGTGGCAAGTTTTGTGTCAGATAAAGTTGGTAGATTTCTGGGCTTCACTTCAGGTACCTTCTGTTGTATATATTTTCCTCAGCAATTCTCTAGTGCTGTCAGATCAGCCACCATATCTGTAATCTGTCAGATTTCAAAGTGACATTTTACAGTGAGACTTTGTAATGCTATATATGCAATAATGATAGATTTATGGGGCCAATACAGTTTCAAAATTTTCATTTGTTTTAAACTAAACTATTCTTAATATGCTAAGTGTGTTAGAACTGAGTTTTTACTTCGTTTTCTTCCCAGATACTATGATTGTTCCACCTCAGCTGCAAAGACTTTTTCAACTACTGTGTTCATTGTCTAACTTGTATTTGTTTTAGAGACATAATAATATATCCTAGATGTCTAGTTTTTAATTTTCAGATTTATTTATTCCCAGGGCTGGGTATGTAGCTGGTTGGTAGCGTGCTTACCTAGCACACACGAAACCCTGGGTTCCACTCCCAGCAGTGCATAAATGAGTCATGGTGGTCTAGTCCTATGATCTTAGTACTTGGGAGGGGCTGCAGGAGAATCAGAAGTCTGGGTCATCCTCAGCTATCTAGTGACTGAGGGGCCAGCCTGAACTACCTGAGAGCCTTTCTCAGAAACAAACAGCAAAAGAACTCCAAAGGTTTTTTCCTGCCTGCTTCCCCCGCCCTTTTTTTTGTCTATCTTGAAAATACTTTTTTTTTTTATACACAGAATTAAATGACTGTAGATGTGAGTTAAATCATAACTATTATGAACATGTGATTGTTTTCTCATCAGGTTGTGGGTAATGACCGTTAATGCACTCCAACCTTCCATAAAGTTTATACGACAACAAAAATATACCCAGAATGATTTGATGATAGATCCTCTCATTGTCTTGAGGTGTGACCGGAGGGTTCACAGGTAAGTTATTTGAATTTCATTTTTTCAATAGAGTTGTACTTTGGAGAATCAAAAGAAATTGAAATCATCTTAATGTCCTATTGCTGTTACAAGTACATATATGTAATATAATTTATGTAGCTATTTGGTTTTCTAGCAGCATATATTCATAAATTACAGTCATTTCAGTGTTATATTTAGTATGTGGGCAATAAAACCTAGCCTTAGAGAAAAGGCATTATTGGCGTTGGTAGTCCTCAGTAGGGCTCTTGTGCCTCTTCAGATGAAGCTCAGTGAAGAACACCACTGTTTCCACTAGCCCATTAACAAAATTTTGCTTTATTGTGTTTTATTTTGAAACAAGGTATCACTGTGTAGCTGAGGGTGACCTTCAACTCCTCTGGTTTAACTCCTGATTTTCCTGCCTCAGTCATCTTAGTGCCGGGATATAGCTTGAAAAATCATTGTAAAACACTGACACATTTGTCAGTCATTACATAGTTACACACTGTGGCTGAGTGTTCCTGCAGTCTTGTGTTGTCAGTGGTGCTCTACCTACTGCGGACTGTGCGTGTGTGTGTGTGTGTGTGTGTGTGTGTGTGTGTGTGTGTGTGTGTACTGTATACTGTGTACTGCATGTGTGTACTGTATACTGTGTACTACGCGTGTGTACTATATACTGTGTACTGCGTGTGTGTGTACTGTATACTGTGTACTGCATGTGTGTACTGTATACTGTGTACTGCGCGTGTGTACTGTATACTGTGTACTACGCGTGTGTACTATATACTGTGTACTGCGTATGTGTACTGTATACTGTGTACTGCGTGTGTGTGTACTGTATACTGTGTACTGCATGTGTGTGTACTGTATACTGCGTGTGTGTACTGTATACTGTGTACTGCATGTGTGTGTACTGTATACTGTGTACTGTGTGTGTGTACTGTATACTGTGTACTGCATGTGTGTGTACTGTATACTGTGTACTGCATGTGTATACTATAGTGTCTGCTTCTTTCAGTGCTGTTCTTAAATCACATTGCTAAAAATAGGATTTTCACAAAAACAACTTCCCCTTTTTTTTTCTTTTCTTTCTTTTTTCTTTTTCTTTTTTTTTGGTTTTTCGAGACAGGGTTTCTCTGTATAGCGCGGCTCTCTTGGAACTCACTCTGTAAACCAGTCTGGCCTTGAACTCACAGAGATTTGCCTGCCTCTGCCTCCTGAGTGTTGGGATTAAAGGGGTGCGCCACCCCCACCAGGCAACATACTCATTTTTAAGAATTTGATTCATGTTTTCCTGCCATCCAGAAGGCTCAGCTAATTTGCATTCCATTACAGTGTTTTACATTGTATACCTTCTTGTACATTTCTATTTTATATTTTATAGGAAAATGAAAAATGGATTCCTTTCTTATTTTATATTTTTGCTAGATTGAACACTTTAATATGTTTGTTGGCTGTTGTTATTTCTTGTTTATCTTTCAGAAAAGCTTTTCTTTTTTTTAAATAATTCCCAGGTGTGGTTACACATGCCTATTAAGAATCGTGAATTTGAGGCCAGCCTGGGCTACATAGTAAGTTTCAGGCCTGCCTTGGGTATGACTCTTTTTTCACCCCCTAGTTCTTTGAAATGATTTAAAACTTAGCATACAAAGTAATGCATTTCATTATTAAGATTTTGCCTTCAACACACACATACACACACTCTAAAAAAGGGAAAATGATATCAGTTCTGACTATATATTACAGTTTAAATTATTTGGATGTTGGAGATTGAACCTGGGGCCCTGAGCATGCTGAATGTGCCCTCCCTTTGAACTGCATCCCTAGCCCTATTACTTTGTTTTGCCTTTTTTTAGACTCTTCATACAGTTTAATTTTACTTTTACCAAGCGATCATTCTCATGGTTTTAAAAGACATACAGCAGGGGTTGGGGATTTAGCTCAGTGGTAGAGTGCTTGCCTAGCAAGCACAAGGCTCTGGGTTCGGTCCTCACCTCTGGAAGAAAAAAAAAAAATGGGGGCTGGAGAGATGGATCAGAGGTTAAGAGCACTGACTGCTTTTCCAGAGGTCCTGAGTTCAATTCCCAGCAACCACATGGTGGCTCACAACCATCTGTAACGAGATCTGGTGCCTTCTTCTGGCCTGCAGGGACACATGCTGCATACATAATAAATAAATAAATCTTAAAAAAAAAAAAAAAGACACAGCATCCATAAATGAAAATGAGGATTTGCCTAGTGGTGGTGGTAGGAAAGTGGGTGGACTTAGACCTCAAAGAAGCTAGCCTTGTGTAAGTAACTTTGGGGGCTGAGTGATGGGTCTTTCGCTTTCCCAATGTCCATTCTTCTTTGTTCATTTCTGAAACTGTTCATATGTACTAATATGCAAATACTCTGTAACATACAAGAAGATTGACAAGAAGAAAAGGTATACAGTGAAAGTCTCACTCTTCAGCTGTCATTCTGACGCTGGCAAAGCCAGATTCCTCGTTGGCTTCCTTTGACCACTTCCAGTTCCATCTCCAGAGGAAACTGTTGTTATGTTCATATCGCCTCATTCTTCATTGTGCTCTATAAGTTTATAGTTCTTGTTGTGCATGGTTCTTAAAGAGATGCAAGTGGCTGGGGATGTAACTCAGTACCAGAGAACTTGCTCAGTGTGTTCAGTCTCAAGCACCACGTACACACACACACACACACACACACACACACACACACACACACACACACACACAGGATAAAAAATGAAAATGTGTATTGGAGGCCAAGACAGGAGGATCTTGAGTTCAAAGTCAGTCAGCCAACAACCAGAGGAAAAGCATTCAGTGGTACTCCAGGGATGATCCCATTCCTCAAAACTCTTTGTGTGTTCTCAGTGTTCCCGTGCTGGTGTTTGTAGTCCTACCTTCTCTCTCTTGACTAGTGGGTAGTTTCACACATGGATTAGCAGGATTACTTCCCAGAAGCTCTGATTCAAATGTCTAATTTGACATTTAAGATTTTAAAAAATATTTCAAGTCATTTTTGTCTTTTATTTTTGGAAAAACTGCAACAGTTTATTTACACATTCATAGGTGGAGGGCCATTGCTAGTGTTTCCACTGTGTGTGTTTGTGTTAGTGCTGGGTATTAAACCCAGGGCCTTGTGCATGCTAGGCAAGTGCTTTGCTGCGCTGCTGTGTTCCCAGTCCCCTTCATAGTCTTTAGTTTCAGGTAGACTTTTGCCAAGTTGCTCAAGATCGTCTTGAATTTGTGATTTTCTTGCCTCAGGTCTGCTCCACCAGCCCTGATGTATACCCATTTTATAGATGAGAAAACTGAAGCTCAGTAAATAATTTGTCCAGATTAAATGGATGCTCATTCACTTTTAGAATACAGAAGTGTTGCCGGGCGGTGGTGGTGCACGCCTTTAGTCCCAGCATTTGGGGGGCAGAGCCAGGCGGATCTTTGTGAGTTCAAGGCCAGCCTGGTCTATAAAGTGAGCTCCAGGAAAGGCACAAAGCTGCACAGAGAAACCCTGTCTCAAAAAACCAGAAAAAAAAAAAAAAAGAATACAGAAGTGTCTTGCTTAGGAGTAGAAAGAATAAATAATTTGTTTTAGTCAATTGACTAACTTAGTCAATAATAGAATATATCTTTTTGAAGGCTTGAATCTAAGAGAGTTACTGCTTTATCATTTTCTACAAAATGCTAATATCTTTCTCTACTACTTAATTGCATTTTATTTTGACTGATAAGCTGAAGAATGGTGTTTATGAATCTTGAAATACAGAAAATAAGATATACAATTTATTTATTGTTTTAGAGGGTGTGTGTCCTGCTCTGTGGCCCTGGCTGGCTTGTATTCATCATCCTCCTGGCTCAGCTTCCCCAGTGCTGCGATTATAGACAAGTACCAGCACACCCAGCTTAGACCTTTAAGAATGAGTATGTCATTGGGAAAAGTTGTTAAACTGGATTTTTCAAATGTTTTAAATTGAATTGGTTAAGTTCTAACTAAGTTTTAAATTGACAGTCTTCCTGATATATTTTCTTCTTTGTCTAGGTGCCCCCCACTGATGGATATTACTCTACACATGCTGAATGGATATCTCCTTGCATCTAAAGCTTACCTTAGTGCCCATCTGAAGGAGACAGCAGAGCAAGATAGGCCTTCCCAGAACAATACAGTAGGTTTGCTTGGACAGACTGATGCCCCAGAAGTTACAAGAGAAGAGCTGAAAAATGCATTATTGGCTGCTCAGGTAAAATTTGCTAAAGTTAAATTTAGTCAAATGGTATGTTTGTTTGTTTTGTTTTTTGGGTGAGTTTTGAAACAGGGTTTCTCTCTATAACATCTCTGGCTGTCCTGGAACTCACTGAGATCCACCTGCTTCTGCCTCCCTGAGTGCTGGGATTAAAGGTGTGCCGCTGCCCGGCAATGTTTGTTTAGAAATAAGTATATCACACATTGTGCCCTATATATACACTGTTGACATTGTGTGTTCCTTTTATTTTAGAATCTAAAACAATGTCATCTTTGCTTCTGAGTATCAGGTGGACTTTCATTATGAAAACTTAATACATATTTTAATAAAATTTATGCTTAACAAATTTAAGCCTTTAGCCAGTCTTAAGTTATATCTTCACTTGATCAATACATATTTATTGGACACCTGTGTGTCAAATACTGTTCTAGGACCAGGGACATGGTAGTAAAGGAGATACACTTCTTTGGGTATTTGTTTTTAAAGATAAGATGGTAAAAAAGGAAACCAGATGTTGGAGACAGACTATAAACAGAAAAGTAAGTTGAATGCATGGTATTTTAAAATGTCAGGACCCTCACACAGGTCACTTCTCAAGTACTGCTTTGTGAAGTGACTTGGAGGAAATGGAGGAGACACCCGGTAGGAACCTGAGGAAAGTAGAGAGTGAGGAAGGAAGGGGATTAGGTTTGGGTCTGCTCTGGAGGCCATTGGTTCAGATTACTTGCCCCACAGAGGTTATGAGCTCAGGTCTTTGCTCCTGCCTTATGCTTCATGAGCCTTCAGAAGTGTGCCAGGTGCTTGTTCACGTGCCTATTTTATTTTATGTGTGTGGGTGTTTGCCTGCATTTATGTCTGTGCCCCATGTCAGAAGAGGGTTACTTTTGCTGGGACTGGAGTTACTTACAGACAGTAGTGAGCTGCCATGTGAATGCTAGGAATTGAACCCGGGTCTTTTGTAATAGCAACCAGTGTTCTTAACCAAGACATCTCTAGGCTCCTGCAAATGTTTATTTTTATGAAAAAAGTATATTTTTTCAGACTTGTCAGGAGTTTGTAACCCTAAAACTGTGAGACTGTGTACATTGTAAATTGCTCAGTTCTACTCTAAGAATGACCACTTATGTGGTGTCTGTGTCTTTCAGAAGAACTATTGTGTCATTTCTGTTCATATGAAAAAAGAGATTTCTTTTTCAGGTCAACTTCTCAGACTTCTCCCTCCCATCCCCCCATTGTAGACTTTTAATCTCTTTTATTTTTTAAAAAATAACTTACTTATTCTTATTTTATGTATATTGGTGTATTGCCTGCACGTATGTCTATGTGAGGGTGTCAGATTTTGGAGTTATAGACAGTAGTGAGCTGTCATGTAGGTGCTGGGAATTGAACCCAGGTCCTCTGGAAGTGTAGTTGGTGCTCTTAACCGCTGAGCCATCTCTCTAGACTTCTAGTCTCTTTTATTGTGGTTTATACATTGGTTTGTTCTAGGGCAATGGCTTTCTTTACTATTATATTTTTTTAATTTTACATCCCAACTGCAATTTCCCCTCCCTTCTCTCCTCCCATTCCCTCCCCGCAACTTCTCAGACTTCTTACATCACTTTTTATCTTGTAGGATAGTGCAGCAGTCCAGATTCTCTTAGAGATTTGTTTGCCTACTGAAGAGGAAAAGGCAAAAGGTGCCAGTCCAGACATCTCCCTCAGGAACGCTCACAGTGTCGTTACCACCAGCACTCCAAACAAGGGAGTGGGGGAAGGAGAAGAGAGTCTGCTCTGTGACCTCCGGGAAGTCCAGTGCCTTATCTGCTGCCTGTTGCACCAAATGTACATTGCAGACCCCAACATTGCTAAACTCGTCCACTTTCAGGTGCGTGCTGGAAGAGTAACACGGAATGTTTGAATTTCATGTTTTTCTTGAGGGCTTTATCTATTAAATTAATAGATCATTTGAACACGAGAAAGGATCGTGGTCCTTTGCAATATATAGAAAACTACAAATTCCGAATACAATACTGATAAGATATTCAAATACTTTATCTCTGTTCTCTGTTCTAATGTATCAGGAAAGTGCAATTCCAGAGACAGTCACAGACACTTGCAGATGCTACACAGAGGAAGTGAAGCTTCACTTGTGTTTTTGTATTTGACTTCTCCCTTCTCCCCGAGACAGGGCTATCCATGTGAACTTCTGCCTCTGACGGTTGCTGGGATCCCATCTATGCACATCTGTCTGGATTTCATACCGGAGCTTATTGCCCAGCCTGAACTTGAAAAACAGGTAGTGACCATTTTAGAACTTGAAGAAAAACTTGATTACTTTTCAGTTGGCTATTAGAGAAGACATTTTATAATTTTTAGCATTTAAGCTTTTCTAAAGAAATATGTAACATTTGGATTTTGTATTCCAGATATTTGCTATTCAGCTGCTTTCTCATTTGTGTATCCAGTATGCATTACCAAAGTCACTTAGTGTGGCTCGCTTAGCTGTCAATGTCATGGGAACTTTGCTAACAGGTGTGTAGCCAATCAACATCAACAGAAGCATCTAATAATGCTTACTACTACATGTATTTTCTGAACTTTAAGACTTGGCAGCTTGTGTTTGTGTGTGTGTGTGTGTGTGTGTGTGTGTGTTTATTTTTTTGAGTCGGGGGTCTCACTATGTATGTTCCAGACAGCTCTGTCTGTCCTGGAACTCACTCTGTAGATCAGGCTGGCCTCAAATTCACAGAGATCTGCCTGCCTCTGCCTCCCAAGTGTTGGAATTAAAGGCATGTGCTCCTTTGCTCCATTTTCTTTGGTGTTTTTATGAGTCAGTATAACACAGTATATGTTGCTGTTACTTTTACTTGTGCCATCCTTTGAATTACTGTTCTTTTAAAAGATGTCATACTTACAAATATGATTTTTAGTGTGGAAGTATAGGTAGGCACTTTTGTGGGTTTTTTTGTGTGTCTCTCTCTATATATGTTATAATACATTTTTAATAAATGAAAATAAAATCTGTAGAATTAGAACAATAATTAGAAATTACTAAGTGTGCTCAATTCCAGAAGAAAAATATTTGAAAATGTCATATATAGCCAGGCGATAGTGGCTTACTCCTTTAATCTCAGCACTCAGGAAGCAGAGGTCTATAGAGCAAGTTCCAGGACAGCTAGGGCTACATAGAGAGACTCTATCTCAAAACAAAACAGTCATAAATTCATTAGCTATTTCCTTAAATTCTACAACATATATTATATTATATTATATTATATATATATATATATATATATGCATATATTTTATTTATTTTTTGGTTTTTCAAGACAGGGTTTCTCTGTGTAACAGCTCTGGCTGTCCTGGAATTTGCTTTGTAGACGAGGCTGAACTCGAACTCATAGACATCCGCCTGCCTCTGCCTCCCAAGTGCTGGGATTAAAGGCGTGCGCCACCACTGCCTGGCCTTCTCCTATATTTTTTTTTTGGTTTTTCGAGACAGGGTTTCTCTGTGTAGCTTTGCGCCTTTCCTGGAACTCACTTGGTAGTCCAGGCTGGCCTCGAACTCACAGAGATCCGCCTGGCTCTGCCTCCCGAGTGCTGGGATTAAAGGTGTGCGCCACCACCGCCCGGCCTTCTCCTATATTTTAACCACCTTCTGGTTTGTAGAATAAAATGGTATAAAAACAAATTACTTAAAAAATATGAATACAGTCAGTCCTTTACAAGGTTATACTCTTTCTCAGTGTTCACAGTGTTTCACAGTAGTTTGTCATTTTCTTTCTATTATTTTCACCTTCTGTTATAATAATTTATAGTGGTTAAGAGTCCATACTGCATTTAGTTCCAGATTTACCACTAACTGTTGCATGACTTGGAACAGCATTATTTTTTCCCCCAGGACTGGAGATTGAGCACAGAGCCTTTGCATGTGCTAGGCAAGAACTTTACACTAAGTTACCTCCCTCTTAGCCTTGGAATAACTTTTTTTTTTTTTTTTTTTTTTGAGACAGGGTCTCACTATGTAGACCAGGCTGTCCTCAAACTCAGACACCTGCCTGCCTCTGTCTCTCAAGGCCTGGGATCTTTGAAAAGAGTGCCACTATGCTGGGCTTTAAACAGCTTTTATACCTTCTCTAGAGTTTGCTTAAAGTTCATCTCAGCTGCACAGCTGTTGTGATACAGTTGGGAGAACTAAGTGAAGTATTGAAAGTACTGTCCTTAGCGCAGTGCTGGGATGTTGTAAATGTGGATCTTGATGGTGACTGGTTAGTAGAGTGCAGGCTGTTAACATCGAGTGAGCCCCATCCTCTAAAGCATAGTTTTCCCAGCACACACAGTATGAATTTGTTCTGAATGTTGTCTTATTTGTTCCATCTCTTCCCGACAGTCCTGACACAGGCTAAGCGGTATGCTTTCTTCATGCCAACTCTTCCAAGTTTGGTCTCCTTTTGTCGAGCGTTTCCTCCACTGTATGAGGACATTATGTCTTTGCTGATTCAAATAGGCCAAGTGTGTGCCTCTGATGTTGCCACTCAGACCAGAGACATTGATCCAATCATCACACGTAAGTGGTACCTCTTTTTCATTTTTTGTTTCCTTTTTTAAATGTTTCAAACAAGACCATATTCATTTCAGAATATCTTGCCTTAACTATCCCTTCTCCTCCCTTATTTTGTAGGTCTTCAACAAATAAAGGAGAAACCAAGTGGATGGTCTCAAATCTGTAAAGATCTGTCTTACAAAAATGGATCCAGGGACACTGGAAGCATGGATCCTGATGTCCAGCTCTGTCATTGTATTGAAAGCACAATAATTGAAATAATAAACATGAGTGTTAGTGGAATTTGAAAAAAAAATGCAGATAAATGTTTGCTGCATATACCCAACAGGAACCTGAATTTTATGACAACTCTAAACTGAATGGAAATAGTGAAATCTTGGGAATTGCTGAAATGATTCAATTCAATGAGTATAATTTAGATCTCTGAGAATTATACTTGCTCATGTTTGATTGGCATATCTTTGGATCTGCTCTGATGGTATGTTTATATTGTAGCAGCTGAACTTCTTTTCCATTGGGAATACGTTAAGAAACCCGTTTCTAGAAAGGGATTAGACCATGCACTTAGCTTATGAAGGGAAGAAAGATTGCCAGGCCTTTAATTTTTTATAGAAATGAGCCTGTGGCCGGGCGGTGGTGGCGCACGCCTTTAGTCCCAGCACTTGGGAGGCAGGGGCAGGTGGATCTCTGTGAGTTCAAGACCAGCCTGGGCTACAGAATGAGTTCCAGGACAGGCTCCAAAGCTACAGTAGAAACCCTGTCTCAAAAAAAAAAGAGCCTGTGTATATCCCTCATATTTGTGAGCTTGTAACAGTTTTCAACAAAGGGGGAATGAGAGGAAGGAGAAAGGGAGAAAGGGATGTAGGGAAGGAATAATTCAGGAAAAATGACCAGTTAACTACTCAAAAATCTCACAGACTTGTAATGCAGGTTATAGAAATGCAGGTTGGAACTCTAGTTTGTGAGAAACAGTAGTTAAGAAGGCTTTAAAAAAGGCAGGGAAGCCAGGTGTGGCACATGCCTTTAGATCCCAGCCCTAGGGAGAAAGTCAGAGGCAGGTGCATCTCTGTGTTTGAGGCAAGCCTGGTCTATATAGTCAGTTCCAGGACAGCCAGAGTTACATAAAGAAATCTTGTCCAGAAAAAAAAAAAAAGCCAAGTAAATGACTGCCTTGGAGTTACAGATGAAGATAAAAAGATTTCACATGTCTGCTTCAATTTTTTCCTAATATATGAAGCCATATGTTTAAAGAGATACTTGAATAACTTGAAATTTTAAGATACTGATTGTAGTTACAGAAACATCTTTGTGCAAAGAATAACCTGAAAGTAAATTTCATTTATTCTTTTTTAAATTTATTTTTATAATGTTGTATTACCTAATTCTCAGAGGAGCAAAGATGTATCAAATGAATTTTAGAGCAATAAACCCCAATAGAGCTCTTGGTTCATCATCAGGATTATAACTCACATTTTACTTTGAGGAGATCTTTGAGTAAGAAAATACAGTGTTTGAACCTCAGGAAAAATTATAATGTGGAAAATACTGTGTTGCTGAAATTTGCAATCCTCTGTTAGGAACTTCATGATTAAGTAGATGCATTCAGATAACCATAATCATTTTTAAAAATTAAGTAGCCAATGTAGAAGGTACTGCTTTGCTCTCTGAGAAATACCTCAGTCATTTGCCGCCCCACTCAAAACAGACCTCTCATTGAAGAAGGTAGCAAGCTAAAAGGAAAGTTGGTTTTACAAAAAGAAATTTAGCCTCATCCTTTCCACTAGCACCTAGTCACATCTTACTGTCCTTCTTTGACCCTGACCCTACCTCATGAAGGTGTTCTGTTCAAACCAGTTTATAGCCGTTTCCAATCATGAAGTGCATAGTATCATGCATGATGGAATATATATATAAAACTTTTTATTAGATGCTTAATGTTCAATTAAGTAATTTTGATGTGAAGAGTAAAAGAATATGCTTTAAAGATATACCATAAAAATTTTCATATTTTTAAACGATGCAGTTTTGTAATCTCTTAAGATTAAATACAACTGCTCTTGTTTTGTTTTTTAAATGAGGCCTTTCTGGAATGTTTTGTGTGAATAGTAGAATTCTTTAGGAATTGAGAAACGTTCAAAGTATGTTTTGTAATGAAATGCAGCACACATTTCGTGGATTAATTTTCAAAGACTAGTCATGACCTACTGTGTTAAAGTAATAACAGGCTGTTTTTCATCCAATTTGTTGATAATGTAAATAAAATGTGTAAATAATACTAGTAAATGTTAATATTCATGTATCTTAAGTTAAGGTTATAAACTTTGTCACAATGTGATTTTTTTTTATTGAAGTCAAACAGATGTGTGCAACTATTTTGAATATTGATTTATAAATATTCATTCTTTATCAACAAACTGTAGTTTTTGTGTTTTATTCCACAATTGTTAATATAAAAGAGGACCAAGGGGGACTTAGGCCCTAGGACTGCCTAGTTCCAAGGCTTTAATGTATCTCTCTATAAGGCCAAAGGAGAGTAATCTCTGAGGGTCAACGAAAGTATTAGGAGTTCACATGAGAAAAATGAGGGTAGTTATTTAACAATTGGGAGGGTGTCAGCCTAAGTAGTATGCACCTTTAATCCCAGCACTTGGGAGGCAGAGGCAAGGAGGATCTCTGTGAGTTCGAGGCCAGCCTGGGCTACAGAGTGAGTTCCAGGAAAGGCGCAAAACTACACAGAGAAACCCTGTCTCGAAAAACCAACCCCCCCAAAGAAAAGCAGTTTAATTATCATTTTATTGACTAATCTATTGAACTGATAAATCAGAAAATCAGAACTCTCTAACCATTACTAGACTAAGGACTATATAACTTTTTAGTGTTACAAAGAGACTCTTGTCAAGTGAGGAATTATCACTCTTAGATTATGTTTTTAGGATACATTTTGGGCACTGAGCTACTAGGTTAAAGTTAAATTTATTTTTTTATGATCATAAATTCCATCATTTTAGGAAGATAAAAAATCGAAAGCAAGGCAAACAACCAGTCTTCTGCTTCTTCTCGAAAACTACCTCACGGTTTTGCCTTTTGGGGTCACTAGTAGTTGAGTAAAGTTTAGGCTACAAACAACAACGACAGCAATATATAATCTATCTATATAATAAAAATATGATAATAGTAATGGCCAAAAATTAGTCAACGTCATGGTTAACCTTTATCTTTGAGGAAATTGTACTTCTTGGCAAGGAATAAAATGTTAAATTAGGTCCATAAGCCTTAGTGTTAGGTCGATGTGATCTGGAGAGATTATCCGCCGCAGATTCTAATATCCGAGAAAGCCTTGACTATCACAGAATACTGTACCAGTTGTCATGTGACCTTCTCACTTATTTTGGCATAGGAGTGGTGATTCTGGCACCAGTTTGCTTCCCCTCCCCAGCCCCCCCCCCCCCGTCGTCCCCCCCCCCCGTCTTTAGACGGTATATAACCTTAGGAAAGTTTAGTCACGTGATACGACAACTGAGGAAAAATGTTTCCTTTTCGTTGGTCGCCGACCCTTGCAATTTAGTCTCCCAGTCATCAGAGAACTGACTGTCTAGGGTAAATCGGCTGTTTCCAAAAGTGGCATGAATGTTTTTCTTTCAAGCAAACCTGCAAGATCTGTTCCAGTATTTCTCGCCGAGGATGCTCGCCTTCCGGTGCCGCCAAGTACTTTGGGGCTCTACTTATTTCGCAGGCTCCCATTGGGCGTTACAGCGTCGACTTCGCACGATGATTGGCTGTTTACTCTCTGGCCGCGACGTGATTGGCTGGCGTGCTCGGCGATTGGGCACCGGGAGCCGAGGGGCGGGAGGCGCGAATTCGTCGGTGCGGAGCCGCTGAGCTGCCGCGCTCAGGAGGAGGAGTGGCCGTGGCTGGGCACCTAGCAGCGCCTGACGCAGGTGAGGGGGCCCTTTCCCACTCGTGAGCTCCCCCCGAACCCCAGCATTTCCTTTTCTCCCGGAGCTGGAGCCAGCCGCAGGCGAGTGGGAAGGACGGCGGGGGGCAGGCGCCTGCAGTCCTGCGCTAGCGGGCTCAGGCCCTTCAGCGTGACAGAGTCACTCGGCTGGGGCATCCTTGGCTGGGCGAGAGCTGGGCGCATGGGGAAGGAGAGCTGAGGAGCAGGGGCCCTGTCCTTACCGTCTGCGAACGCAGGCCGGGAAGTAGCCCCAGCCCTCCGCCACGGCAGTACTTCTAGGCGGGAGACAGTGCTCTTTTTTTTTAAAGAAACAGGATCTCACCCTGCAGTCCTGGCTTGCCTGGAACTCGCTATGTAGACCAGGCTGGCCTCGATTTCAGAGAGATCCTCTGCCTCCTGATTGTTGGGGGTCAAAAACCTGCACCACCACATCTGGAAGTTTGTTTCTCTTTGATGCATTCTACAAGGGAAGCTCCCACGTTTTGAGTGCTGCCACAGCTGCAGGCATAGATTGCCATCTAGGTTAATTTTAGTAAAACAGTATTGAGGTTTTGCTTCAGATTAAGAAATTAGAGCCCACTAAGCCTCAGAGGTTTACAGATAGGATCAGTGATTGGATAATTTTTCTAAGAATCTTCTATTTATTCTTTGATGATTGGATAATTTTTTCTAAGAATCTTTTATTCTTTGACAGTTTCATATATGTATACAATGTATCTTGATCATATCCATCTCCAGTCTATCCTTCACACTCCCCTGGACCCCTTCAGATGCCCTCTTCCACCTTCATGTTGCCCCCACACCCCACCCACTGAGTCCAATTAGTACTGCCTGCTGGAATGTTGACTGATGGCGGCTTGATTTTGTGCAGGTCTTGTCTGACAGAACAATATTTAGAACTGGAAAATATCTTTGAGTAGTGATTCTTTTGGCGCACAGAGGCAGCTGTTAAAGTTATTATTGACTTCATGTTCTGTCGAACAATCTGTCTTAACCATCTCCATCCCCAGGCTGAATTTACCTTTTTTTTTTTTCACAGTTGCAAAAATTCTTGGTCGGTGAAAGTGTCTGAGAGGTTAGGCAGATGCCAACAGTGGAATCCAAATCCATTTTCTTTCCATTGTAGTCTCCTGACTTCAGAATTACTGTGCTGGCCCAGGGAGCCCGCTCCCTAGATAAAGACAAGGGGCTGGAGAGATGGCTCAGAGGTTAAGAGCACTGGCTGCTCTTCCAGAGGACCTGAGTTCAAGTCCCAGCAACCACATGGTGGCTCACAACCATCTGTAACGAGATCTGGTGCCCTCTTCTGGCCTGCAGTCATACATGCTGCATACATGATAAATAAATAAATTTTTTTTTTAAAAAAAAGACACACCCGAGCCATTAAAAGATGATTAAGAAATTAAAAATATTACTGTGGAAAGATACTTTCTCCTTTACAATGATTTTAAAATGAGGTATTATTGCAGAGAAGAATTTTTGACCGTAGAAGTAAAATGATAGGTCACAGATACAGCCTCTGCTTCTTGACTGCTTGTCAGTTCCTCTCTTCTTCTGTGTGGGAAAGTGTGAAAAGGGAAATAGGAATGTGCAGACTACGAGAAAAAAGAGTGGGCTAGGGAACGCAGAGCTTCTTCAGAAATCTGTCTTTCTGAAGTTGATACGGTGTCATCTGAGTTGTTCCAGGAACTTGTGCGTCTTCTGCCACATTCTGTGTGCTTCTCCATTATTTTATTTAACCTTTACAGCAGTCCTCTCGGGGTGATTCTGTTGCTGTTCTTATTTTGCACTTGAGAATGTGGAGTCCTAGACAAGTTAAGAGATTTGTCTGAAGTCACATAACTAATCTGTCATGGAGTAGGAGTGCCGGATCCAGGTGACAGTCAGACTCTGGCGCGTGATCTTGACCCCGAGATTTATTTATAGGACTGAGAAATGGTTTACTTCCATTGCTTTGGTATACGTTCTTATTCATCGCAGTTTTTGTTATCAGACTTCTGTTCTGTTGCTAGGTGTCTGGCTTTTATGAATGAGATTGTTTCAATACTTAACTATAAATACTTTTTATTTGTATGGGTGTGCCAGCGAAACACAGCTTCTTGCGGAAGCCGGAGAAGGGTGTAAGATCCCTTGGAGCTGGAGTTACAGGCATTTGTAAACTGCCTAATGTGGGTGCTGGGAATCCACCTTAGTTCCTCTGGAAGAGCAGCAAGTGCTCCTGACTTGTTGCGCCATCTCTCCGGCCCCTCAGTATTGATTTTATTGTTTCTCTTGCAGTGACATTATCTAAAGCAAAGAAGAAAGCAAAATGTCCTCAGTGTCGTCTGAATACACTATTGGTGGGGTGAAGATTAACTTTCCTTGTAAAGCTTATCCAGCACAGCTTGCTATGATGAGTTCTGTAAGTATTTTACATCAGTTAAGTCTTTATTAAGATGCTGTAGCTTATGATTCCAACTGTACATTGAATTTGTAACTATTCTCAGGTACAAAATGAGGGCTAATATTTGCTGGATTCATTTGGAAGAGCACCTGCTTTTAGGAAAGTAATATCCATAACTCCTAAGCTGTATATGTTTGGTCAGGATATAAAGAAGAACATCTGAAAAACGCTCTCAGCTCCTTTGATTTTTAGTGTGTGTGTGTGTGTGTGTGTGTGTGTGTGTGTGTGTGTGTGTGTGAGAGAGAGAGAGAGAGAGAGAGAGAGAGAGAGAGAGAGAGAGAGGAGAGAGGAGAGAGAGGAGAGAGAGGAATGTATCATCTATGTTGAGTGTCCTCAGTCATTCTCTACCTTTTTCTTTTGAGGCATAGTCTCAGATGAATCTGGAACTTGTGTTTTCGTTGTTGTTTTTGGCTAGGCTGGCAGTCTGCAAGCCCTCTATCTCCTCTTACCTCTGCCCACTGTAGTGCTGGGCGAATGGGTATGTGTCCCTCAAACATAGCTTGTTATATGCCTTCTGGGGATCCAGACTCTGGTCCACACACTTGTACAGCTGACGGTCTTTAAACTCAGCATATTTTGCCGGGCGGTGGTGGCGCACGCCTTTAATCCCAGCACTCGGGAGGCAGAGCCAGGCGGATCTCTGTGAGTTCGAGGCAAAGCTACACAGAGAAACCCTGTCTCGAAAAACCAAAAAAAAAAAAAAACTCAGCATATTTTGGTGAATGGTTCTAAGACCCACCTTGGATAACAAAATCTGTAGATGTGCAATTCCTTTATGTAAAATGGTGCTACTATTTGTATATATTGTACAAGTAAGTTTCCCATAGACTTTAGATCATCTCTAGATTGCTTACCATGCTTGATATAAATGCTGTGTAAATAATTGTGATATTCACAACTATGTATTAGATATTTAGGGAATAATAAAGCCTGCACGTTTAGTACAGATGCAATTTTTGTTTTTCTGGATAATTTCAAATGTACTTATCCTTAACAATGTAGAGTATTTTACATATGTTTAAACTTTGTGAATGAAATATTGTACTTTTTTTTTTTTGTGGTTTTTCAAGACAGGGTTTCTCTGTGCAGCTTTGGTGCCTTTCCTGGAACTCACTCTGTAGCCCAGGCTGGACTTGAACTCACAGAGATCTACCTGTCTCTGCCTCCCGAGTGCTGGGACTAAAGGTGTGCGCCACCACTGCCCGGCCATATTTTTTTTTTTGTAGATTTTTTTTTTTTTGATGATTGTGATAGTTATCATCAACTTGACAACTTAGAATCATCCAGGGAAAGAATCTCAATCAAGAATTGTCTACCTTGGGTTTGTGGGCATGTCTGTGAGAGATTACCTTTTTTTTTTTTCAATGTGTGTGTGTGTGTGTATAAGTAGTTTGCCTGCATGTATATATGTGCACCATGTACATGCCTAGTATTTGAGGTGGCCAGAAAAAGGTATTGGATACCTGGAAATGGAGTTACAAATGGAGTTACATATGGTTGTGAGCTTCCATGCTGTGTGCTGGGAATTCAACCCAGACCCTCTGTAAGAACAGCTGGAGTTCTTAATTGACGAGCCATCTCTCCTGCCCCTGTAGGGGATTGTCTTAACTGATGTGAGAAGACCCAGGCCATCGTGGTTAGTATCATTCCTTAGACAGGGGGTCCTGAACTGTGAAGGGTGGAAAACTAGACCTCAGCACAAGGAAACGAATATGTGCATTCATTTCTCTGCTCTTGACTACGGATGTAAGGCCTTGCCATGGTGACTTCCGTGGTCTGATGGACTATAACCTGGAATTGTACATAGAATATAAATTCCTTTCCCACTATGTTGTTTTTTGTCAAAGTATTATATCACAGCCACAGAAATGAAGGTAGAATAGTGGTGGTAGGGATGATCACAGAGCTTCATGATGCTAGGCAAGTACTCTTCTACTGAGCTGTACCCTAACAATTGTTTGTTTGTTTTTGTTTTCATTGGAACATTGTATTTAAGATATGTCCTCATTGGTTGTTAAATCATTTTAATTCCAGTATGACATTTTATTGTATGGCTAGCATAATCTGTCCATTTTCCTGCTGGTGGTATTTAGGTTGCTCATAATCTCTAAGAATTAGCAAAAAATGCTACTATGAACTGTCTTACACCTATTTCTTGTGTTCACATAGGAAGGGTTTAGGGTGTGTACTTAGTGGACTTGGACATCTTCATTTTACATTTTTGTTTTTCTTTCTAACAGTTCTTTATTGATTATTTGGGAATTTCACATCATGTACCCCAATCTCCCTTTCCCTTCCAGTATCCCTCCAAAAGAATCCCCCCCAAAAAATCAATCCAAAACAAAACAAACAAACAAAAACCCTCCGCCTCACTCTTTCCAACACGTCTTCATTCATCCTTGTTGCATTGAGAGCTGTGGTGTGTCATGCAGTATACCCTTTTGTCCAATCAGCCCCACTGACAAAATGCTTATTGTGATGTGTCTTCTAGTTCAAAGCCTCTGGTGCACAATCATCACTGGACTCTCGGATATCTTGCTGTTGCCCCAACTCATGGAGATCCTGCAATTTTTGATCCACAAGACCAGTCCCTCCATGCATTCCTACAGGTCATAGATGGGGCAGACGTTAGGGTTATAACAGTTAGTCTTTCCATTAGTGGTATTGCTCATTAAGTTTTTTCTCATACATATGCATAGGTATTAGTGTATTACGGTCCTTTTTTTTTCTTTGTTTTTTTAGATTACTTTTATGTGTATGAATGTTTTGCCTGCAGGTATGTCTGTGTACCTCATGTGTACCTGAGGCCTGAGGAGGCCAGAATAGGGCATTGGATCTCCTGGAACTGGAGTTAGAGGCAGTTTAAGCTGCCACATGTGTATGGGAATTGAACCTGGATCTTCTGCAAGAGCAACAACTGCTCCTAACTGCTGAGCCACCTCTTCAGCACGTATTACAGTTTTGTAGAAACAATTTGTGGCTGTATAATTAAATATAAGTTGCTTATTTAATTTTTTTTTTTGTGTGTGTGTGTGTGTGTGTGTGTGTGTGTGTGTGTGTGTGTGTGTGTGTTTGATGTACTCGTAAAGCCAGCAGACTGTTAGGGAGAAGAAAAGGAGTAAAGTCTAGGTTAACAAAATTCTGGTTCTTCCTTCTGCTGTTACTGTCTCCTGGAGTGCTTCCTCACTCTTCTGTGCTGTTCTCTTCATGTTCCTGTTCGATGGAGAGAGAGCTGATGAGTAATCGATTATTGTTTCCTTTTTTTAAAAATGATTTCTTTGTCCACAGATTGTCAGAGGGCTAAACAGTAGTCAGCATTGTTTGTTGGAGAGTCCCACAGGAAGTGGAAAAAGTTTAGCCTTGCTTTGTTCTGCATTAGCATGGCAACAGTCTCATATTGGTAAGTAGTTCTCATAAAAAAAAATTATTATGTTTATTTTGTGTGTGCGTATATGTGTGGGCACATGTGCTATGGTATGGATGTCAGAGGACAAGTTGCAGGAATCACTTCTCTCCTTCCACCGTATGGGTCTGGCGTACTGAACTCTGGTCATCAGGCTCAGTGACAAGTGTGCCTTTACCTGCTGAACAATTAGGCCAGCCCCAGGTAATATACTACACTGTATCTAGACTGGTTCAAACATTGTTCTAACTGATTTAAATAATCTCTGTCAAGACATTTCTTCAAGATGTATTACCTGTGCCAGGCATGGTGGTGCACATATATAATTCTAGCATTCAGGAGCCAAAGGCAAGAAGATTGCTGTAGGTTCAAGGCTAGTCTGGTCTATATACAAGTTTCAGGCCAGCCAAGGCTACACAGCAACCCCGTCCCAAAATAAAACAAAAACGTTACAAGTCTTCTGAAAGAAGTTGAATACGTCAAAATTAATTTTTAAATAATATTAACACGATTCAGTCCTTTTACTTGGTCATGCAGAGTGTATGTGAATATTTTAGATGTTTAGAGTTCTTATGAAAATAACGAGATGATAATTTGTATCTAAGAAATAGGAGATAGAGCTCTGATGGTGCTGATGCATATACTAATTGCTTGAATATATCCTTGAATGTATTTGCTTATCTGACTTTTTGTTTTATGTGCATTTGTGTGAGGGTGTCAGGTTCCCTGAAACTGGAGTTACAGACAGTTGTGAGCTGCCATGTGGGTGCTGGGAATTGAACTCCGGTCCTTTGGAAGGGCAGCCAGTGCTCTTAACTGCTGAGCCATCTCTCTAGCCCCCTTATCTGACTTTTATAACATTAAAATATGGACTGTATGAAGAAGTAGACATATAAAACTGGAGTAGTGGTACATGCCAGTAAGCCTAGTACTTCGAGGGTGAAGAGGAGGACAGTGAGTTAAAGGACAGCCTGGGCTACATAGCAAGACCCCAGCTCTAAATAAATGAGTAAACAACAGATACTTGTTGCTCTGCTCGTTTGAATACCAGATAAATAGACGCCTATTATAATCACGATTGCATGAATTTCTGTGATGTCCCATTACGTTAATTGTTGCCAGAGCTGCACAGTGAGACCTTGTCTCAAAAAATAAATTTGGCTAGGATTGAGCATGCGCCCCTGCATCCTTAGCACTCAGGGAGCTGAGGCCAGAGAGTGAGGAGCTTAAAGGAAGCCTGGGAACTGTCTTAAAAAACCAAACTCGAGTCCTGGGCAAGGGGTGTAGTTCAGTGATACAACACGTTCCTAGCAGGTGCAGGGGCCGGGATTCAGTACTCAGAACTTCCAGAAAATAAGTAAAAATGTATATACCCATATAACAAAAGATACTGGGGTACTGGCTCCCGTTGCACCCTTTCCAACGGTGAGTCCTGGACTTAAATGTAAATTCCTACAGGTCAACTTGAATTACTGTTTCTTTTTGTAAAAACTAGGTTTCGAGGTAAAATCTATTTGTAATTGTTCCATGTATTTGCTGATAAGCTTGTGTATGATTATTTTTTATTAAAGTATGACATCATCTGGGTAAACACAAAATTGCTATTAATATTTACTTGATGAAAAACTTTAATTTTTTAAAAAGATTTATTTTTATTTTCAATTATGTGTGTATAGGTTTATATAAGGTGCTCACAGAGGGCAGGAGAGAGTGTTAGAGGACCTGGAGCTAGAGTGACAGAGGGTTGTGGACTTCCCCATGGTTATGCTGCAAACTGAACTTGGTTTCTCTGGGAGAGCAGGAAATGCTCTTAACTTCAACCATCTTTGCAGCCCCAAGACTTTGTAATCTTAATAACAATCTGAAATATAGTATTGAATATTTTTTAGGTATATAAATAGATAAGTCTGACCTAGAGTATCAGAAGAATGTGAAGTTAATCACAGGTGTGTATATGTGTATAGATGCATTAATAAAGAAAATGTTTGGGCTGACAAGATGGCTCAGTGTTAAAGGCTGACCTCTAAGCCTGGTGACCTGCTTTCAATCCCTAGAACCCACCTGGTGGGCAAAGAGAACTGACTCTTGCAAGTTATCTTCTGACCTCCACATGCACACCGTGGCATGTACACACATATACATAAACAAGTGTAATAAAAAAGAAATGTTTATGTTACTGGTAGAATGTGATAACAAGGGATGGGCAAGGTGGTTCAGCAGTCAGGGTGCTCACTACCAGTTCTGATGACCCGAGTTTCATCCCTGGAACTACAGGGTAGAGGGAGAAAGCTGACTCCTGCAGATTGTCCTCTGTTTTCCACACCACACCATGGCATATGGACCCGATTCCCCACATTAACACAGGCAAATGGTAAAATAAATGTAAATAAAGACTGTTAAAAAGAAATAGAAGTATAATGTGAGGCTGGGTGTAGTGGTTCACATCTTTAATCCTAGCACTCAGGAGGCAGAGGCAAGTAGATCTCTGTGAGTTCAAGGTCAGCCTGTTCTACTTAGTGAGTTCCATGACAGCCAGGGCTTTGTTAGAAAGACCCTGTCTCAAAAAATTAAATAAATAAATAAATAAATAAATAAATAAATAAAATAAAAAAGGGATAAAAAATAAGGATAATGTGGACTGTGGCAATCCTTATCTTTAGTGTTTTGGATACTGAAATTTCAAATTCTTCCTTTAGGGAAATAGCAATAATGAAGCATATACTTTTCATCTTTGTTTTTGCCCTTTTTGCTTGATTTTGAAAGAAAATGTGAATATAAATAAATACAAAAGTGGTTATACTTTTAATTACATTATTAATCATTATTTTGTTTTAATAGTTTATACATTGATAACATTTCTGAACACACTGCGGGCATAGCTTTTCTCTTCCGTCCTGATTTGATAGTGTAGATAAGATTTACGTAGATTGTTTCTCTTAATTTAATCTTGTAACTTGGGAAACTTCTAATCCTTGGTGAACTGAGGTGATTGCTTACTGTAGCTGAAAAGAAAATTACTATTTATTAGTTATATGGTAAATAGAGGTGTTTTTTTTTTTTCTAGGAAAGCCAGTGGATGAGGGCTTGAATAAAAAGCCTGAGGTGCCATCATCATGTTGTTGTGCTTGCCATTCAAAGAATTTTACTTACAGTGACATGAGCACAGGCACGTCACCTCATTTCAGTAGTCCAAGCAAGCTGTCTGAAAGAAATGGGACTTCGTCACCCTGTCGAGGTAAATTATCTTCTGCTTGTGTCTGTTGGAATCTGTCTGGGATCCTTCCTTAGTTATTACTACTCTGAAGCTTAATTCAGATAAATTTAGCTAGTAGGATTAATTTTTCTGAAATTTCTGTTTTAGAAATTTATTTATTTATTTTGTGTGGGAGCCCACAAAAGCTTCCTAGTGAGATCTGAGCTTGCTTTGCCCAGCAGGGCTGCATTAGGGGATGGCTTGACCATGTGCATGGTCACCAGGTGCCTGAGATGGTCTAAGCTTGGCTGTGCTGGGGAAGGACTTTTCCTCCACCCCTTTGCATTCCTTTAAAAAGCCCTTTAGTAGAGACAGAAGGTGCTGGTGGGTTTTGACCCAGGCCCTCCCGAGGCTATCCTGTGTTTTCTAGCTGTCTCTCTATATATATCCTTCTATCTACATATTCCTGATTTCTCCCTGCTCAAGAGTACCCTGGGGGAAAAAGTGGGGGCAGGCCCCCCCAATTTTGAATGTATAAGTATTTTGTCTGCAGTGTGTGTCTTTATTCCCTGTGTATTCCTGACAGCTTCAAAGGCCCTAGGACTGGAATTTTAGCTGCCCTGAAATCCTTCAATTATATTTATCTTTCTTTTTTTTCTTTTCTTTTTTTTTTTTTTTTTTTTTTTTTTTTGGTTTTTCAAGACAGGGTTTCTCTGTGTAGCTTTGCGCCTTTCCTGGAACTCACTTGGTAGCCCAGGCTGGCCTCAAACTCACAGAGATCCACCTGCCTCTGCCTCCCTAGTGCTGGGATTAAAGGTGTGCACCACCACCACCCAGCTGTATTTTTTTCAAGTCAAAAGTCTGTGGCAACTCTTATTTGAACAAACTTATTGGTTGTAGGTGGACTCTTCTTTCCCACTCTCCAGTTCACAAATAACTGCCACAGAGATTTAATATAAATTATAAATGCCCTGCTGATAGCTCAGGCTTATTACTAACTAGTTCCTATACTTAAATTAACCCATTTCTATTAATCTGTTATTGCCATGTGGCTCATGGCTTTATCTGCCCTCCAGCATGTCTTGCTCTCCTGCATCTCCTGGCAATCTCTCTCACTCTGCCCCTCTTCTTCCCAGTGTTCTTAGTCTGGTTTTCCCCCCTAACCTTATCCTGTCTAGTTACTGGCCAGTCAGCTTCTTTATTAAACCAATCACAGTGGTGCATATATTCACAGTGTAAAATAATATTCCACAGTTGATGCTATTTTTTTTTCTAAAAGCATGGTTGTTAGTTTTTTGTTTTTTTTTAGCAATAAGGTATTTTTAGAAATAAGGAATTTTAAAATTAAGTTACCTCTTTTTTTCAGATAATAATATTACATAGTTAATAGCTACAGTAGTAGGTACAGTATAAACATCTTTTTATACAACGGTAAACAAAAAATTCATGTTGCTCATTGGGTTGCTGTATTAGCTTTATTGAGATGGTGGGGAATGAAACTTAAAACATTAGGGATGTGCTTGTGAGTGGAGATTTTCAACACATCTCTTGATGTTTCCAGTTTTCTTAAATTTGAACCATTCTTGCATGTTTGGTGTTCTCACTGATACTGTATTTTAATTAACCTCTTGTTTACAGTGCTATGGATTGAACCTAGGGCCAACCCCAACCCCAGCTTGGAGTTGTAGTTGATAGTATGACATGAGTAGTGAAGATTTTACACGTTTATTGGTTCTTAGGAATGGCGTCTGTAGTGAATTGCCTGTTTAAATAGTTTTCTCTGTGCTGATTTCTGAGAGTCGACCCTCTCATTTTCCCCACCCTTCTTTCTCTCTTCGTATAGTTTGGAGATATCTCACTTCTTTTTAGGTTATGTGCCTTAATACTTTAACCTCTTTGACGAACTCCTTGTAATCTCCTAAACTGTAGAGAATAGAAGATAAGGAGCTGGAGAGCTGGCTCCTGAGGACCTAGGTTTGAATCCCAGCATCCACATGGTGACTCAAAATTTTGTGTAACTCCAGTTCAAGGGAATCCCATGCCCTCTTCTGGCCTCTACAGGCACTGCATGTGTGTGGTGTATATACATCTATGCAGAAAAAACACTCACACACATAACATTTAAATAAATGAAATCTTAAAAAAAAAAGACTAGGAACTATACCAAAAACAATAATGTAGTTTAGAAAATTAATCTACCATGCATTAAGTAAGAATAACCTTAGTACAGGACAATAAAAATCATATTATGGCATATAAAGAAAACTTTATAAATTTAAAATTTTTGTTTTTTAATGGCTTTGTTTTTTTATGGGGAAAGGCTTCTGGATCATGGAAGTTTGGGGTCTTTGATCCCTATTGTTGAACTATTAATCATTATTTTTTAAAAAACTGTTCCTACTCTGGGTCCAGGAAGAGCATTTGTTACAATGTTGAATGTGCAAGCACAAGGACCTGAGTTTGATTTTTCCATCTCCCACTTAAAAATCTTGAGTGTGGGGCTGGTTAAGAGCAAGTACCGCTCTTCCAGGACACCAGAGTTCAGTTCTCAGCACTCATATCCTTTGTGGGCACCTACGTTCATGTGCATGTATACAATTGAAAATAATAAAAGAAGTCTTTAAAAAACCCGAGTTAATGGTGTGCATCTAACTCCAGCACTGAGGAGGTGAAAGTATCCCTGTAGCTCGGTTGTTCATCAGTTTAGCTCATCAGTGAAGAAAAAAAAAAGTGGGGAAGCGATTGAGGTAGATACCTGCAGTTGACCTCTCTCTGGCTTCCCTGAATATGCACATATGTGCACATGCATGTTTGTGTATGCACACATGCATGAACACACATTCTCCCACTAAACACACACCACAATATGGCATAGACTCCCTTTTGTGTTTGTAGGCTCACACTACCTGCTTCTGTAGATCTTTCTGTGAGTGGGTGGTTTGTAAACCTTTCCCGTCAAGGCATTGTTTCAGTTTCATTGATTTTCATGCTCTCTGGTCATTGTGTGGACTCGGTGTAAGGAGTGTCTACTAAAGGGATTCAGGCCACAGAAGTGGAGGGAACGTGTAGAGGAACCGAGGATGGAGGTACCTTTAGGAAAAGGTACACAGGAAACAGGAGACACTGATGGGTAGGTTAGTGAAAAAAAGTATTACGGACACTGGGGAGAAGGAAATGTGTTTGCCACGTTTCCGGAAAGCAGAATGTTGTGTTGGTCAGTCCTGAAATTATCCTTAAGGATTTTGAAGTAAAATGGCAAATCTGTTACACCTTAAGTTCTGCAAATTATACTTAGTAATAGTGGGCATTTCTTTAAAATTCACTCTGGTAAGATGGGAATAATTTTGTAATTTAGGAGTTAAGAGGTTTTTTTGATGGCTTTAAGAATGAGTTTTCAGGGTTGTGAAATGAAGACATATGAATTTTATTCTGTGAACACTTTTTATCCTAAAGCATATGATGAAGCCCAGTAGGAAAGGAACATTAAGGTTTTCATAGAAATGAAATAACATTGATTGAGTCTTGAGGGACTCAGTTTGCATGTTTTGTCAGGATCCTTTGTGTTAGAGATTGAACCTAAAGCTTCTCACATGCCAGGCAACTGCATAATAGAGTATAGCCTATAAAACATGAGTCTGTGAGAACAATAAATTGGTCAGGCGGTGGTGGCACACGTCTTTAATTCCAGCATTCGGGAGGCAGAGGCAGGCGGATCTCTGTGAGTTCGAGGCCAGCCTGGTCTACAAAGCAATTTCCAGGAAAGGTGCAAAACTAAACAGAGAAACCCTGTCTCGAAAAACAAAACAAACAAACAAAAAAAGAACAATAAATTGGGTGTTTCCTGTTAAATGTATGTTTCTTGAAATGCTTTTTGTATTTATGGTAAAAATAAATGGGGTGATAAAAAGTTTTCAAGAAAATAACTTGCTGGATGTCTTGGTGCATATTTTTAATTTCAGAGGCAGAGGCAAATGGATTTCTTTGATTTTGAGGCTAGTCTGGTCTACATAGGGAGTTCCAGGCCAGCCACGGTTACATAATGAGACAGTGCCCAATCAATCAGCCAATGGAAAAAAAATTGATAGATTTTAAACTGTTGTAAAATTTCTAGTAATGTCTTAAATCTTGGTTTTCTCCTTCAAAAATATTGCCTAGAATAAATTATAATAGTTTTATTATAAATTTATCATATTTATTATAAAATTACTTTTTATATAAGACTCTCCTGAAAAAAATACTCTGGCTGCAAAGTTATCTGCCAAGAAACTGGCATCGGTACAGAGAGATGATGATGATGATGATTTTCAAACAGAGAAGAAAAGAATCCGACCCTTGGAAACTACACAGCAGGTAAGCAGTTTATTAACTGTTAAAATAACCTAGTTATCTAGTTAGGGATAGTTGAACAGGAAGTTAGTGGCACTGGTAGAGAATAGTTAATTGTGTCATAGCTACAAAGTGAGTGGTCATTTTCCTTTTATTGTTACTTGCTGCAGAGGAAGTTGTTTGTGTAGCAATTGTTCACACCAACATAAAGCAACTGCATGAGGTTTCTTAGGCATGAAGAATTTGATATTTACTTAAGGCATATCCTAAACATATAGGAGCTATAATTTTTTAGAATTATTAATTTTCAAAATTAATATAATTCATTCCATAAAATAATAGGTTTCGTGATGACATTTTTATGCATGGGTATTATGTGTTTTGAACATAGTGACACCCTCCCATTTAACCCACCCTGCTGGACTTCTTTTGCCAAACAGCTTCTTTTCTGCTTTCTCATCTGATTTTTTTTATTAGACTAGATCTTGCATATGAGTGTTAAAAATGCAGAGTGCTTTGTGGCTCTTTATGCCATTCTTGTACAGGGGCCATATTGTTTTATATTGTTACAGCTTTAGTATCTATGGTGTTGAAGAATATTGTACTTAATCATTTATTTTGGTTTGGTTTTTAAATTTCATTTATTTATGTGGGTGAATGTTTTGTCTGCATGTGTGTATGTGCACCACGTGCATTCTTGGTGCCAGCAGAGGTCAGAAGATGTTATTGGATCCCCTGGAACTGGAGTTATAGGTGCTTGTGAAACACCATGTAGGTGCTGGGAACTAAACCTGGGTCCTCTGCAAGAGCAACAAGTGCTCTTAAGTGCTAAGCCATCTCTCCAGCCCCATTACTGTACTTTTAAAGCTCTTCAGTATTTTTTACTTAATAGCGTTTTCTTTTGTTCAAATACCTTTGATAGGAATTTTCACACTATAGATAATTTTGATATTGATAGTGTAAGTATAATGACAAAGTGTACTCTTATTTACTGAGGTTTAATGTTGTCTTAGTGGAGTTTTTGGGGTTTGTGCATGCACAGGTATTGAATCCAGGTCCTCCAGCAATGCAAATACTGTTTCCCACTGAGCTTACAGTCCACTCACTTATTTTGAGACAAGATCTTGCTGAGTTGCCCAGACTGGTTTTAGACCTGTGATCCTTTCTTGGCTTTCTGCATAGCTGAGATTGCAAGTATGTAGCACCCAAATGCCTGGCTACTTACTGAGTTTTTAAGATCAATACATGATAAGACATGCATGTTTCTAAAACTTACTTAAAGACCTGATTACCAGATACTTCATATGGAA
The DNA here is from genome assembly GCF_007827085.1 of Peromyscus californicus insignis. Taxonomy (NCBI): domain Eukaryota; kingdom Metazoa; phylum Chordata; class Mammalia; order Rodentia; family Cricetidae; genus Peromyscus; species Peromyscus californicus. Next base: position 36,573,019 of record NW_026294551.1, read on the forward strand.
TATGCTTTTTGTAGAGGAACATAATCTTCTTGAAATGTATACTACAGAGATAGGGAGATTGGGAATTTAATACACTTAGTTATAAATATAAAAGAGGGATTACTAATTAACATGTCACATGTATGTAAATAATTGAGTACTTTCAGATGGATGGATATGCTTAAATTGCTTATATTCTAGTTTTACATAGTTTAAGTGTCTACCAACAATTTCTAGAATTAAACCTTGTTTTTGGAAGTAGAATAAACGAGCTTATTTTTATAAAAGTACCAATTATGAATGAAGCTGGAATCTAGAATATGGCCTAATTATTAATGTATTTTCCAATTAGGTGTGTGGTTTGGCTTTGCTGTAATGCTGAATTTGTTATCTACATGATGTGATAATTTTATAAGAAGATCACTGTAATACAGTAATTTTTTTGTAATAATTTTTATATGTTGATACTTGATTAGGACTCAGTGGTTGTTACTATATGTTCTTTTTTACTTAAATGGTGTTATGAGGGTTCTTTTTTTTTTTTTTTTTAAGATTTTTATTACTACTAATTAGAAATAGCCTTTGGGGGGCTGGAGAGATGGCTCAGTGGTTAAGAGCACTGGCTGCTCTGCCAGAGGACCCGGGTTCAACTCCTAGCTCCCATATGGCAGCTCACAGCTGTCTATAACTCCTGTCCCAAGGGAATCTGACACCCTCACACAGACATATATATAGGCAAAACAGCAATGTACATAAAATACAAATAAATAAATTATTGAAAAAAAAAAGAAATAGCCTTTTGAAGGAAGAAGAGGGAAGGTAGAAAAATCCACAGTCAAGCTGCCCTTCATTTGCTTCTGTGTTTATAGATGAGAAAACGTCATTGCTTGGGAAAGGATGTCCACCACGTGGATGCAGAAGTAGCTTCGGAAAAGAGAGTAAAACCTGAGTCACCTGTAAGAAAGACAAGCTCCTCTTTCCAAAATGTACGTATTTGCCTTTGCTTAGTTTAAAGGAGGAAAATGGGGAGTTTTCTAAATCCCTTTGAAAGCAGAGAAGGTAGCATGATTTGAGCAGTAGAAGAGCTCAGATTCCTAAACTGTCCCACTCTGTTTGTGCTCACTAATGTGCGAGTGGTAAGTCCTGCCTTTCCTCTCTCTGTCAGTTTCTCCTCTATAGAGTGAATTAAAGAGCAACACTAAAAGAAAGTTCTTTTTGTTGTTCTTGCTTTCTGTTTTAAGGTTGTTTCCTAAAACTTTTTAAAAAGTTTCTCTCTGTGTGTGTGTGTGTGTGTGTGTGTGTGTGTGTGTGTGTGTGCGCGCACATGTGGTTTCTAGAGGTCAGTGTCAGGTGTCTTTTTCCATTGCTCTTACTTAAAAAAAATTACATTTCCTATCTATTTATTGGGTGGGTGTACACATATACTGCTTGGAGAATGTGGAGGTTCACTTTTATTATATGGATTCCCACGACTGGACTTGGATTGGAGTTGAAGATAGTTGGGAGCCACCATCTGGGTCCTAGGAAGAGCAGCCAGGGCTCTTAACCCTTGAGTTCTCTCTCCAGCTGTTTTATTATTATTATTACTTTTGGTTTTTCAAGATGGAGTTTCTCTGTGTAATAGCTCTGGCTATCCTGGAACTCACAGAGACCAGGCTGGCCTCGAACTCACAGAGATCCACCTGCCTCTCTCTGCCTCTGAGTTCTTGGACTAAAGGTGTGTGCCACCGGCTATTTTTATTTTTATTTATTTATTTTTGCAACAAACATTCTTTATGGATGAGCCACCTCTCTAGCCCCTTATCTTATATTAAAACAAAAGCATGGTTTTGTGGCTATAATGTAAGCTCTTGGGAGGTTGAGGCAGGAAGAACATGAATTAAGAGGTTGGCTTGGGCTCCATTGTGAGACCCTAATCCTGTCTCAAAGTGTTTGGGAGGTTGGATCTTAATGTGTTGCCAGGTTGGCCTTGAACTCCTGGGATCAAGAGGTCCTTCTACCTCGGCTTCTCAAAGCACTGAGAGTACAGGATATGCCAGTTGCCTGACTAGAGGTTTGTTTTCTATTGGTGAAATTATTAAGGCCACTCCACGTAGTTAAAAGGAGATTTATTTAATGGCGTAACTTACAAATTAAGGGATAGGTAGGTCGAGGGGTCTGGGGAAAGTGTATCGCAGTCCAGCGGTGTTCTCTGGAGCTCTGTTTGGTCCGCCTCCACTCTCCAGGGTCCCGCCGATCCAGATCTCGGGTCCCCAGGCGCCTCCCTTGGCCCTGCCTTGTAGGCGTGACAGTTGCCGAAGTCTCAATGGGGGTTGGAACTTCCAGATCAAAGCTGGAATGGCTACCCACTACAGTTTTCTGTTTGTTAAAAGAATGGACTATGTGCAGTGGGTCAGAAGCATTTGCTCTGTAAACATGAGGACCTGCATAAACAATGGTTATGGCTGCTGCATCTGTAATCCCAGCTTTGATGGGTAGCAACAGGAGTATCCTGAGAGCTAACTGGCCAGCCAGCCAAGCCAAGATGGCAAGTTTCCAGTTCAGTGAGCGACACTCTCTCAAGGCGATAAGGTGGAAAGCCATGGTGGAAAAATACCTACATTCTGCTCTGGAATCCACATGCACAACTTTGTTTTTAAAAAACTTATTTATTTATTATATATACAGTGTTCCGTCTGCAAGTCAGGAGAGGGCGCCAGATCTCATTACAGATGGTTGTGAGCTACCATGTGGTTGCTGGGAATTGAACTCAGGACCTCTGGAAGAACAGCCAGTGCTCTTAACTGCTGAGTCATCTCTCCAGCCCCCACAAGCACACTTATGGCCATATACACCTGTACATTCATGTATGTACATCACACACAAAATATACAACAGATACATGCACCCTCAAAAGGGATGGATACTGGAATAGACTGCCTACATGATTAATTCTTGTATAATATCGTATATTTGATATAGATATATAGCATGGTGTTTTGGTATCCTTATATATGCTGAAATTATTAACGAAGTTAGTCCAATTACCATATCTATCTCACATGGTTTATAAGTCTTTGTGTATGTTTAAGGACATTTGAAATCTAGTCTTAATGAAGTTCTGATATGCAGTAGAGTACAAACTACAGTCATCAGGGTGTTCATTGTATTTGTAGACTTGATTCATCCTGTATGACCGGATCTTGGTGTCCTCTGACCAATGTATCACATAAACTGCACTTCTTCACCCCTAGGGATTCTGTTCTTTGTTTTCCTAGATTTGACTTGTTTAGGTTTTTCATATAGGTGAGGTTATATAGTGTTTTTCTTCCTGTTCGTGATACATTTCACTTTGTATAGCATCCTCCAGGTTCATCCATATTGTAACTAGCAGGATTTCTGTTTTAAAGGCCTTCAAAAGTCCCTCTTTGTGTGTGTGTGTGTGTGTGTGTGTGTGTGTGTGTGTGTGTGTGTGCGTGCGCGCGTGCGCGCACACCAAGTTACTTTGTCCATTAATGTATTGATCAACAAATCGATTTCTTTCTTTGTCCTGGAGTTCAGAATGCTCTAGAGCGTCTTAAATACTAGCCAAGTGCTCTATCACTGACCTTCATACAACCTCAGCTCTCTGTCTTGCCTTGAAGAGCCTGTTAAACACAACTCTTATTTGTATATATATCCTTGATTATTTTTTCAGACTCTTGATGCAGTACCTAACTTCCCCATTTGCTAAATGTAGATACAAGAGTGTCTCACAAGGCAGGAATGAGGATTAAATCATTACAGAGATGTTAGTATTTTAGAGCTTAAGTGGTACATAGAAGAAATAGTAGCAACAGTGTGCATATTAAATAACCATTATCTGCAATGCAGGATTAGAATTGGGGATTTTGACATTTTCTTCAGATTTTAAAATGTTTCTTAATATATATAGCTTGAATATTCCTTTTGTATATGAAATGCTTGATACTAAAGATGCTCCACATTTTTTAGTTTTCCAGATTTTGAAATATTTACATAGACTTTATGTGATTGGCAATGAGACCCCAGTCTAAGCTTGAAAAATGTTTCATGTACATGGTATATACACATAATCCAAGTGTAAATTTCTTTATTTCCAGTGTGTGTTTGTTTGGACAGTGACATCCCGCAGGAGGTCTGGTGTGGGGATTGCTGCTTGTAGTGCTGTGTCAATGCTCATAAAAATTCGAAGATGGGGGTTGGGGATTTAGCTCAGTGGTAGAGCGCTTGCCTAGCAAGCTCAAGGCCCTGGGTTCGGTCCTCAGCTCAAAAAAAAAAAAAGGCGAAGATGGGGGCGGGCTAGATGGGAAGAGGGGTCTTGGAGGAGAGGAGGGAGGAGAAACTGCAGTTGGTATGTAAAATAAATGAAAAAAATGTTATTTAAATAACATTTAAAAAAGAAAAAATGCAAAGAACATGTGCTTATGTTCTCATATTTGCTCATTTTTGAGTTTGTAATAAAAAACATGATTATATAAAGTATATATGTATTTTCTGAATGGCTAGGCAAAAAATGTCACAAAAACTTTTTTAAAAAATTTACTTAATTTTATGTATATGCATGTCTTGTCTGCATGTATGTCTATGCACCACATGTATGTCTGATGCCCTTGGATCCCAGAAGAAGGCATCCAATCCTCTGGAACTATAGTTATAGATGGTTGTGAGCCACTATGTAGGTGCTGGGAACCCAAGTCCCCTTGGAAGAGCAGCCACTGCTCTTAAGTGCTGAGCCGTCTCTCCAGCCCAGTGCCACAAATTCCTAAGTTAAAATAATCTATGTTTTTAATTTTTAGCAGATAGTAGAATAAGTAATTATAATAGAAACAATCATTGTAAAATGTGCAGTCATAGTGAATGTGCTGATTGTGTGGGACATTCAAGGCATAGTAAAGTTGGTTCCATTGTTTTCTTAAAAGAAGATTAAACTTAAGCAGGCTGAGAACACAGTAGGACAGCAGGCTAAGTACAGAGTATTGAATGATCTCAAGGGGAATTATTAACTTCACTGTGAGGCATACCAGAAGTTCAGTCTTTGAGGGTCAAATAAAAATATTATCCCTGCAGGTAGGAGGAAGAGAAAAGAAAAAATAGAGTCAATACCTTCTCTCTTTTCAGTAACAGTCTGTTACCCGCATCTGGCTCACTTTCTGAACGTTGTAGATTGAACTTTCCTTAAAGCAGACTAAACATAGATTTATTTTTAAAGACTTATCTATTTAGGTATATGTGTCTCTCTGTGTGTGCACATGTGTGCTGGTGTCTGTGGAATCCAGAAGAGGGTGCAAGAGCCCTTCGAGTTGGAGTTCCAGGTGGTTGCGAAATGCTCCCATGGGTGCCGGGAACTGAACTCAGGTCCTCTGGAAGAGCAGCAAGTGCTCTTAACCTCTGAGTCATTGCTGAATGTGGATTTATTCAAGAACAATGAGAAAGAACTCTTGAGAGTGAGCAGGAGTGGCTCCAAGTTACTTTTGTTGTTTTTAATTCTTTTATTTTTATGTGTATGAGTGTTTTGTCTGCATATACATACGTGCACCACGTGTGTACAGAGCCCATAGGGGTGAGAAAAGTGTATCACCCGATCCCCTGAAACTGAAGTTACAGTCAGCTGTGAGTTGCCATGTGGGTGCTGGGAATCTAACTTGGATTCTCAGGAAGATCCAGTATTTTTAACTGCTGGACCATCTCTCCAGCCCCTATTCTTTTCTTCTTAATTGTACTTTTGTTTTGTTTGTTTGAGACAGGTCTGGTCTGTCTCAGGCTGGCCTTCAGCTTCTTAGGGAAACTAACAATGACCTTAACCTTCAGCCTGCCTCCAACTTCTGAGAACTGGTATTTCAGGTGTGAACCATCACACCTGGCTTTTAGATTCGTTTTCTTACAATAATTCATATGTTAGCAATCTTGTAAGTCGTCATTCTTCACATGATCAGAATATTGTCAAGAGAAGCATTGTGTTTGGGGGAATATAATAATAGTCTAATACTGCTTTGTTCCAGAAGTCATAATCATTTTCTTAGGAGTATTACTTATATTTTTAAGCAAATCTTTATAATGAGTAAGGTATTACTGCAGACATGTTTTATGCTTATTCCAGTGTTTATGTATTAACTGAATGATAGCATTAAATAATTCATTATAGTAATTCTATTTGATTCAGTGTAGCAAGCAGCAGCTTTTTTGTTCAGTGTGTAGGAAAGACTTAGGTCCAGCAGAGTGCGCTGTTGACCTTTGTCAAAAACTGTGGCCCAGGAGCCTTTGGGGCCCCGTTTTCTTTTTCCTTTACCCTTTGCCCCTCCTTTCCCTCCCTTCTTCCATATATCTCTGTCTTTCTCTTTCTGCTTAAAGGTGTCTCCTAAGATCTCATGAGAAAAATGAACAGTTTTTAAGTCATTTTCTCAGTTTTACTTTTATTTAAAATGACTATTTTACGATGATGCTTATTGTGTGCTAGGATACTTTTCTAAGTAGTTTAGGAATGTTAATTTACTTGGAAAATACAGATTCATCTGAGTTAACTTTTATTGTCAAATTATATTAATTTTTCTTTGTGCTTAATTTCAAAGTAAAATGAAAGCATTTGACTTAGTTATTATATCATTCTTATGAGGAAGGTATTGTTTCCCCTAATTCTACAAGAGAAAATTGTGGCACAGACTTAAGTAACGTGTTCATCTCACAAGGCTGTTGAGTAAAGAAGCTGGGTTAGAGTAGTTAAATTCCCCCAGAGTTGGGATGAAAGACAGTTCAATTTTGTGCTGTTACACAAAATTGTGCGGCCACACAGTGTGCAGTACTTTGTAAGTATCGCTGCAGGATAGGATGTTCTCATTTGGTTTCCTAGCATCCTGCCTGTTTTCTTTGCAGTGTTTTCAAAGCTTACCATCATGTGCATGTTCATCTGCCTTGTTTGCTTCATTGGCAAGTCGTTCATGAGAACAAGTACAATATCTGTTTCTCATATTTTTATACTCAGCATCTAGCATAAGCCTCTACTTAGTACTCACGTATTGGTAGAAAAATGAATTTTTGAAAAAGGCCTAAGTTAAAGAAATGCATGTTTCTCCATTACTTGTAGCTTATGGCTTTTGGTCAGATCTATATACTTAAGGGGTGTAATAGTGTTGTAGTATTAAAACAAAATGTATTGTTCTAACTTTTATGTATTAGAATACTCAAGGAAGATACTAAGCAATAAGTTTCAAGAGTTAGGAAGTAAGTTGATACATAATATAAATAAAAAAACTGGAAACAACTTTTGGCTTCTGTAGCTTCCAGAGGAACAAGTTGTTAAATAATATTATAACTAGTTGAAACATAATACAGAGAACAGAATTTTAAAACCTATGCCAATCACTTATATACAGTAGCCTGATTTCTCAAGGAATTAGAATGATATGCGAGTAGCTTTTTGGAATCTATATTGTACCAAATAATTTGTGTGTTCTTTTGTTTGATGTTAACCTCAGCACTGTGAAGAAAATAGAGCAGATGTTAATATGATAGTTGAAAAAAGTGAAGCCCAAAGATATGGCTAAGAGGCTGGAGAGATGGCTTTGTGGTTAAGAGCACTTGCTGCTCTTGCAGAGGACCCAGGTTCAGTTTCTAGCATCCACATTGGTGGCCCACAGTTGACAGTCACTCTGGTTCCAGGAGATTTCAAGGCTCCCTTCTGGTCCTTGAGGGCACCCACACACTTGTGGTGAACATACATACACTCAGGCATGTACACATACACATAATTTTAAAAGATACTACATTTGACCATGGTCATACAGGTAAATGGTGAAATCATGATTAGAAAATAGTTCTAAAATAAAGATGCATGGATTATAAATGAGGACAAGAGGAAAAAAAGGGGAAATTTTTGTTGTTAGCTGGTGATTAAAAATGTGTGCGAAAATAGATTTTATTATTTAATATGCCTGACATTAAAATATCTTTAGTGAGGGTGGCTCAGGCCTGTAAGTTAACCATTCAGGAGACTGAGGCAGTAGAATTGTGAATTCAAGGCCAACCTGGGGGCTCCATAGCTTATTTGTTGCCAATCTGGTGAGACCCTATGTAGAATAAAATAGAAGAGAACAAAATAGAATCAACAGATCTTTAGTAGTCAGTCTGTAAATCAGAGAGAGATGATCACAGTGCATGTGTGGCAGAGGATAACCTTTTTCTTTAAGCAATTGTGTTATGTGTATGGGTGCTCTGTCTGCATGTGTGTCTGTGTACTTACTACATGGTGCATGGTGTACATGGTGCCCACAGAACCTGAAGAGAGTGTCAGATCCCCAGGACTAGAGTTAGAGGTGAGTGTGAGCTACCATGGTGGGAACTAGAGATTGAACCTGGAAAAGCAGCCAGTGCTCTTAACCACTAAGCCATCTCTCCAGCCTCTAGAGGATAACTTTGTGAAGTGAGTTGTCTCCTTCCACTTTTCTCCGGGTTCTGGGAATTAAACTCAGGTTGCCCGCCAGGCTTGCACAACAAATGCCTCTTTATCTGCTGAGCCGTCTCTGGACCTAGGCTTGATTTTTATTGTAAGAAATTTTTTGTTGCTGTCTTTTTTTCCAGACATGTTGCTATGCAACCTGAGCTGCCCTTCAGCTCTTGGCTCGCCTGCTTCAGCATTCTGAATGATTGGATTATAGGTATACACCTCCATGATCGGCTTAAACTCAGTTTTTAAAAGAAATGATTAGTAATAACTAGTCTTTAAAAAAAATTCTAACAGTGAAAGTTAGCAGAGTAAAACCAAGATATTCTCCCTAGTACTTCTGTCCTGCTTTGGCTTCCTGCAGATAAATGCTGTAGACGCTTGAGAATCTTTCTAGATCCTTTTCTATAAATGCACAACACATTTTTCTTGGTTTTCATAGGTTTATTTTTATATTTAAACTTTTTTTTTTTTTTTTGAGACAGGGTCTCACAATGTAGCTCATTGGCCTGGAACTGTATATGTAGACCAGGCTGGCCTGGAACTCAAAGTAATCCTCCTGCCTCTGCCTCCCTAGTGTTGGGATTAAAGGCTTATGCTACCACACTTTACCATCTCTTAATATTTATTTTAACGTGTAAGGTCAGGCTCTAACTGTATGTTTTTTTAAGTAGAAGTCCAGTTTTCCCAGGATTACTTAAAGAATAATATCTCCTGCTTTAATGGTTTTACTCTTACCCTATTCTGAGTTGTTATATACATTTCACTGGTTTCTGACACCCCCCCCAACCTCCCACCCCACCCTGCCGTAGACACGTGTATAGTAAAAACCAAAGAGTCCAACATAGCTTCAAACAGGAACACCAAGGGACCCTTCCCTGCTTGTGTTCTTTGCTCAGTTTTACTTCTAAGTCAATGGTTTCCAACCATTTTAGTGTTTAGTCTGATACTTGTCTTTTTTTGAAATTTGCTTATTTTGCCTTTCTCTTCAGTTACTACTGGTTTTATGTTCCTTTGTTGTCTTCGTATTGTCCTTTCCGCCCTCTCGTTAACTCTCCTGAGCCTTCCAATATTTGAATTATCACAATTGTAATACCACTTAATTTTGATTAGAGTCTCCTTAAACCATGATTTTTTTTTATGGTCTATTATCATTTTCCTAGTTTTCTGGATATTTGTAATCATCCCCAAACTGTCTGTTAGAATTTAAAATCTGTTAATTTATTCAAATATATTAAGTCAAGAATGTTTATATTTTTAGACTTTAAATATTTACTGGAAATAATGAAAATCCTTTTTGAAACTGAACTTTTTTTGTTTTGTTTTGTTTTTTGAGATAGGGTTTCTCTGTAGCCCTGGCGATCCGGGACCTCCTTTTGTAGCCCAGGCTGGCCTTGAATTCACAGAGATCCACCTGCCTCTGCCCCTCAAGTGCTGGGATTAAAGGCATACACGACCGTGTCCGAAATTTTTTTTTTAATTTTTAAAATTTTTTTTTTTTTTTAAAATTTTTTTTTTTTGGTTTTTCGAGACAGGGTTTCTCTGTGTAGCTTTGCGCCTTTCCTGGAACTCGCTTTGGAGACCAGGCTGGCCTTGAACTCACAGAGATCCGCCTGCCTCTGCCTCCCGAGTGCTGGGATTAAAGGCGTGCGCCACCACCGCCCGGCAAATTTTTTTTATTTTTTTTTGAGACAAGGTCTCACTGGCTGACCTGGAATTCACTATGTAGAACAAGCTGGCCTCGAAGAATCAGAGATCCTTCTACCTCTTGCCTCTGCCTTCCAAGTGCTGGGACTAGAGGTATGCTCTGCCAAGCCCCGCCTGAACTAATTTTTGTATTTTTAAAAAGTTTTTTTTTTTTTTTTTAATTTCGTATATACCGTGTGCCTGTTTGGGAATGTGTATGTAAATGCTGGTGCCTAAGGCGTCCAGAAGACAGTGTTGGATCCCCAGAGCTGACGTTACAGGCAGTTGTAAGCCTCAGACGTGGGTGCTGGGAACCAAACTGGGGTCCTCTGCAAGAGCAGGACGTGTTCTTATCATTTCTCTAGTCTCTGAATTTTGTATGTTTTTAAATTTTTTGTTACATCTACTTGTGTGTGTGTGTGTGTGTGTGTGTGTGTGTGTGTGTGTGTTGTGCTGTATTTGACATCTTTACCCAGTGAGCCATCTTACTGGCCCAGAATTTTGTATTTTTGTAATTTTGTATTTTTAATGACATTCCATTCCTTCCTTCCTTCCTTCCTTCCTTCCTACCTTCCTTCCTTCCTACCTTCCTTCCTTCCTTCCTTCCTTCCTTCCTTCCTTCCTTCCTTCCTTCCTTCCTTCTCTCTCTCTCTTTTTTTTTAATGTATCTTGCCTCAAGTCTGTTTGTGCAAACAGCACAGGGCACTGATCATCTGCAAATAGTGTGTAGGTGTGTCACACCAGCCCATCTGTCTTCACATTGGCAGATAGAAACCTTTTCTGTGGGGTCTTCACAGGTGCCTGGGCACCCTTAGGACTCTAGGCTAGAGCTGAAGCCTGGGCCTGAGCTGGAGCTGTGCTCCTGGCTTTGGTTTGAACATTGGGCTTTTGTTGGCACAGCCTACAACCCTTGGCTGTGTAACTTTGAATCCACTTCCCAAGCTTGTGGGGAGTGATGAAAGCAAGATGGCTGAGTTTGTGTGCTGGGGCCCTTTGGCGTCTTGGACTTGACGGCCTTGGGCTTCACAGCGGCTTTGATGGTCTCTGCCCACGTCCCGTCACCTTCCCGTTGTTTGCCTGCATCTTCATCAGGCCTGTCTTGTGCTTGTGGGCAGAGCACGTGCTCCTTGGGAACTTGGGGTCGACCCCCTGAAGAGATTAGTATCTTCGTGACTGGAGTTTCTTGATGCCATTTTTTTAGGGATTGGTTGTGTGTGTGTGCTGTGGTTCTTGGACTTGTCCATGTCTACACAGTAACCCTCAGCTCCCAAAGTGCCTGGGACTGGAGGATGACATTTTTATTTCCTGGATACCAAAGCAGTATCTAGTTATTAAAGAAAACTTGGGAACCATCAAAACATATGAGTAAGTTACTAACATTAATCTTACTCAGCTATCCCCTCTGTCCGTCCCTGAGGTTTTTGCCTGTGCTCTGCTTTTACATATGTGTACTTGTATACATGTGTATGAACATATACATTGTCCATTGCCGTGTAACTGTTTATTTAGTTTACTTTTGGGGTCTGCATTTTGGCTGGCCTCAGCTGTGCATATTTTCTGCTAGTGTTGGCTGGCCTCTGTGCTATGATCAGCGGTAGGTTAGGAAATCAGCCCTAGTTTAAGGGGTTCATTGTTGGTTGGCTAGGATGCTAGTGTGGGTAGCTGTCATTATCTAGAAGGCTCTCACAGGTTTCAAGGGAAGCAAGAGAACAAACCACAGGGTGCAAGTGCTTTCTGAGTTGCTGTAGGGTTTGCTAATGTTACAGTCACCAAATGCAAGTCATAAGAACATATATAAGGGGTCTTTGTGAGAAGAGTTGAATAATACTGAGGAAGCACCAGGAATTTGTAGTCATTTTTGTATTTTTAGTGTATATTATATGTATACTTTTATCATAAAATTTATAATTCATAGCTTTTGTTTGTTTATTTATTTATTTATTTGATACAGTATGGTCGTAGTAAAGACTTAAAATTCAAATTTTTTGCTGGCCTGTTTTGACACATGCATTTTGATGTTATCTTTTTTGTATGGGCTTATGGCTGTGACATGATGGCTTATTAGGCTAATTATAGCCTGATGTCCGTTGTTATAAAGAATTTTTTTTGTTAACTGGTGTGTGTGTGTGTGTGTGTTGGAATAATTTACATTCATTTAGACATGATCTGTTATATTTTGTTTTTTAGCAGTAGATTTGAGGACCAGACATGGTGCTACACCTAATACTAAAATTTGAGAGATCTAGGCCAACCTAGCACATAGTGAGACTGTCTCAATCAAAGCAAAATAGAATAAAAGGACCTGAGTAGCCTCTATAGCCCATAAAACCTAAAGTATTCATTCTTTGCCTTTTAGAGAGAACTCTTGCAGTCTATTTCAGTCTTAGTAATTGAAGCCAGAAGTTACTGCCTTCACAGAGATCTGCCTGACTCTGCCTTCTGAATACAGGGTTTAACACGTGTGTGCTACCAAGTGTGTCGAGATAAATCCTTTTTTAAAGATTTAGTTTATATTTTAATTTATCTGTATGTTTGTGGGAATGTATGCCATGTGCCTGTGGAGACCAGAAGAGGGCCTCAGACCCCCCTCACCAGCATGCGTGGTAGGAATCAAACTTGTGTCCTCGGAAAGCAGAAACTGATGTTAGTGGTTGAGTCATCTCTCTTGTCCCAAGATGCACATTTTTGCAAAACCCTTAGGGAAAGACCAAAGGCCAAGATCCAGGATAAGAAAGGAGTTTCTCTCGATCAGCAAAGGCTGGTCTTAGCTGGAGAATGTACTTTGACCACAACATTCAGAAGGACTCTGTGTCATTTTGTGTTGAGACTTTATGGTCATACACCACTCACAAGAAGAATGAGCTTATGACAAAGATGCTTGAGTTGGCTGTCCTAAAATACAATAAGGTACATGAAAAATGACAGTATTAGTCACCTTGGATGAGTGTGCCCTTCTTATGGCCAATCACTTTGACAGACATTATGGAGGCACTCTTATCTGTCTTTCTGCTTCAGTGAACCAGAAGAACTGACAAGACACCAAACCACAGGTGGATTCAGTGTTTCCAATTGGCAGGGCAAAGCGTGGGGCGGGCACATGACACACCTCCTCCTGTGTCTCTTCAGCTGTGATACATCTCTTCCATGAATATCCACATTACCCCAAACAAGCACTCCCACAAAGGATAATAAGCTGGCAGGTGGGCAGGGTGGAGCACAGATGCAGATTCCTCCTGAGATCCTGCATGAGGCCAAGAGCCCGTTTGCATTACTCACTGTTTTCTTCACTTATGTAGTGTAAATATTGATGGTTGGAAATGTCTAGAAAATTCTGCAAATGTTCCCATGAGTCACAGTGATTAGAAAAAGAGGAAGCATTTATATTTATAGCACAAGGACTGAAGCTGTTGAGTAGAGTTAGAGAATGCAGGATGGTGTTAGAGTGACCTGTGAATTGGAGGACCAGAACGTGAACAGCAGCAGGGAAAAGGAGAAAAGTACTCCACAAAGCTAAGGTGCAGGTCTCGATCATGTCTTACAGTTTCCCGTCTCTGTTCGAGTGGACACACACCACTCTGGGCAGCCCGTAGTGCAAGAAACAAAGATGCCCTAACAAACTCCGGGATTGAAAGAGACAGTTTTCAGTGGGCTGACTGTAGCAACTTAAGAAAAAATAAGATGTTAAAATTTTGAAGTTTTGTGATAAATGCACCTGCTGAGCATAGTTTTTGCTGATTCAAATTTGACACCAGAACAAGTCTATAAATGCTGACGAAACATCCCTGTTTTGGGGCTGTGACCCAAAATATGCCAGCTTACAGCTGATGAGGTAGCCTTACAGGGACCAAGAGTACAGAGGACAACTCTGCTGGGACGTGCTGACTCACTTGCACTCACTGACACAGGCAGTAGCATGTGTCCACGCTGTTAGAGGAGTGAGTCTCTTCCCAGTCTGTTACGACAACAAAAAGACCCAGATCGTCAAGGATCTCTTTCTTAATTGCTTTCACATTTTATCCCAGCCGTTCGTGCTCGGTGTAGGAAAGCTGGCTTGGATAACAACTGTGGCTATTTCAGTTAATTAAAATTCACTTAGTTACACTAATTACTTTTCAAGTGCTCAGTGTTCTCATCTGGCTAATGGCAAGTACACTGACTAGTCAGATATTGAACCATCCATCACTAGAGAAGAGTCTGTTGGGGGAAGGCACTGAGTTAAGAGATTTGTGTGTGGATGATGACAACTAATTTTCAATGGCCATAATAGAACCAAAACAGTTTTGTGTGTTGTGTGTATGCACACGTGTGCACCTGCAGATATGTGTTCGTGCGTGTGTCGTTTGTCTTATGTCATCCACATCGAGGCAGGGTGTCTTCATTGTCCTGGAGTGCTCAGATTAGGCCAGGCTGGCTAGCTAGTGAACCCTAGGGATCCTGTTTGCCTCAATCCAGAACTGGGATTATATGTGCACTCCACCATATCTAGCTCTATTATGTGGGTTCTAGGGACCAGACTCACATCCTCATGCTCAAAAGTCAAGTAAGTTGCCAACTGAGCTAGCTCCCCAGCCCACAGAATTACTTTATTGATTCTGTTGATAGCATCGTGGTCAGTGTGTGCAAGATGACTTTATAGCATGGTATTGTTCTCTTATTTAATTTAAGAAGAGTCATAGAAGAAGTTTGAAAAATACCAAAATGGAGGAGTGAGTGATGGCTTAGCAGTTAAGAGCACTTGCTATTCTCACAGAGGACCAGGTTCCATTCTCAGCACCCACATGGAGGCTCATAACTGCCTGTAACTTCAGTTCCGGGAGATCCGCTGTCCTCCTCTTTTCTCCGCAGGCTCCTGTATGCACGTGGGGTACATACATACATGCAGGCAAAACATTCATGCACAGAAAAAATTACAATGCTGAAACATCATAAAGTAGAAAATAAAAATAACTTCCAGTCTTTTTTTTTTTTTTTTTCTTTCGAGACAGGGTTTCTGCATGTAGCTTTGCGCCTTTCCTGGAACTCACTTGGTAGCCCAGGCTGGCCTCGAACTCACAGAGATCCGCCTGGCTCTGCCTCCCGAGTGCTGGGATTAAAGGCGTGTGCCACCACCGCCCGGCTAACTTCCAGTCTTGATGGATGGTATTTTTAAGTATTTTTGAAATGTACAGGTGTACATTGTCATAAATGTACAGTGGATCAGTTTCTACCAACTAAATGTATGTCTTTTTATCATTCTTTCTCTGTTCCTACATTCTTTCTCATGCCTGTTTGAATTTTCATGTACTTCTGTGGGTATTGAGTGTGTCTAGCTTGTGCTAAGCAAGCACTGATCTACGTCCAACCTTGATTGTTGGCTTTAGAATCAAGGACTCAGAATGACATTTCTTATATCAGGATGCATATGAAACCAGTTTATCTTATCATTGTTTTTGTGTTGTTTTGGAGTAGGATCTCACTGTGTAGAGTAGGCTTGCCTAGAACTCACTAAGCCCAGGCTGGCTTCAAACGTAATCTTCCTGTCTTGGCTCTCCTAGGTGTTTAGAGTATAAACATGAACACCTGTCTTGTTTCAGCACAGTTGATGCTGAATTAACCACTTGGTTAAAGCTTTTGTGATTGCTGGTTAATCCCTGGGTGACTTTTTAAAAATGTTTATTTCAAAACAGGCTCTCACTATTTATGCCTGGCTGGCCTAGGACTTGCTATACAGACCAGCCTGGCCTCAAACTCAGAGTCTTCTGTCTACCTCTGCCTCCCAGGTGCTGGGATTAAAGTCATGTGCTACCACACGTGACTATATTTGATGTGCATATATGTGTGATTGCAAGCATATATGTGCACTAGGTGCATGCTGGTGTCTGAGGAGGCCAGAAGAGGGTGCCAGATGCCCTGGAACTGGAATTGTAAGTGGTTGTAAGCTACCCAGTGTGGTTCTGGGAACCAAACTTGGGTCCTCTGCAAGAGCAGCAAGTGCAATTAACTGCCAATCCATCTCTCCAGCCCATGGGGTGATCTTTGAGACTATGTGGTTATTTTTTCCCCCAAAAGCTTTTCACTCAATGATTTTGGTGGGGTTTTTTGTTTGTTTTTTGTGTTTGTTTTGTTTTGTTTTGTTGAGACAGGGTCTCACTCTATAGCCCTGGCTGTCCTGGAACTCACTCTGTAGTCTAGGCTGACCTTGAACTCACAGAGATCCTCCTGCCTCTGCCTCCAGAGTGCTGGGATTACAGGCATGGGCCACCATGCCCAACTCTCCCAATATTTTAACATCCACGTGGGCAGCATGCCTCAGTCCCTTAATCAGTTGTGAGAGTTGCACAATGGTGAGTTTAGAAACTTACTCCACTTAAAATTTGCAGTAGTCCTCTAAAAAGAAAATTTCATTTTTCCTTTTCTTCTTAGATAAGATCTAATGTATTCAGCCTGGCCTCAAATTCCTGATCATCTTGCTTTTAGTGCCCCACTGCTGGGACTATAGGTGTGAACTACCATGCCTGGCTTTTTGAGATCAAGTCTGGTTGTGTATTCCAAGATAGCCTTGAATTTGGAATCTTTCTGCCTTAGTCTCCTTGATACTGGGATTATAGGCTTATATAATTTATATATTATATAGGCCATCATCATATGAGCCAGCTTTTTTTTTTTTTTTTTTTTTTAATACCGCAGGTGTTTCTTGAAATCTGTCAGTGACGTTCACCACTGTTTCAGGACTTTTAGCTCTGACTGTATCTGCATACAGTGCTAGTGGGAGAGGTTGTACGGTGTAACAGGTTGATCTTTTCCCTATGTTTGGTAAACTGAGACTTCTTATTGCACGCATTTTTCTTATGTAAACTTAGATAAAAATTATCCTACTTTGGGCTGGAGAGATGGCTCAGAGGTTAAGAACCCTGGCTGTTCTTCCAGAGGTCCTGAGTTCAATTCCCAGCAACCACATGGTGGCTCACAACCATCTGTAATAAGATCTGGCTCCCTCTTCTGGCCTGCAGGGACACATGCAGGCAGAACACTGTATACATAATAAATAAATAAATCTTTAAAAAAAAAAAAAAAAAAAAAAAAAAAAAATTATCCTACTTTGGATCTTTTTGATTAATTCTACTGAAACAAGACTTTTCAGAGACTAGGGCTACTGTGTTGAGGAATTTCCATTTACACTGGGCAAGAAAGTAAACAGTAAGTGGAGAGTAGGGTAACAAACACTTAGGGTATCAAAACCCAGCCGTGAAAAGGATCTGTCTTAATGTGCTAGCCCACTGCAGTTTAACATATTGCTTACAACCTTCACAATAGAATTTGAGTGACTTCAGTTACACATTCCAGGAGACTGGCAGTCTGTTACAATCAGAGTCTGAACCTTAGAGCAGGCTAATTTACAGAGATGGGATGAAGAAAGTTGTGGATTTGTATTACACACTCTCACCTGACACTGTATCTGATCCCATACCTGCTGATTGACATCTTGAATGAGCTCTTTGAAGCACGTTCCAACTTAATTAAAACGTTTGCTTGGTTAGCAGTGATCTGTAAAAGCCTGTGATAAATATTGAATCAGGTTCACCTGCTGGTTGCTGTGAGTGGATAAGCAGCTGCTTTGTGCAGTTTAATCATGAAACTGGCAGCAGGGTACTACTGTTTAAATTTTTTTTTTTTTAGAGAATGATTGAAAAGGTACAGTTACGTCACACTGTCTTACTGAAGTGTGTGCTTTTGTGAGATTTTTGTACAACAGGCATTCAGTATCTGTTTAGATGGCTTAGAAAGCAGCAAATGGTCAATCCAGTTAACAGTAAGCCTTCTTTTCATGCCTCACAGCTTGTATTATAATTCTATGTTAATTGGCCTTTTACTACTGGCCCTTTATATGCGTGGCTTTTTAAAGTAAACCCGTGGTCACACAGACAGCCCTGGTTAAACTAAATAGATCACAAGACACAGCCCTGAGTATGAGAAAGAGGCTTGTAGGGAGAAGGGGGGCTGCCAGGATGAAAGGGAGATAGGAGAAAGCCGGGACAAGAGTAGCCGGATGTATTATGTATGTGAGTGAAACTGTCAAAGAATACATTTAATAAAAATGGTAATAAAAAAGGACAAGGAACTGTAGAGGTGGCTCGGTGCTTAAGAGGGCTTCCTGATCTTTGAGAGCTCAGTTCCCAATACCAGTATCAGGCAGGTCACAACAGCCTGTAACTCCAGTGCAAAGGACACCCTTTTCTGGCCCTCCTCAGGTATCCACACACGAGTAGCAAATATTCAAAAAAACACAAACACAGAGAGATAGAAAATAACTCTTAAAAAAGGAAAAGGTTTTTATGTTTTTACTTGGTTAGATGGTAGGATTTAAGGTTTTGAATTTGACCTCTATATATTTAGTGGATTTTGCAATGACTTGAAGAATTCCTTTTGATTGTCTTTTTAACCTGTAAAGTAGAAACATTTCAGTTTTTTAGCCTTATGCTATACTAGATAATTAATGGATATTAAAACTAAGGTGAGTTTAAAAGCAGTAGTCAGACCTCTGTTAAAATACCTGCTGTTGACTTTACCTTGCTTATTATCCCTGTGTGGAGCAGATGTGTGTGGTGGCCAGGTTGGTTGTCAAGGAAGTGCTGTTGCCATTTCATTTCCTCTAAAATCAGACAAAGTTTAGAGTAAAGCTCTCACCCAAATTAGTCATGGTTCTTTTTAAGCTCCTGATAACAGTTGTGGAATCACTACTTTAAAAACTGGTTTCCGGGGCTGGAGAGCTCCCTCAGCAGTTAGAACACTGGCTGCTCTTCCAGAGGACCTGGGTTCAATTCCCAGCACGTGGCAGCTCACAGCTGTCAGTTCCAGGGAGTCTGACACTCTCACACAGACACACATGCAAGTAAAACACTAATGCACATAAAAATAAGAATAAATAAATGATTAAAAATTAAAAATAAACTGATTTCCTAGGCACAGAATGGGTGGCGCATTCCTTTATTCCTATTGCTTGTGGGGCAGAGGCAGGCAGATCTTTGAGTTTGAGGCCAACCTGATCTACATGATCTTACTTTCAGGCCAGTCAGGACTGCACAGTGAGACCCTGTCTCACAAACAAACAAACAACCCTCACACCCTCACCCCCACAAAACAAAAATCTCCCTCAGTAGGATGACCTTGAATTTTTGAGCCTCCTGCCTCTCCCTCCAAGGTTGTACAGTTACAGGAGTATGTGTTAGGGGTTGAACCTAGAGTTTTGTCTATGCTAGGCAAGTACCACATCACAGTCCCCCACCTCGGGCCCCCCATATATTGTTTACCACTGTGATTATTAACTAGAGTAGTCTTTCCTAATTCTCTACTTAAAGTTTCATATTTTTATCTCTACCTTCAACTTACTTGGACTTTATAGAGAGAGTTACATTTAGGTCATACTCGTTCAACATTGCTATGTTGTATATATGTTCGTACATAAAGCTCTAGTTCATTTCTATGTAAGTATATATTTTTCATTGGTTGGGAAACCCCTTATTAATTGTCTATTCTGTTGAAAGACTCATCATAGTTTCCCCACTACTAAATCAAGTTGGGCATGATGGCTCATACCTGTACACTCAGCACTAGGGAGGCTGAGGCAGGAAGATTACTGTGAATTTGCAACCAGCCTATGCCAATAGTGAGTTCCAGGCCAGTTTCTACAGAGTAAATACCCCGTCTCAGAAAAAAAAAAACAACAACAACAATGGGGCAAATCATATCCCTTGTGTAACAGTCTTAATGTTTAAAAATTCCTCTAACATGCATACTTAGACCCTTGCTGGGCCTAAAGATATTTTATTAAAGATTTATTTTTAAATGTGTATGTATGTATCTGTGTGGGTACAATGCACTTGCGTGCAGTTGCATGCAGAGGCTAGAAGAGGTTATTAGATCTCTGGAGCAGGAGTTACAGGCCATTGTGAGTCAACTAATATGGGTACTGGGATCCGGATTCGGGTCCTCTGGAAGAGCAGCAAGCACATTTAACCACTGAGCCATCTCTCGATCCCCCAAAGAACTTACGTATCTTTGATTTTACTAGGTCGCCAATGTGTTCTCCAAGGTCGATCTGCCAGTTTGTGCATGGGTCTGTCCTGTATGAGAGCTGTTCCATATTCTTTCCAACATCCAGTCTGGTGGGCGTAAAGGGAAATTGTGGTCTTAATTAGCACTTTCCTAATTACTGAGATGGGCTAGACATTAGGTTGTTAATCTTCTTGAGTATTCATCGGTCTTTCCGCTTTTGTCTGGTTTGATTTCCCTGTTCCTAGCTATCCATCCACTATGTTTGCCTTTTTAAAGTGTAGTTATCAAAATCTTGTGTTTCAGATACCTTTACTTATTTTTATGCATTGCAAACATCTTAGTCTCTGCCTTCCTTTTTCCTTAGTTATCTTGGGAGGCATCTTCTTGCTGCTGCTGCTGCTGCTCTTTTTTTTTTTTTTTTGGTAATTCTGGATGTTGACTGTTGAACCTAGGCAAATAATCTTCCATTGAACTATAGTACCCAGACCTTTTAAAGTTTTACTCTGAGGTAAGGTCTTGCTAAGTTGCCAAGATGGTCTTGAATTGGTTTGCAGACCTCCTGCCTCAGCTACAGGGGTAAGTGTGTTATAGAGGTTGTAGGAGTCCAGGGACTACGGGAGGTATCTCTTTTTTTGGTTTTTCGAAACAGGGTTTCTCTGTGTAGCTTTGGAGCCTGTCTTGAAAGTCACTCTGTAGCCCAGGCTGGCCTCGAATTCACAGAGATCCACCTGCCTCTGCCTCCGGAGTGCTGGGACTAAAGGCGTGCATCACCACCACCACCACCACCACCACCCAGCCGGAAGGTATCTTTTTAAATAGAAGTTTTACATATTAATGAAGTTACATTTTCAATTATTTTTGCTACTGGTTTATTATCTTAAGAAATCCTTTCCTGAGGCTGGAGAGATGGCTCAGCAGTTAAGTGCACTTGTTCTTACAGAAGATTCAGGTTAATTCCCAGCACTCTGGATCCAGGGGATCAGATGACCTCTTCTGACCTCCCTAGGCACCAGGCACACATGTAGTAAATGTACATACACTCAGGCAAATCATTTATACATGTAAAATAACAATAAATAAATAAATCCTTTTCTAAGGGGGTGGGTGGGTTTAGAGGTATGTTCCTATAATGCCAGCATTCTGGAGACTGAGGCAAAAGGATCAACTTTGAGACCATTTTGGGTTACATAGAGAGAGAGTTCAATCTTAGCCTGGGCTACAAAGTGAGACCCTGTCTCAAACAAACAAACAAACAAACAAACAAACAAACAAAAAATTCTCACATTTGAATCACATGGATTTTTTTCTTTATTTTCTTTCTTTCTTTCTTTCTTTCTTTCTCTCTCTCTCTCTCTCTCTCTCTCTCTCTCTCTTTCTTTCCTCCTTTCTTCCTTTCATTCATTTTTTTTTTTTTCTTGAGATAGGGTTTCTCTATATATCCCTGGCTGTTCTGGATGGAACTCACTTTGTAGACCAGGCTGGCCTCAAACTCACAGAAATCCATCTGCCTCTGCTCCTGAATGCTGGGATTAAAGGTGCCCAGCTATTTTATAGCCTGCAAAGCCTGAAATATTTATACTCTGACCCTTGAACTACGTTTGCTAGGGAAAAAAAGTTTGCTGACTGTTGCTGTAAATCGTTTCTTAATGGAAAGATCCTCCTCTCCCACTCCTTTGTTGTATTTAACATGGATCTTGATATAAAATACTTAATTCAAACAACAAGTTTAAGGAATTTATGAATTTAAGTATATAGTTTATCCTAGGAATATTTTGCAATTGCATCAGAAAAATAATGCACACAGAACTAACTAGAAACAATTTCTTAATTCATGAAACTGGTATTGGTAAACAGACTACGCCTTGTAGAGCAGTTAGAGAGAGAAACCCTCTTTGTAGATGAGGCTGGTGACCCCTGTCATTGTCTTCTACTTGGCTTGGTAGAACCAAGGATTCTAAAGTTTCTTGACTGAATGGGTGAATGAAATGGGATACCGAGTGTGAAGGGCCTCATTCAGGGACAGCTTTAATAAGTGGTAATTATTAATATTGAACCTCTCAGGATATATATTTGTTGCTTGCAGATCAAGTGGCTCAAATATTTGCATAAGATGATTCTTTGACTTCAAAAAATAGTAAATTATCCCATGCTTTTGCTTTTAAAGGGTAGTCATTTGATTATTGGAGTATCTTTATCACATTTAATTCACTTTAAATTAGAACTTAAGTATCTATCAGGCTTTAAAAATGTGATATTAGACTACAGTAGTTTGTTTGGGGACACTGGGCCACAGTCCTCCAATGGAAACAGTTTAAGTTATACTTACATACTCAGTGAATGAGTTATGCAAAGAAATGTGAGTTGCTGTACTTAAGGAATTTGTAGTGGGTTGGAAAAATAGCTATGCATGCTGAAAGCTAGGGGAAATGTGAATTACTAGGTTTGTTTTTAATTTATTCTCCCCTCCACATAGTGGCTTTTCCTTCTCTCTCTCTCTCTCTCTCTCTCTCTCTCTCTCTCTCTCTCTCTCTCTCTCTCTCTGCGTGTGTGTGTGTGTGTGTGTGTGTGTGTGTGTGTGTGTGTGTGTGTGTGTGAGAGAGAGAGAGAGAGAGAGAGAGAGGGAGGGAGGGGGTGGGGAGAGGGAGAGCACGCAAACACACACACACACACACACACACACACACACACACACATTTTTTTCAGACTGAGTCTCACACTGTCTCCAAACTTGCTATGTAGCTGAGAATACCCTTGAACTCCTCCTGATCCTCCTGCCTCCACTCCCCAAATGCTGGATTACAAGTGTATGCCACTACACCTGGCTTAAATATTTATTTTGTTCATAATAAATATTTTCTTTTTGGTCTGCTTTGGGGATTCAATCCATAGCCTACTTTTAGAAGTTATGTGGTACACACAGTAGCAGAGTAACTGGATGAATTCCCGTTTTCTCTGTGGTCCTGTTGCTAGATGTTTCAATGTATGTAACATCAACCAATGCCGTTTGTTTCCTGCCTCAGTGTTGACAGGGAAATTAACTTCTCTTTCCCAATTTTCTTTTTCTAAAAATATTTCATAGCCTTGCTCATTTTATTTTTCAAGTAATTAGGCATACTGTTTTGCAGGGAGTGTGTAGGGAAAGTTTGGAGAGAGCTGTGATGCTTAAGCAGTTGATGTTTTAGTATGTTACACTTGGGGTTGCTCATCACAGCTTTGTGCAAGGAATAGTGGCAAGACTGAGCAGCTGACATTTCTCTCAAAATCAAAACTTGTAATCCTCCTCTCTTTCAGAGAACTTAGGTATATCTTTATACAATAGGACAAAAGAGGAACTAGATGTTATTATTGAACACATAGAAAATTTTCTAAATATTCTTGGTTGCTAGCTTCCCATTCCCATTCCCATTGAGAATTTTTGAGCAGGTGACTCCTGTCCTGTCCACATGTGTCCCCTGTAATATTCTTTAAATGATACTCTGCTGTTGCTGCTATGGATCTTGGATTTTATTGCCTTTTGTTAAAGGTAGTTTCTAGAAGTGAAGAGGAAACCGTTTTTACAGAGCTTGGTCATAACTCATTGACATTTACAGGTTATAGAGTTAACAAGTTTGGGGGAACGTGTGTTTTACCTGTTGTCGGTCTTTAATATGCTGGATGAGAGTTAATAGTTTTAAATTTTATTTTGTAGTGATAAAAATTCTGTAAGTTTAAAGAGCAGTAGCAAAAAGCAACCATTCTATGGAAAAATAAACCTACTATTGGTTAGCAGAAAAAATAGCTAAGGAGAGATGCAGAGCTCTCTCCTTTTACTCATCTGATGGTTTCAGTACCCCTAAGTCCAAAGGTTTCAGAGAAAGGCCGTAAAGTAGCAGCTTATTCATGGGTCAAGGAGTGTTCTAATCTTCTGTCATTGCTGTTATCCAGATCCTATCTTGTGTTTTCTTTCAGCGTTGAAAGTTAATAATTTCGATGCAAGCAGCTCCTTTTTGTTATTAGATAAATGCTTATTTAAAATCTTTTATTCTGCTTTCATATCACTTTTCTATCTTCAAATACAATTTTCTCAGATCTTTTAAGTAGTACCTTCAATGGAAGATCATTTTTAAAGAAATAATTATTTAGTAGTACATGGGAACAAGACATGAGTGTCTTAATTTCAGTCTTCTGTTTTCCTTGCTTAACTACTGCCTTAAGGCATCTGCCTTGAATTCGTGGATGCGTAATTATTTCAGATCACTTTAAAAGTTAACAAGCATAACACATTTCAAATGAAAGTATCTGTGGCTTATACTTTTCTGAATTAAAAAAATGTAAAAATTGGTGGTATCTAAATCTATCCTAGTTAAAAAAAAAATGTAA
Organism: Peromyscus californicus insignis; assembly: GCF_007827085.1. Taxonomy (NCBI): domain Eukaryota; kingdom Metazoa; phylum Chordata; class Mammalia; order Rodentia; family Cricetidae; genus Peromyscus; species Peromyscus californicus. The sequence goes on from NW_026294551.1 coordinate 36,597,509, forward strand.
TCATGAACTTTTGTTAACAGAGCCACGATACAACATTTTAAGATGAGAACTGAGTTATTGATGCCAAATTCACTCATCTTAAAATGTAGGATTTTCAAATCAAAATAACAAGTTGTGAAACTATTATGGTAGTATTTCCTTTTTATTTGAAAATAATTATATGAAAGGTGTTTGCATATATGTGAAGGTCTGTAAGTTAAATACTAAGGTATTTCTGTACTTTCTTTTTTGAAAGAGAGTCAGGAAAAATGGTAGATTTAAAAGCAGTCCGTAGTAAATATTAAGTGAAATTAATGTTGAAAAGTATTCCCCCAAAAAGGAGTTTCCTAAGCCTTGAGAGCCATTTTAATTTTGAATTTTTTTAGGGTTCTATATAATATATCCATATAGGACAAAATGATTTAGTGGGCCCTAGCAGTGTAATAGTCCAGTAAATTCAACAGCATTATAGGAAGAGAAATAGAGTAATTGAGTAAAAAGTCTGAAGATACGAAAAAGTAAACTAATTCTGTACCTGTAGTTACCTTAGTTCCTTAGTATGTTAATTAACTAACGTGGTCACTACAGAAACCAAAAAACAATTCAGAGCAAATATCATGATATAATTTGCATTCCATTTTCTCTGTGAGTATAAGTTGTTAGATATTGCAACATATGTAACATAAACCACAAGTCAGCTGTTTCCTGCTTCACTGTTGACAAGGGCCCCATTCATAACTTCTTTTATCCTTTCAGTGAATAAGTAATTATTCAATATAGAAGGCAGGATATTTGGAACTGGCTATTTAATGTGGCAGCACTCTGTAATGAAATCTGCTGTTACTGGCAACCTGAGAGGGGAATGTAACAATTCCAGCATGACTGTAACTTTATCTGCTTTGACTGAATGTTTATTTGGCACATCAGTGAACCTTTTATCCCTGTGAGTGACAGCTCCAGAAGGGTCACATTTACATCCATTCTATCATGTATTGTAATATTTAATGGCGGACAAGGTTGAGCGAGACCAGGAGTAATTTGAACTTGCTTTCCCACTGAGCAGAGGCTAAAAGACAGCTTGATCTCCAGTATTGTGGTGTAACATACTATGACTTAGCATTTGTTTATGAAGGCTAATCTTACTGATTACAGTTTTTAATGCAGTAAGTAGAGTATTTTCTCTACAAAACCGAATCTTTCCAGTGTAAATTCTTCAAAATGAGTGCGCTGCTCACCTTTTTCCCTCAGTGATTGTTTCACAGCATTTCTCTTAAATGAAGCTTCATTCTGTCTCGTTTGGTGGAGGACTTGAAGCTTTGAAGGGGCTATTAGTTAAGAATCTGTGAGTTCTCATAGCATTAAACTTGCAAAAAAGGGGGTGGAGGGCAGAATTTGGAGGCAGGAATTCAAATCAGGTAAATTTTAGACTATTCCTGAGGTTCCTTTGCTGTATTAAAGAGATGTTTACATGATTTCATTTACGATACTGAATTACTAGTGAGCTTGTCCAGGGCGAGCTATTCTGGTCACAGTTTTTCTGGTGGGTTTTCATTTCACATATATAATTGGATTTCAGACATACTTCTTCCATGCAAACTACCTGTTTTTACTCACTGTTGAATGTTGATATTTTTGCATTCATTTTCATGCCTTTGCTAGAGAAGAATTTTCTTGACTCATTTTGTAGTGGTGCTTCAGATTCAATTTGTTATGTCTATTCTTCTGTTAACCACTTTTCAAATACTTTTTAAAAACACAGAATATTTGAGTCGTGCTGTGAGAAAAACTAGCAGTTCTGTAATGTCACAGTGACCCAAGAGAAATTGAAATGATCTTCCAATGTGTTATCATTTAAAAACGATAATTTTATAAAAGATAAGTGTTAAGATGTGCGTTAAACGTTTGGAATTGACTATGTAAGAAAGAATGTAAAGATGGAAGCATTGTTTATAGCTTTGAGAAGACAGAGAACTAAATGTGAAGAGTGTAGTTTTTTCAATGATGCATTTAGAGACTGTACTGTCTGAAAGCGTCTTGGACCCTTAGGATCCTTACTTAAGGGCTTTGATCTGAGAGGTGTCACAGTGTGTGTTGTGTGGTAGCCCAGACAGTTCCTGTTTTCTTTCCTTGTTTCAGCTCGATGGCCTGTGTTCTAGGTGCTGCTGTTCTGCTAAGCAAGGACACAGTGAAGACTCTGCAAACACTCTGAAGAAAGATCACGGGGGACAATCCAAGAGACCCAAAATTTATTTTGGGACCCGCACACACAAGCAGATTGCTCAGATCACTAGAGAGCTCCGAAAGACAGCTTACTCAGGGGTCCCAATGACCGTTCTTTCCAGCAGGGATCATACTTGTGTTCATCCTGAAGTAGTGGGCAACTTCAACAGAAATGAAAAGTGCATGGAACTACTGGATGGAAAACAGGTGAGTAAAGTTCTTTGACATAGAGAAAAAAAATAAGGCTGAAAAGATTGAAATTTCTTGATACGTGTTCTTTGTATTTTTCTAGTGATCATTAAATAATATGAAAACCAAATTAATTGCTAGCTTTGATATTTCTTGAAAAATATTTTACCATAAGAAAATCTTAATTCACATTTAAACTGATAGATTTTGGTTTTTAAAACTTATAGATATATTTAATTCTATGACATTAATTTCTGTTGTATTCATATGTCATCTTTTTATTTTAAATCCATCTACCAAAATAGTTGCACATGAGTGATGTCAGCTGAGAGGATAAAAAATGCTTTAAGAATATTATCTAAGTAGATCTAATCAGCATATTTTATATATTTAAAAACTTCAAAATAAGATAGTTTAAACTGAGCAAATTTTGAAATTTTTAACATTGAAATACATGATTATTATAATTTATAGTTCTAATTAGTACAAATTAAAAAAAATTATATGAGATTGTTAAGTTTAAAACTATGATATACATGGTTTTAAATTTTTATAGGGAAATTGGAGTGGTATGAATTTTTAGGATGGGTAGAATGAGAGAAGACATGCTTTTGTAGACACCATTTTAATACTGGACAATATTATTTTGGGAGTCTGTTTTTTGGTGTAGCTAATTTGCTTGAAAATTGAAATTGTAAGTATGAGATTGTACTCCGAAATAGTCAGTGAATCGGTATATAAAGTGAGCAATGATAGTGTACTTTGAATTTTTTTTGTCTTCCTATTTTTTATCAGAGTTGATTCTACACAAAAGACTATGACAGTCCCAAGAGTTTTGTTCCATTGATGGATCAACTCCTACCATAGATTATGAATAAATTATCTTCTATTGTTTTTTCTTTCTTGGTTTTTTTATTTTAACCAGATGAGATTTTACTCAGGTTTTTTTAATGCCTATTCAAGACATATTTTAATAGCTATTTAGCTTTATGTAGCATAAGTAAGGGGTTCAGTGAACAAGTTAGAGTGACTTGTTCAGAGCAAAGAAGAGTAATATAGAATTATTCAATCAAAACCACTATTGCAATTCTATAGTGTTTTTGTTGCCATTTAAGTTCTTTCTAACTAACTAAAGAATTCTGTGGAATCTCTTCACTGTATATGCTTTAAAAAAAAATAAAATAAAATAAAGAATAAAGGGACTGAAGGAAAAGGTTTTTGTGGTACACTGCAAATACCATGTTTAAGTAAACCTTTTTCTGTGAGTGACTAACTGCTCTGCTAAACTCAAATGCTGGCTGCCATCGTCATTATATATTTTTAAAATCTTTTTTCACTTGTTCTTGGTAAAATCATTATGCATTTATAGGAAATATGTAAGTTAAAATATATTGGTAAAAGCAATGAAAAAATTTAAGGCAAATAGTCTTATTTTGTATGTTCTAGAATCCTTCAGGACTGTTTGTGTTTGATCTTTATTCTCAGAAGTTCGGATCATGTAAAATAAGTTAGTAGACTTGGATGTTCAGAACTTTCCATCGGCTTGAAATGAACAACTGTTTTGTTTTTGAATATTAGTGATGTAAGCAAGCAAAGATAGCTGCTGGTGGCCTGCTGCGTCCTGGCTCCATGTCAGAGTGCTTACCTCCTGGGTGCACACGAATGCTCTCTCTTGTTCCCAAGCCCTCAGAGTGATTTGGTATTGTAATGAGGGCCAATTACAAAGTCGCCATAGGTGTCTGTGTTTACTATGGCTGGTTTACCAAAGAGAAATGATAAATAGATAACTGACATTGAGTGAAAAGAGTTTAAAGTGTGATAACACTCCAGCTGACAGACGCCCTCGCGGGTTCTGTTACATGGATCAAGGGATGAGCTTTGGGCTTCACTATCAGCCTCACAGAGCTGTCGTTCTAAGAGCCCTCAAAGGGTAAACTTTCTGATTTGTTGGCTTGATCTGAAGGCACATGTGTTTTTGTTCACAGTTTCTTTTAAAGCGCCCTCCATACTGGAAAGATAGTCTGTTAAAATTATTTTTTTGTTTAAATTAAGAAAAGAAAATTAAAGTTGAGCCTGGAAGGCAAATTCTTTCAAAAGTTGTAGATATAGACTGTCTTGTTTTTTAAAAATTCACATGAAGCAGTTGAGACGGCTCAGAGGCTAGAAGAACATGAGCTGCTTGCTCTTCCAGAGGATCATGGTTCAATTTCCAGCACCACATGGCAGCTCACAACCGTCTGTAACTCCAGTTCCAGGGGATATAATACCCTCTGTGGCCACATACAGACATGCAGGCAACACACACTCGCACATAACGTAAAAATAAATAATCCTTTTTTATTTTTTTTAAAGAAAAGTATCTGGGTATTGTGGTGCACACTGGTAATCCCAGCCCTTGGGAGGCTCATGCAAGATTGCAGATTTAGGGCCAGGAGGCTGCATGAGAAGAGCCTGTTCTCCCCTCACCCGGAAAAGAATAGAAATAAAGTAACACCCAGAGTAACTCGCGTTCATGGCTAGAAGAGTCAGAGCTAGCCCAGTTATGACAAGTCCTGTCACCCAGCTCCTTCTGTCCTCTAACCCTTCACAGAAACCACTGTACAGTTATCGGTGTATTTTGTCAGAACATTTAAAAAACATTATTTGCTAGAGTATATATGCATATTTATTCTTTAAGCAAGGGCACTTTACACAAACTTAGTCATGCTTTTACACATTTGGTGACTATCTTTCTCATTATAACATCATTAGAGAACCTAACAAAGGGCACGCTCACTTAAAAGGGTGTATCATTTGGTTTGTTTTGAAACAAGGTCTCATTATGTAGCCTTGGCTGGCCTGGAGCTTACTCTTTAGACCAGGCTCGCCTCAAACTCAGAGATTCTCCTGCCTCTGCCTCATGAGTGCTGAGATTAAAGGCATGTACCACTGTACCTGGCCTTAAAAAGGGTGTATCTTTTAAAAAATTACTTAACATGTCTGCTGTTAGTTATAGAAATTGAGTTTAGCCACAGGTGTTTTGTTTTGTTTTGTTTGCTATAAAACTGTGCCATGTATCTAATTTTTATTATCAGTGTACATTGATGATAAAAATCAGAATTTTGAGGTTATGGCAAATTGCCCATTATTCAAAGCCTCTAGCACTTTTATTACTCAAGGCTTAAACTTTTGTTAAATGTTTTTGTAATGTGACTATTAGTTTCATATATTTTATCTATTCATTTGTGGGAGTCTGTGGGAGACCAGCTCCGACCTGCTTCCACCTATCAAAAGGTTCTTAGTTGGAGGAAAGAGGAATGAGGAAATATCAGATAGAAAGATAGACCTAGACAATAAGGAGAAAGACAGAGACACAGTATAGCTTCAGGAGGGCCTGGGTCAATACCCAACTGCCCAGAGCTTATTCAAAAAGGCTTTTTATAATATGCTCAGGGGAGAGGCAAAAGATCTCCCCCTTGCAAGATCAAAGCACAATGTACAGCCAAGTGTAGACCCTTCCAAACACCTGGTAAACACGCCCATGGTCAAATCATGTCATTATTCAGCCCTACGGGGCAAAGCAAGCTCAGATTCTCTGACCTTGAGTAATTTGGGCCCCCTCATTCATTCGCCTATTTAACTTGTTATTTTAGTTGTGAATGTTGCTATGGAATTCAGTAGACCTTAAACTTACTACCCCCCGGCCTCAGGCTCCCACGTGCTTGGGTTACAGGCACTGCCACCATGCTGGGCTAATTTTATGCATCTTGGATTTTTTTTTTTTTAATGTATGTGTATTGTCATGAGCCTGCATGCACACTACATGTGTGGAGGCCAGTAGAGGGCATCACATGCTCTGGAACTAGAGTTAAGGTGGTTGTGAGTTGCCATGTGTGTGCTGTGAACCAAACCCAGGTCTTTTGCAAGAGCAGTAAGTGCTTTTAACACTGAGACATCTCTCTTGCCTCTGCTTTTATACAGTTAAAATTGATATATGATATATGACATATTCAGACTTGGAGTGAGTTATCAAATATTTAATTTTTTATTAATACTTATTTTTTTTTTTTACTTGCAGTAACATAATAGCAAAGGCATTAGTAGATAGCAGCCAAGAAACAGGAATTACTGTGGACCCTCTGTTGAATGTTCATACAAGGACTGGAGATGGTGACTCAGTAGATTGGTTACCCTGAGTGCGTGAGGCCCTAGACTCAGTGTCCAGTACCACACACACAAGGCTATTCCTTCAAAGAAATGTTATACCTGGACAGAAATTATAAACGGTACAAATCAAAACAAGATTTGGTTTTTTCACCTTTAAAATACGCAAAGATGGGGCTGCAGAGATGGCTCAGCTGTTGAAGTGCCTGCCTTATGAGCATGAGGACAGTCTAAGTGCCTGGTGTGGAGGAAGCGAGTTCGGTTCTGCACAGTAACTCAGTGTACACGTATGAGCAACAGTGAAATGAGATTTTCCTGATAGCACTTTGTTTTTATCTTAATGGTGGGTCGTTTTATAGAGATGTAACTTTCTATACATGTGTATAGAAGAACTAGGAGATACATGAAGATGTTAATAGTATATGTTTTGAATAATATAATTTGGAATTTGGGGGGTACTCTTGTGTTTTATGAATTTTTTTGTAGTATCCTTTTAATTTTTCCCCCCAAGATAGTCCTTCTTTATTTCCTTCTCCCTCCCTTCTTCCCTTTTTTCTCTCCTCTCCCTTTCTTGTTTCCTTACTTCTAATATTGTCACATGGCTTAAATTTGAAAAGAGACAAGAGAGCAGTAGAAATTTTCTCCCTAGGCCTGTCACCTAATTCTGTTCTAAAAGCAACAAGAGACACCGTTTCTTTGTCCATCCTTCCAGAAATGCGGCATGGCTAACGGCACGGGTACATCAAACAGTTGAAGAATGTTTTTCTCGTTTATTTTGTATTGAGAGTTCTTTCTCATTCTGCGCCAACTACTACAGTTTCTTTAAATGGTTTTGAATATCGCCTGTAATTCCAGCTACTTGGGAAGGTGAAGCAGGAAGATCACTTGAGCCCAAGAGTTCAAAGTCAAATGGGTAACATGGTGACATTCCTATGTCTTGGCAGGAAGATAAGTTTGCCATTATACATATAGAAGTATTTGTTTTCTCTATAAAATGTTAGCTTCTGGTTCTAGTAATCTTTTTAAGGTTCTGAGATAATCTTACTTTATTAATTCTATTCCAAAGTTGGCTCATACTTCAGTTATGTCTGTCTTTTTTCAGGGAAAATCCTGCTATTTTTATCATGGTGTCCATAAAATTAGTAATCAGCAGACATTGCAGTCTCTTCAGGGGATGTCCAAAGCCTGGGACATAGAAGAGCTTGTCAGCCTCGGGAGGAAACTGAAGGCATGTCCCTACTACACAGCTCGAGAGCTGATAGATGATGCTGACATAATCTTTTGTCCCTACAACTACCTCTTGGACGCACAAATAAGGGAAAGTGTGAGTACATATGAAATTAGAGCTCTTCCTACTTAGGAGATAGAAGTGATGAATGTAAAAGCTTTTAGATGTTTTATGTATATTTTCCTCTATATTGAATTGATGGAAACAGAGCATTGAAAACATGTCCTAAAGTGAATTAAGAGGTGACTTCTAAACCCAGTTATTTTAATTTCCAAAGTCATAAACAGTTAAGGCTCTGACTGAAATGGAACTGTAGCATGTCCCTCAGACTTGACTGAGTCGCTCGGCTGGGATGGGCTGTCTGTGATGCTTTGTGGCATCCCCGGTTCTATCTCTGAGACGCCAATAGAACCCTTACAGTTGCCACTGTCAGAGATATCTCTAGACATTGCCAAATGTCCAAATTTCCTCGGTGGGGTAAAATTGTCCCCATTGAAGACCATTATATAACCATTGTTCTCTTCATTCATAGGGACAAGAATTATTTAAAAACTTTTCTCTGGGGGGAAAAAATAACTGTTTTGAAGAGGTTATGTTGAGAGAATATGTACCATAAAAGTTGTGCTTTGTGAATTTTTCAGTAGTGAACTTTAAATTTTATTTATTTGCCTGGTTCTTATAGAGATTATAATTGCTATAGTAAAGACAAAGGGTAAACAATTTGGCATAGCCAGTTACTGCTTTCTTTAGGTGTGACTGTACAGTTCATATTAGCATTTTGTTTCTTTCTAGGTTTGTTGTTGTTGAGACAGGGTTCCATGTAGCCCTGATCAGTCTTGAACATGTTACATAGCTGAGGATGACCTTGAGCTTCTGATCCTCCTGCCTCTACTGCCCAAGTGTCAGGAGTTCAGGTGCAGGCCACCATAGCCAGCGTTTGTGGTGCTAGGAGTCAAACCCAGGGCTTCATGCATGCTAGGCGAGTGCTATGCCAACTGAGTCATAGCTCCAGCTCCAGCTTTTTAAGTTCAAAAGTAATAGGCATTTACACTTTCATATATTTTATTTCATGTGTATGAGTGTTTGCCAGAATGTATGCCTATGTAGCATATGTATAAGGTGACCACAGAAGCCAAAAGAGGGTATTGGATCCCCCATAAACTGAAGTTACAGTTTTGAGCCCTCATGTGGGTGTTGAGAATTGAACCCGGGTCCTCTGGAGGAGCAGCAAGTGCCCTTAACCACTGAGCCGTCTCTCCAGCCTCAATAAGGCATTTTATTTATTACCGTACCACTATTCTCTGCTGCTGTACCATTTATTGGTTAGCTCTTGATTAGGCATCAGATACAACAGTGTTAATGAAGGTAGCCTTCATAATGTTACTTTCCTTCTATCATCCCCCTACTTGAAAATGTATTTCTCCCTTTGCTCTGGGTGGAGTTTATATTTAAGTTCCATCTTCAAGATGCTCAGTAGTCTGACATAGAACTGCCCTTTAAGCCTTTATTAAAACTCCCGAGTGGAACCCTTGAGTACGCCTTAGAACTGCCTAGGGATTCCTGTGTTTCTGTTTAGATTACACCTGCTGAAATGCTCTGCCTTGCTCCTCTCCTCCTCGGAACCCCTGCCTTTTAACCTCAGTCTAGTTCTCCTCCGTATTTCTTTTTCAGTCACTCCCAGACTTGTGCATATTATTACATTCTCAAAATAATTTATTGGAGGTTACTTTAATAAAATTCCCTTGTTTCACTACTCAGGATTTTCAATTGCAAGTTACACAACCCTAACTTGAAAAGAGCTTAAACAGAAATAGTGGGCTTTCTCTTCATTATGATGTCTTCGTTCTTAGGAAGTCCTTTTCTTGTGGGACCAAGGAAAACCACAAGCAGTTAGCTAGTCTGGAGGAAAGAACATGAGCTTGCATGCATCCCTCCAGTTACTCTGTTTGGCCCAGCTTGGATGGCATATCCATTCCTAAATCTGACCCAGTTTCTAACCACAGAACTTTGGAATACTTTAACTGATGAGCCTGGTTCTGAGCTTTATTTTACCCTTACTGTGAGAAACAAGATGTCACTTGATCTGCAGATTAGTAGTCTCACCAGTATCATGCTGGAGAAGAGCATTGTTCAAGATAAAGGGTCATAGGTCAGGTACAAAGGAGACGGACATATACTGTGCTACTTCATGTTGAGTTTTTTAGGAATCATTGAATCTGCATTCTTGTTTCCCTTCTAAAGGTTTTCTGCTCAGGGGTAGGGACGCAGCTCATTTGTTAGAGGGCTTGCATAGGAAGCCTGAAGCCCTGTGCTTAGCCACAGCAACACACACACACACACACACACACACACACACACACAAGTGTTTGGTAATCAGTGTTAAAATTGTACTGAACGCTTCTTTACTGTATAATTGTATACCCCCTGTGTAGCCAGTGGTACCCTCATCCATGCTCAGTTGATAGGCACATGCTCATTGAGAGGTTGGTTGCCAAGTGTTCTCAGAGTGAAAATGGTGAGCTCTATGGCATAGAACTGGTATCTGGTAGATATTAGTGCTTCTGAAGTTGTTTTAAGGCTTGGGTATCAGTTCTTTAATGTAAATTGCACAAGCAATATTGGCCTACATTATGAATTTTCAAATGAAATCTTTTGCCTGTTACTGTTAAATTCATTTTGTCAAATGTTTTAATAGAAAATTATTTTATCTTACAGATGGATATAAAGCTGAAGGAGCAAGTTATCATTTTAGATGAAGCGCATAACATTGAAGAGTGTGCTCGGGAATCAGCAAGCTACAGTGTAACAGAAGTTCAGCTTAGGTTTGCACGGGATGAGCTAGATAGTTTGGTCAACAGTAATGTAAGGAAGAAAAGCCATGAGCCCCTACGAGATGTGTGCTATAACCTCATTAAGTAAGAATTGTTGTCTGTCAGTGTATTTGTTTGTCTTTCTGTGTTACGGATAGGTTTTATGTCAGGGTACTTTCAAGTTAGTAAACTTAGGGACTAAGATGACTCAGTGGTTGAGAGTGTTTGCCCTTCTTGCCCAACACCCACATCTGACAGCTCACAATCACCTGTAATTGCAACTCCAGGGATCTAATACCTTCTTCTGGTTTCCTTGGGCACCTGCACACATGTGGCATATATTCACACAGATACATATACATACACAAGTGTAAGTTAGTAAACTTTGACTAACCAGGCTATTTGGGAAACGGGTTGTTCTTCACCAGTTTCACTTTTTTCTTTTTAAAGTTACTCATACTTTCTGTCTTATTCAAAAATCTAATGAAAGTAATTGACTTCTAAAAGTTAATAATTTCAAGAACTCATTTTCAATCCAGTAGAATAATTAAATAACAGAAATTAAGAACTTTAAATTCGGGCTGGAGAGATGGCTCAGCAGTTAAGAGCACTGGCTGCTCTTCCAGAGGACTGGGGTTCAATTCCCAGCACCCACATGGCAGCTCACAACCATCTGTAACACCATTTTTTTTCACACTGACATACATTCGGGTAAAATACCAATGCATATAAAAATAAGTAAAATCTTAAAAAGAAAGAAAAGGAAGTTTTAGAAATTTAAATTCTGGGTCAGAGTCTTTTGTTTTAGATTTATTTTATTATTTTATGTGTATGAGTGTTTTGGTTGCATGAATTATGTAAGTGTACCACATGAGTGCCCGCTTAGGTCAGAAGAGGTTATTAGATTCCCTGGGATTATTAGAGTTATAGACGGTTGTGAACCACCGTGTGGGTGCTGGGAATCAAACCCAGGCAAGAATAGTCTCCTAGTTAGGGTTTCTGTTGCTGTAGTGACATATTATGACCAAAAAGCAAGTTGGGGAGAAAAAGGTTGATTTGACTTCACTTCCACAATATAGTCATCATTGAAGGAAGCCAGGACAGGAACTCAAACAGCAGAAACATGGAGACAGGAGGTGATGCAGAGGTTATAGGGGAGGGGGCTTCTTACTGGCTTGCTCCTCATGGCTTGCTCAGTCGGCATTCTTATAGAACCCAGAACCACCAGCCCAAGGATGGTACTGCCACAATGGGCGGGGCCCTCCTCCATCAATCACTAAGAAAATGCTCTACAGGATTTCCTGCAGCCTGATCTTATGGAGGCATTTTCTCAATTGGGGTTCCCTCCTCTCACGTGACTCTAGCTTGTGTCAAGTTGACATAAAACCAGCCAGCACAAGCAGCAAGTGGTCTTACCTGCTGTGCCAACTCTCCGGTGCTTCCTGGCTTTCTTTATGACATCATCCTCCATTCCAAGTCTGATTCTAGTTTGGTGGGTTTTAATTAATGGGGAGATTTCAATAATTTACAAAATAGAATTAGTACAGATTTTACTAAAAATTACATTAATTTCTCTCTCCTACTTTATTCTAGAATCATGTTATCTTAAAAGTTTTCTGACTACATCTCATTGCATGCATTGTGACATTTTCTGTTTTCCTTATTGTATACATTTAAAAATTTAAGTGTACAGTCACATTGTTTGAACATACTCTACACATATTTAGTAAAAATTACCTTTCATCCAACCCCTTATTTGTTTAGTCCTTGTTCTTCTAAACAAGGTTATTCAGGGAGGGCATTTGTGTGTGTGTATATGAGTCAATATAGATAAACTCTCTTGGTTCTCATTTTTTCCCCAAATGATGGCATACTATACATAGTATTTATTGCATTTGACTTTCCATTTGACAGTGTATTTTGTTTGACCTTGGTATATGAAAAAGTGACATCCCAGAGTAGTTTTCACTTACATCTCTCTCAATATGAAAGAAATGAAACATCCTTAAGGTTCCTTTTGTATCAATTATTTATTGACATTTTTCTTGATCTTGTTGCTATGATTCTCTCATTGGTGTATAGAAGCTCATCGTATAATGGGGAATCAACCTTCTGCATACAGTAAGAATTGAAGAGTCCTTGATCTCTGCGCTACCCACTTCTGTCTACACACACAAACACACACACAAATATATATATATATATATATACACACATATATATGTATATATATTTTACATACTGATTTCTCTGTGGTATGTGTATTGGAGACGCATATGGAGGTCAGAGGGATAACTTTGAAGAGTTGGTTCTGCCCCTTTGTATTTACACGAGTTCCAGGCCTAGAACTCGATCATCATCAGGTGACAAGCACTTAGTCTTGTTTGCCCTGTTCATAGTATCTTTTCCCAGGTAGAATTTTGTCATTTTTTTATTTCACAACATAATTTGTAGTCCACAGTTGATTCTCTTTTTTCATTTTACATTCATCGTCCATCCTGTTATTGTTCTTGTCAAGGACACCAGTGATCTGCCACCAAATCCAGTGGCTATTTTTCTGTTATCTTAACATCTCAGCAAGGTTGGACATTATTGATGAACAGCCTCTTGAAAAGCATTTTAAAATCTTTATTATTAGTGTTCTTGTGTTTGATGTATATGTGTGCATGTAAGTGTGTGCATGCGGTAGTGTATATGTGGAAATCAGAGGACAACTTTTGGGAGTTAGTTTTCTCATTTTACTGTGGGTTTTGCAGGTCAAACTCAAGTCATTAGGCATTCATGGCAAATGCTTTATTTATTCATTCACTCATTTTTAATTAAAAATGTAATTAGTATGTGTATGTGTGTGTTTGTGTGTGCACTCATGGCAGTATATACAACTAGGCTCAAAGGACAACTTGTAGGAGTCAATTCTCTCCACCATGTGAGTTTCAGGGATTGAACTCAGGTCACCAGCTTTGGTAGCAAACACCTTTACCCATTAACCATCTTTCCATCCCAGAAAAGCATTTTTGCCTTAGCTTCTATGAGGTCTCTGGTTTTCTTCTTACATTCTTCCTTAGTGTTGTTTGATTTCTAAATGTTGGAATGCCTGAGGACCTGGTCCTAGGGCCTGATTTCTTTTCTAGCTCTCTATTCAGCTCAATTATGTAACCTAGAAATATAGCCTAGAGTAGGGCTTCTTAAAGTTTTTCCACTCATGACCCCTTTTTTGTCTAATAAACCATAAAGAAATACTTTAAAACAATTCTTTGGTATTCATGTGATTTTACTAATTTGTAAAGACAAAAGCAAACTTGTATGCTAATAAAGTGGCTGTGTTTGTTTTTACATTAAAAATTAAATCTTGGCTAAATATCGGATAATGTAAGACATAGAACATCTTCAACTTTTAAAAATTATTACATTTTATGTGTGTGTGCTCATGTGTAGATCAGAGGACAGGTTTCAGGAGTCTGTTCTCTCCTTCCACCATGTAGGTTCTGGGACTTGAACTCTTGTCGTTGGGTGTGGCAGCAGCTAAGCCATCCAACTGGCCCATCTTCAACGTTTTTCAGAGTTGACTTATAGTTTGATTTTATAATCATCTGTGCCAAGAACACCGCTTCACATTTATATGTAACACTGGATATCCAGTTCCTCAGTTCCTTCCAGTTCTTCAAATGACAGAGTATATTTAACAGCATTTTGGAAACTGATGGAAATTGTGTTCTAATCCCAAGCCAAAATTCATTGAACAGTTTGTCATGAAACTCAAGGTGGTAACTCAAACGGGACTTTTAAAATCAAACATTTAACACAATATGATCCAAATACTTAAATGCTAAGAAATAAAGGTAGAAAAATACTAACAACGTTTATTTTTCTTAATTGGACTATTGTGTTTCTGAAATCTTTAAAAACGCCACAGTCTTTAAGGTGTAGTGCTCTTGACTCTGAGAAGTTTCACGGTGGTGTTAATGGCTTTGCATGAAGGCATGAGCAGTGCAAAGGTGCACATTGTGTGTTCTTACCCAGCACTGCCGTAAAGTCACAGTGCAGTGTGGGCAAGTGCTGCCACAAACACCTGGATTTTAATTAGTTAATTAATCCTTACTTTTATGTTTGGTGTGTGTGTGGTTTATGTATGTACGTGCACTTACAAGTGTGTGTGTTTTTGGTAAATGATTGATGACTGTCTTCCTTGGTTACTTTCCACCTTACTTTTTGAGATGATGTCACTGAATTTAGAGCTTATCCATTTGGCTAGCCACTGGGATTTGTGTATCTCTGCCACCCCAGCTCCAGGGTTACAGATGTGTCCTTCCATAATTGCTTAAGGACATCATACTTGTGCACACCAACACTGAGCCATCTTTTTCCCCTTCTCATGCCTTGAATTCTTTGTGTTTGATTGTGAGTTAGTTTCTGGCCACTGTATGGTCCTTTGCTTGTTACCAAAGTTTTCACAACTTCTATATTCAGTTTCTTGACCTCCATATGGGGTTGTAACCCACTTTGAGAGCTGTGGGTTTGCCTATTATCTACAGGACTGCTGAGGCCTCAATCTATGTCTCTAATTCTGACCTCTCTCTGGAGTATGATTTGCATAGTCAGTTATTTTTATATATAAGAGTGTGTGTGTATATATATATATATATAGATAGATATAGATATAGATAGATAGATAGATATCTGTTAAGATATCCAATATATTTCAACTTTAAATCCAGAATAAAGTTCCTCCGTTTCCTCTATCTACTGTCTCCTCACCCTCCATATTCAGTCTTTCACGTCCAAACAGAGCCTGTCAGTTCCTCAAATCAAACATCTAAATATTGTCTTCGATCATGCTTCACTTCATCAACCAGCTAGTCATTAAGTCTTACAGGTGCCAGTTGTACAGCGTGTCCCAAATCCATGTGTTTTTTTTTTCACTCTGTGTCTATGGTGATCTAGAATATTGTGATAGCTTCCTAGTATGACCCTTTTCTTTCTCCTATAATCCATTCTGCCTTGGGAGTTGGAATCATCCTTTAAACTCTTAAAATACTCACTTTCTTATTTAAAACTCTGTTTTCAAACTTTGGATAGAGCCCACATTTCTTATCCTTGCTCTAGACAATATCACTCCAGTTTATCTCTATAATGTTGTTTATAC
This sequence comes from Peromyscus californicus insignis, assembly GCF_007827085.1. NCBI lineage: Eukaryota > Metazoa > Chordata > Mammalia > Rodentia > Cricetidae > Peromyscus > Peromyscus californicus. The sequence goes on from NW_026294551.1 coordinate 36,613,221, forward strand.
CATTATCTATTATTGCCCGTTGTGATGACCATACTGGTTTTCTTTCAGGCCCTCAAAGGAGCAAAGCTTGTTAACTTTGCACCAGCTTTTCCTTCTGTTTTGAAATATATATGTGTATTATATATATATATATATATATATATATATATTATTATTATTATTATCCCACCTGGGACTGGCCACTTTTCTGCATTCAGTTGTTAGAAAATCATTTCTAGGAGAGTATCACAGACACTCAGATTAAAGTAGCTACCAACTTGTGATAAACTTTATTTTTGTGTTTATCACTACTCCCTCCTGTGGTGCTGTGGGAATTGAACCCATGGCCTGATGGATGCTAAGCAAGCACTTTACCACTGAGTTCTATCTTTGATATTTCCTTTCTTACGTATTTGTTGATGTGTTTATTTCTGGCTCCCTTTAGTAGACTTTAATTTTCACAAAAATAAGGATTTTGCTTATTTTGTGTACTATCATAACAACTTCTACTTGGATCTTTGGTATAAAATTGGCATTCAAGCAGTTACTAAGTGAGTGTACATATCAATAAATATATTTATATATTTTCAGGTAAGTCTTTTGTTGTTAATATGGAGCATAAATATTTGTTTTGCATTTATTTTTATGTGATTTGATATGAACACCTTATACCTGGTTGTTAGATGTAAGTAAAGCACTGTGAATCCACAAAAAGTCTCACACTTGTTTCTTTCTTTATAAAATTACTTATACTTATGTAAATGCTTATTTTACAGTATGAAATGTTCATTTTAGAGGTGTGTAAATCCATGCGTATGTCCTAACAACTTCAAGGAATGTATACAGACCCATATATGACAGTAATAATTTTCCAGTTCTGTTGAGGTAATACATCTAGGGGTGACACTGGTTGACAGAAATTTTTTTGTTTTTGTTCTAGTTGGCTAGAAACAAATTCTGAACATCTTGTAGAAAGGGACTATGAATCATCTTGTAAAATTTGGAGTGGAAATGAAATGCTCTTAAATTTGTACAGAATGGGCATCACCAATGCTACTTTTCCCGTTTTGCAGGTAAGATCTTTTACCTCCCCATGACATTCATTTAGTCAACTATATGTCATTTAGGAGTGATTTAAAAAAAAAAAAAAAAAACACATCCAGGAAAAAGTTCAGAATTTTAAAAACTAACAGCTTAAAAGTTGCTTTAAAAATTTTTTATCTAAATCTGATAATTGTTGGGTGATGACACAAAGTATTATTTAGCTTGAAAAAAAATAAAACTTTAAAGGAGTTATTCTTTATCCAGAGCTAAAAGAAACCAATATTTTTAGGTTGTGAATGTTTTGTGTCAGTTATAATACTTAAAATTCCAAAAAATGGAAAGTTCATATTTTGTGTACTGAAATAGAGATTGGAAATTCATGGAGAGATGGTTAGACCTTTAGGAACCTCATTGTGAGTATTGCTTTTGCACATTCTTCTGGATAGAGGATCCATACTTTTATTATAATCTCAAGAGTCTGTCCCCCCATTAGCAGGAGGGATAAGAGTATTTTGTCCTTTTTGTTATTGTTTCTATTTAATTATCTAAACTAAGGGACTTTATTCTTTTAAGAGCAGTTTCAAATATAAAGAAAATTTGAATGGAAAGCTCAGAATTCTCATTATAGTCTCATCGTAGTCCCCCCCATACACACACACACACACACACACACACACACACACACACACACACAAGTCCTGCCTATTGAGAGTAGAGTCATGGGATATACTTGTTACAGTTGATGAATCAGCATTAATGTGTTATTGTCACCCAAAGTCCACAGGTTTCCTGACACATCACTGTCCATGTTGTATAGTTCAACTGGGTTTTGCCTAGTCATCCACCATGATGGCATCATACAGAATATATTCACTATCCTAAAACATTCTCTATATTGTACCTTTTCATTCCTCTCCTGTACCATTTGACACGAATCTGAAACTTTTTGGCACGCACTGATTTCTGATTCCATAGTCCTGTCTTTTCTAAAATGCCATGTAATTGGAATCATACTGTATGCAGAATTTCCTGTAGCAATATGTGGTTAAGTTCCTTCCATGTAGAGTGTATGTCATGCACAGACATCTTCTATAACTTTTGATGGCTTGTTACCTCATTTCTTTTTGTCACTAGAAATTATTTCATTGCCTGTATAGATCACAGTTTGTTTATCTGCTCACTGATGAGGAACATATTGGTGGTTCCCAGTTTGGGGCAATTATGAATCAAATTGTTAAAAATTTATGTCCTTGTGTTTTTGTGTGGATATGGCTTTTACTCTGAGGAAATGCTCAGATACATAATGTTTGAGTTCTCTGGTAAGAGTACTTTTAGCTTCAAAAAAAACTGTTTACTAAACTGTCGGCATCCATTTGCTTTTCCCTGGATTCCTGTTGCTTCACATCTTCATCAGCAGTTGAAGTTGAGGGCATTTGGAACTTGAGCCATTTTAGTGCTTGTCTACATAGTGATATCTGACTTCTTTCTGTTTTTCTTTGGTTTTCAGTGTAACTCAGTCTGGTCTTGACCTTCTGATCCTCCTGCCTATACTTCCCAAGTGCTAGGATTCCAGGACAAGCCAGTAAGCTTTGAATTTATAGTTCCCTGAAGGCAGGATATTGAGTCTCTTTTTATCTGTTCACTTGGCATCTGTCTAAGTTCTTTGGTCTTAGTTAGGGTTTCTGTTGCTGTGATAAAACACCATGACCAAAAGCCACTTGAGTAGAAAGGGTTTATTTGGCTTACATATCCCAATTATGCAGTTCATTGAGGGAAGCCGAGGCAGGAACCTGGAGGCAGAACTGAAGCAGAGGCTATGGAGAAATTCAGCTTATTGACTTTCTCCTCATGGCTTACTCAGTCGGCTTTCTTACACCTCCTGGCACCACCTGCCCAGATGTGGTCCACCTGGTAGTGAGCTGGGCCCACTAGCATCAGTCACCAATCAAGAAAATGCACCACAGACTTGCCTACGAACAACCTGATGGAGGCATTTTCTCAGTTACGATCCCTCTTCCCAGATGTGTCTAGGTTGTGTCAAGTTGACAAAAAACAACCAGTGTGTTTGCTGAGGTGTTTTTATACCTCATGCTCACTCTTCAGTTTTTGTTGCATTTTGGAGTTTTCCATGTATTTTGAATACAAATGCTCGATTAGGTAAGTGTTTACAATTATATCTTCCCAGTCTCTGCCTTGCTTTTTCATCTCATTGACAGTGTCTTACACAGAGCAGAAGATTTTAATTTCAGTGAAGCTTATCTTACCTCTTATTTTCCTCTCGAGTTACATGTTAGGTTTTATATTTAAGAACTCTACAGTCGGCCGGGCGGTGGTGGCGCACGCCTTTAATCCCAGCACTCGGGAGGCAGAGCCAGGTGGATCGCTGTGAGTTCGAGGCCAGCCTGGGCTACCAAGTGAGTTCCAGGAAAGGCGCAAAGCTACACAGAGAAACCCTGTCTCGAAAAAACAAAAAACAAAAAACAAAAAAAAAAAAAAAAAAAAAAGAACTCTACAGTCATCTAGATTTGCTCCTGTTTTTTGGAAGTTTTATGTCTTTCAGTTTTTCTTTAGGTGACCCATTTTGAGTTATTTTTATGGAACTTGTAAGGTCTAGTTAGCGTGATATGCAGTTAATCCATCACTATGTGTGGCAAGGGTTTCCCTTCTCTGTTGGATTATCTCTGTTTCTATGTTGGAGATAGTTGGCTGTATTTGTGTGGGTTATTTCCAGGATTTCTGTTGTGCCCCACTCATCTGTCTGCTTCTTCCTTTGCAAATACTACAGTGTCTAGACTGTTGTGACTTTGTGTTAAGTCTTGAGTTGGATAGTACCAGCTCTCTGCCCTTCTCCAATGTTCTGTGGGCTGTTCTAGATTTCTTGCCTGTCCATATAAACTTTAGAATTAGTTTATCAATATCCCAAAGCTAACTTACTGGGGGTTTGTTTGTGATTACATTGAGTCTATAAGTCAATTTGAGCAGAAACTGATATCTTAACAATATTCTATTTTCTTGGTGTAGGGTGAGGTCTATGTTTAATGAGCTAAACCCAGGAGAGGGATGTCAGAAAGGGTTCTTTTTGTTGTTTAAGATTTATTTATTTTGTATGTGAGTGTTTGCTTGTGTGTATATATGTGCATCATGTGTGTGCCTGGTGCCTGTGGGGGTGAGAAGAGGGCATTGTATCCCCTGGGACTGGAGTTACAGACAGTTGTGAGCTGCTGTGTGGGAGCTGGGAATTGAACATGGGTCCTCCAGAAGAGCAGCCAGTGCTCTTAATCATTGAGCCATCCTTCCAGCCTTGGTTCATTCGTTTTCTTTCTTTCTTTCTTTCTTTCTTTCTTTCTTTCTTTCTTTCTTTCCTTTCTTTCTTTCTTTTTGTTTTTAAATAAGACTAAATAATATTGTATAATTTGTTTTTCTTTTTTTGGAGATAAGGTCTTGCTTATGTAATATAATCTGGCCTTGAACTTGCTATATACCCAAGATGGCCCTGAACTCTTTAGCTTCCTGCCTTTACCTTCCAGGTGCTGGGAGTGCAAGCATGTGCTACCACATCCAGATTGCATGTGTTTTATTTTATATTTTCTTCATTTCATTTTTCACTAACTGTATTCTTACTTTTCCTCCTGGGAAGATTTTTAGGCTGAGGGATTCTTTCTTGGGGCAAGAGTGAAATGGTTGATAGTAGTAACCTATACTTACTCTTCAATGCATCTGCTCCTGGATTTTTATTTCCTTAATTTACTGTTCATTAAATTATTTAAATTTTACTTATCAGGCCTGAGGTAGATCTCAGTAGAGTCCCTGTGATACAAGAGTCCATAAATATATATAAAGGGGTGCGATTGGGAAACAGACTCACTAATACAAAACAAGGTAGATGTGCTACAGATCCACTGCTGACCCAGCTTCCATTTTCCTAAGGTGGATGGGGACCAACTGCAAGCTGCTTTCTGCCACTTGACCCCGTCTCCTCATCCCAAGAGAGAGCATGACCCCCCCGCCCCTTAAGCGATCATGTTCACAGACAAGACCCTGCTCACAGAGTCAGATACCTCAAAAGCAATTGGTTGAATGGAAGAATTCCCATAACACTTCCCCTTTTTTGTCTAAATAAGAAGGTTCTAAACCTAATACAAAGTTATGTATAATAAGAACTATCATCAAGTATTGTCTAGAAGAAAGAAAAGATAATAACATAAACAAATATGGAACTACAACCAATAAGAATAACATCAAGCAAGAAACACATACTAAATGTCCAGGCCAAAGGTAATTGGCAAATTACAGAGATTACTCCATTAGCTGTCCTATCCTAAAGAATCTAAATCTTGTACCTGATATGCTCTTAGCTAAGATATAAGAGGATTGTAACTGTAACTATCTGGTCTTCAACCCCATCAAAGACCTGAGAAGGAAAATAATATTACCTAAGTAAGCAGGAAATGCAAGCAAGCAAGTTCTGAAACATACAAGGTATGACAGAAACAGCTGACTGCCTATACAGTCACCCAGTGTTTCTCCGCAACATTGGGGCATCCATTTTTGGCTACAGGCCTAGAATATCTGAGAGACCATTTTCAGAAGCAGGAAAATTTGAAAGACTGTCCTACTCTGTCTTGGCAAAGCTCAGCAGTCGCTTTTCTTGTGTCCTGCTTGTCCAGTGTGCTTATTGTCAGCAGTCAAGGCAAGGGCAGTTCTTTGCCCAACAGGCCATTTTCGCCAAGAAGAAGACAAATTTCGTATGGAGTATTTTTGATGCCCAACATCCTCTCAGGAGTAGATCGGTGCTACAAGGAGCAGTCGTGTCTCATGTCAACAGAATTAAATGCCATATTCTCTAGGTCTATGAAGTCTTTGAAGATTACCTATCCATCTGACATATATCTCTGTATATCTAGAAAGGCAAACTAATGTGACTATAAATGTGACAAGCCTGAGTGACTATTAACCTGTAACACATTAACCTATATAACTTAAAGACTAAAGCTTTATATAATAAAATTAAACAATCTGTAAACAGATGAACAATATAAGTACAATGACCTCGAATTTGTGAGAGTATACAAAAATATGTTAATTAGAAGTGGAAATGTATAGTGCAGTATGACAATATCCTTAATTTGTGTCAATATACAAAATATTGTATACATACAGTATGACAAATATAATTTTACATTTGTATCAATATACAAAAATACTTTAAACAGAAGTAGGAACATATGTACAATATGACAAGTATAGTTTTGAATTTGTATCAATATACAAGTTTAAGATAACAGGAATAGAATAATAATTTTACATTTGTATCAATATACAAGAATCCATACTGATGCAATTTATCTAAAACTGATAGTTGCTAAATTAGTTTCTAAAAGTAAATACAACAATCTACCTTATTATCCTATCCTGTCTATTCCCCTTTTTCTTTTCCAAAAGAGATTCCTGAGCCTAAACTTTGTTGTTTGATCCCCATACCTGCAGGAAATAACCCTAAGGATATACAAAGAAATGATATTTGGCAAGTGGATGTTTCATTTTGCAGAATTTGGAAAATTAAAATATGTACACCATACTATAGATACGTTTTTCAGGAGTTCAATGGGCAACTGCTTTGAGTTCTGAAAAGGCTGATTCTCTGTAGAGCTCTTGCTGTCCTGGAACTTGATTTGTAGACCAGGCTAACTTCAAACTCTCAGAAATCTATGCCTCTGCCTCCCTAGTGCTGGGATTAAAGGCATGTAGCACCACACCTGTCCCTTCTTAGTATTGTTGAATACCTGCATTCATCCACCAAAACAACAGCAACAAAAATGGATATTAATAAACTTTGTCATATGGTAGTCTCATTACCAGAGTTGTTTCCTATATATAATTCAGGCATTTCGGGAAACATAAACTCTATTAAAAGTCAATTGGAATTTTTTTGAATTTAGTTCATTGCTTCTGAAAGATGCTAAATATCACACCAGTTGCCTGAAAAAGTTGTCCTCCTAAATGTCTTTATTGAAGCATCCTGTTAATAAGGTGTCTTTGACTCAGAGGAGTATTTTCTAACATGGAAATCCAAACTCCATTGCTAGGCTTGGGTTGTAGGTCAGTTATAGAATGAATGCCTAGTATGCATGAGTTTCATTCTAACCACCATGATAGGTGAAGAGGCAAAAATAGAAATGCAAAATGATTTGTGTTTTTACATTCATGTATACCTGCTTCATATTGACTTGAGTTTATACTTTGCAAAGAATTTTCCTTCTGTCGTCCTCTCCACCCCCTTCATGAATAATATGGTAATGTTTTACAGAGACATTTTTCAGCTGTTCTTCAAAAAGAAGAAAAAGTCACATCAGTCCATGGTAAAGAGGAAGCAATACAAATACCTATTATTAGTGCTCCAACTCAAATAATGCTCAAAGGACTCTTTATGGTGCTTGACTATCTCTTTAGAGAAAATAGCAGGTAAGTGAAGATACCTGTTTTGTTGGCTTGTTTTGTTTTCATTTTAGCCTACAGGTCAGCAAGATAGCTCAGCCGGTAAAGGTGCAGTTTGTACAAGCCTGGCAACCAGAGGTCCATCCCCAGAGCCACATAAGGGTGGAAGGAACAAACCGACTCTACAAGGCTGTCTTCTGACCTCCAAATGTGTATTGTAGTATGCACGCACACTCGTGTACATGTGCACGCACACAGTAATAAATGAAAATTTAAAAGATCAGCCTAATGAATGCCATTTTTAACCTAGGAGAATCTAAATGTTACAGCTGTATAGATTGTTCTTATTGACACAGACTCAGATCAGTTGAAATGAGTCTTTCTCATTCATGAAAATAAATACTGAAATCAGTAAATAAGTACACTTAATTAACTCTTCTTTGACTTTTTGTCCTCCAGTGCTAAGTTTAAGAATCTTCATTTTTGTTTAAGTGTAATTTGGGTCTGTATCTATCAGTATTTGAAAGTTCTTTTCTTGAATGTTTTGTTTGTTTTTATTTGAGGCAGCATGTATCTCAGGCTGGCCTCAAACTCACTATTCAGAAGAGGATGACCTTGAACTTTTGTTTTGTTTTTCAAGACAGCGTTTCTTTGTGTACATCTGTCCTTGAACTTGCTTTGTAGACCAGGTTGGCCTCAAACTCACAGAGATCCTCCTGCCTCTGCCTCCCTAGTGCTGGGGTTAAAGGTGTGCACCATCACCGCCTGGTTCAGCCTTGAACTCTTGGTCCTCCTGCCTTCACCTCCCGAGTGCTGGGGTTACAGGCCTGTCACTGTTTATCCCCAGTTTATCTCTTGAAAGTTACAGTTCTACCAGCTTGCGGGATTTTTAGTGTTTTAAAATTATCATGTAAATATATACCATTTGACCGGAGCCATAGGTGCTGTGGATATCGTTCTGTATAAATAAAACACTGATTGGCTAGTGGCCAGGCAGGAAGTATAGGCAGGACAAGGAGGAGAATAAAGCTGGGAAGTGGAAGGCTGAGTCAGGGAGACACTGCCAGTCGCCGCCATGACAAGCAGCATGTGAAGATGCCGGTAAGCCACGAGCCATGTGGCAAGGTATAGATTAATGGAAATGGATTAATTTAAGCTGTAAGAACAGTTAGCAAGAAGCCTGCCACGGCCATACAGTTTGTAAGCAATATAAGTCTCTGCGTTTACTTGGTCAGGTCTGAGTGTCTGTGGGACTGGCAGGTGACAGAGATTTATCCTGACTGTGGGCCAGGCAGGAAAACTCTAGCTACACATAGGCACCATTCATTTCCAGGAAGTTTTGCCATTCCAAACAAGGATTTTACATGTATAAAGCAGTTGCTCTCCTTGTTACTGTTCCTAGTAATTTCTCCTTTGAGTTTGTTCTTTCTAGTTACTTCAGACACAAGCAGGCATGCAATGTTTGTCTCTTTGAGTCTGACTTCATTTAGTATCATTTTTTTTTTCAGAGCTCATCTGTGTAGAGCATATGCCAAACTTCATTCCTTTTTATGGCTGAATAGTATTTTACTGCACACATATGCCACATTTTTTAGTTCATTTTTTTTTGTTAGGCATTTGGGTGTTTCTGCCCTTTGTACTATTTATTATGCTGCTGTGAATACACATGTACAGATACCCGTTTGAGTCTGCTTTCATTGCATTCCTGTGGATGGATGTATTTTACCGGGTAGTGGAACTAACGATCCTGTGACAGTCCTGTTTAACTTTGGGAGGAATGTCTTAGTGTTTTTGCACAGCAGCTGTAGCATTTGACATTCCATTTAGCATTGTCTAAGGTTCTGACTTTTCAATATCCTTGCTCATGCATTCTTTTTGCTCTGGTCATCTTTAAAAAAGTAATAGTCATCCTAGTGGATATCAAGTGATTCTTCCTCGTAGTTTTGATGTGTATTTCCTAGCGACTAATGATCCTGTGACTGAGTACCTGTTGGCCAATTCTGTATCTTCTTGTAGAAATAATGTACTGAAAGTCTAGTGTCCATTTTTAGTTGAGTTGTTTCTTTTAATTGTTGATTTGTAGTTATTCATGCAATTGGGATATTAATCCTCTGTCAGATATAATAATGTTGTTGTGAGTTGTCTTTTTACATTTTGATTGTGTCTTTTTTTTAATGTAAGTAAATTTTCATTTTGCTCTGGTTAGGTTTTGTAGGTTTTTGGGTCTCACTGGGTAGCCAAGGCTTTCCTAACACCTGCCTTAGCTTGTCCTGCCTTTGCTCCTGAGTGCTGGAATTATATATGTGAACCACCCAGTTGAGTAGAATTTTGGATTTTTCTAGTTATGAAGTCTGATTTACTTATCTCTCTTTTTAGATGTACCTCAGAGATTTATAGTTATGAAATTTGAGCATTTTTATAAAATTCTCTTCACAATTACTGAGTCCTGACTTGGATTTCGAGACCTTATCTCTCCAGAGGTGAAATCAGGGGTGAAATGCCATGAGAGCATAGTTGAGAATAACATTTTATCCTGAGTAAGCCTAGGCACTTTATAGATTCTTAGTGATACAGATTGGGATGGGATCATATGTATTCTGGTTCAGTAACCTCATGAAAAGAAACTCAAGATCATGACCCAGATTTTAACTTGAAAATTTTATAAGTCAAGTCAGTAAGGTAGCTTAGCAGGAAAAGGTGCTTGCCGTCAAGACTGATGACCCAAGTTTGATCTCTGAAACCCATAGTAGAACTGACTGGCTCTTGCAAGGTGTCCTCTGACGTCTACATGAGTGTCCTTGGCATGCACACACCCTAGAACAGGCATGTTCCCCCCTACACACAAATCAAACGGAAAGGTTTTAAGTTTTATCATTTTACTTGCTAACACTTTTTAAACTTTCCTTAAAATTGCCTATTTTCTCACACAATAAGAAAGCATAACTTGTCCTTGACATTCTTCAACCCTAATTCCCGTTTTCTACTTAGTAACAGTAACAATTAAGTAGTAGAGGGTTCAAAGACCTGGAGTTGGAAGTTAGAAGGCATGAAGTTGAGTTCTGGTTCTGCCATGGTTTATGTCATGTTTAAAATGAAATTGGAAAGTGGCTAATGAGGTTAGCCACTTAGATAATTTTATTATTTCTTGTAAGAATTTGTTAAATTCTGTGATTTCATGACTTAATTTACGTTAGAATTACTGAGTTTATCTAGTGAGCATGGCTGCGTTTCCTTTGTGTGGGGAGGCATGGCAGGCTGTTGAGTTTTACGACTATCAGGTTTGATAGTATGTAGCTTGATTGTTTTATGTTTTGTCATTCAATTGGCATTGTCTTTGCTTTTAGATTTGCAGATGATTATAAAATTGCTATTCAACAAACTTATTCCTGGACAAATCAGATTGCTATTTTTGATAAAAATGGGGTCTTGGCTCTACCAAAAAATAAGAAACATTCACGACAGAAGATTGGAGTTAATATGCTAAACTTTTGGTGCTTAAATCCAGCTGTGGTAAGCTCACTCTATCCTAAGTGCAAACTTGTCTTGACCAGAATGAACAATTAAATGACTGTGTTTGGCTTTTTTTTTTTTTTTTTTTTTTTTGGTGTTTCGAGACAGGGTTTCTTTGTGTAGCTTTGCGCCTTTCCTGGAACTCACTCTGTAGTACAGGCTGGCCTGGAACTCACAGAGATCCACCTGCCTCTGCCTCCCGAGTGCTGGGATTAAAGGCGTGCGCCACCACCGCCCGGCGTGTTTGGCTTTTTAAGAAGATGATCTCGCCAGGCGGTGGTGGCGCACGCCTTTAATCCCAGCACTCGGGAGGCAGAGGCAGGTGGATCTCTGTGAGTTCGAGACCAGCCTGGGCTACCAAGTGAGTCCCAGGAAAGGCGCAAAGCTACACAGAGAAACCCTGTCTCGAAAAACCAAAAAAAAAAAAAAAAAAAAAAAAAAAAGATGATCTCGTTTTCTCTGTGTTTCCTTGTAGGCCTTTTCAGATATTAACAACAAAGTACGAACCATTGTTCTAACATCAGGAACACTGTCACCGCTGAAATCCTTTTCATCCGAGCTCGGTGTTACATTTAACATCCAACTAGAGGCTAACCATATCGTCAGTAACTCACAGGTGAGCTGCTCTGCTTGATTTTGATGAAGCTCTCCGTCTGTTTACCAGAGTGTAATGCCGTATAAAGGACACTGTAAATTCTAAGAAGCAAATCTGATAGGAAATTCACACTTTAATTTTAGAATAAAGACAATCTTGTCAGCTGCTTGACAACTGAGCAGAGTTGGTAGAAGGAAACACTGATGTTGCCCCGGCGGCCCTGCCGCTTTGGGCTCAATGACCACAAAATTTCCTCATTTGAGTAAGTTCTAGTTTCTCTCTGAAATCTAAAAACAAGAAAATGTTCATTTTTCTACTATAGTTCCTATTTGTAATTATTTATTTCTTTTTTCCATTAGTCTTTAGTATATTCTTATTTGATTTATTCATTTTTCAAAGTTTGTGTTTTAGTTTACCTTCATGAGTTTATGTGTGCTGAGTTCATGCAGATGCCTGCATGGGCCATAAGAGGCATCCCTAGAACTGGAGGTGTAAGCGTTTGTGAGCCAGGTGATGTGGGTTATGAGAACCAAGGTCTTTTGTAAGAACAGTACACGTTCTTAATCAGTGGACCATCTCTCCATCCCCTTTTTGTCTGGTTTTGTTTAGACAGTGTCTTTTGTGTCCAGGTTAACATCAAACTTACTATGTAGTCAAGGATAACTTTGAACTCTTGATCTCCTGACATCACCTCTCAATGCTGTACTTGTAGGTATGAGCCAGCACTTCTGGCTCTGTTTCTTTTTGTGAAGTAATTTAAAGTAGTTAGCTCTGTACCTAACTATGTATGTATGTATGTATGTACCATCGCCTATGTACCTAACACAGTTCTAGTTCTTTGTAAAACTGTATGTGCAGGTTTGCTTGTGGGGACATTTTTAGTTCCCTGAAAACAACTACTGAGATTAGTGGTTGGGACCCATAATTCTACGTGTCTATGTAACTAAGAACTTGCTTTCCAAAATGCCAGAATGTGCCTGTTGAGAAGCATTGCTATCAGCAGTAGAGAGGTGAGGGTACAGGTTCCACATTTCATGCTGCCCTGTTTAGAAGCAGAAGTGAATGTAGGTTAGCAAATTCAGTATCATTTTTTTTCATAAGATTGCTAGTCTATACTCTAATTAATTATGTTTTCACCCTAATGTACAAAGTCCATTTAACCTGGACTATTATTGAATCATAATAATATTGCAACTATTATAGCTGAATAGTGTTTAAATATTGTCTGTCAGCTTAAAAATTACTCTTAAATCTCAATTATGATTTAAAATATCCATGTGGAATAAAAATGACCATTTTACCATTTTCAAGTGCACAGCTTAACATTGCATATATCCACTTGTGGGCACAGCCAGTCTCAAGAACGTTTTCACTTCTCCTTCCCCACCAGTCCCTAACGTTCTCCTTTCTGTTTCTGTGAAGTCTACTGCTCTGTCCGGATAATTCTTGTAAGTGGAATCCTCAGGTACTTGTCTTTCTGTGATTGGCGTTTTTTTTTTTTTTTATTTGTACTTAGCATAACAGCTTGAAGATTTGTCAGTTCTATAGCTGATGGCGTCAGCCTTCATCTGTGGCAGCATGTATCAGATTTTCTTCCTGTGCTGCAGGAAACATCATTGTAGAGCTATCTGTCTACTGATTTTCTTCACTTCTTCTTTAGAAAAAATATAAACTCCAAGGCTGGAGAGATAGCTCAGTACTTCCTGCTCTTGCAGAGGACCCAGGTTTGGTTCCCAGCACCCACACTGGGTGGGTCGCAGGTACCTGTAACTCCAGCTCCTCCATGGCACCTGCACACAAACACACATGAAGTGAAAAATAGTAAAAGTAAATTTTCTTTAAAATTATAAATTTAAGAAAGGTTGAAATGATAGTATTAATTTGTATCTTTTTTCTATATTCGTCAGTTGTTAACATTTAGTAATGTTTGCTTCTCCTTGCCTTCTTCCTTCGTATGTGTGTACAGATGTCAGTGGAGAGAGGAAAAGTATATTCTGTCTACAGAGAGGGTCGGAGTGGGGATGCATTCTCTGTCAAGGGTGGAGAGACTGTTTCCTCAGGCAAAATAAACCCATCCGAATGTGAGGGTTTGGTGTCCTCAGCATTGGTAGGGCCCTCCCACATATCACTAGCACAAGTTATAGGAGCTTTTGTCTTTCCAACCAGCACCCTCAGTGTAACTGCCAACGCCCTTCCAGGCTGGTCAACATTTGTTTTGTTACGTCTGCCAATCCTCTAATGAGGACTTGGATTGGAGTTTGACAACTTGAGCTCTATGGCTGAGGGAGAGAAGATTCTCCTCCAGACACACTTAGAAACCTTTCAATTGTTTGTGTGCGTCTGGAACCAGTTAATTTTATTTCATCACCAAGCTCCCTTTTCTTCTTTGTCACTTTATCCAGAGATGCTGGAAGCAATCAGCCAGCATTATTGTTTTCTTTATTTTTCTACAAATCGTCTTTAACTTTAAAAAGAAAAGTTTTGTGTATAGAGTCATTAACTTCCTTGTTCCTCACAGGAGGTAAGTTGGGAGTATCCAACATGTTTATCTCAGTAAGGTCTTTAAATAGTTCATACCATGGACTTTCAGTGCTCTCCATGCAATCAGCAGAGTCCGCAGTAACTGTAGGTTTCATTGAGTTGGTTAGCCAGCTTCAGATACCACCAAGCCTACTAGAGAATTTCATCCTTAAAATTCTGTTTCTCTAAAACTACTCCTGGTACTACAATCTGTATTCATCGTGGTTTTCTAAAGGAACAAAATTGCTAGGAATGAATAAATATTTTAAAAGAGGAGTTACAGATTGACTTACAGATATGGTCTAGGTAGTCTGACAATAGCCATCTCACTGAGAGGTTGAGAATCTGGTAGTTGCTTAATCCACAAGGCTGGATGTCTTGGTAGTCCCAGTCTGGAGCTGAAGGCCTGGTGGTTCCTAAAGAGCTGCTGGTTTAGGCCTTCATTAGAAGCCTAGAGAAGCTGACTGTAATATCGGCAAAGGAATGCCACAGCAACAGGATAGATGAACTTCTCAGCAAGAGCAAAGGCAGCAGACAGAACCATGTCTTTTTATCTGGGCTGCCACCAGACATTGCCATTCACATTTAGGATGGGTCTTCCTGCTTCAAATCATCTGAGCAAGCAATTCCTTCATAGAAGCTTGTGTTTTAGTTCATTCCAGATCCAGCCAGTTGGATAACCAAGATTAACCATCACATAAACTGATTTTTTGTTTTGTTTTGTTTTTTAATTTTATGTGTGCGAGTGTTTTGGCTGGATGTGTAAGTATACCATGTGCCTGCAGAGGATAAAAGAGGGTGTCGGATCCCCTGGAACTGGAGTTGCTGATGGCTATATCTTAGTAGTTACTGTGAGGATTACAATATTATCCAAGAGTTACAATAATTTGATTTTCCATAGGTACCAACCTATGTATTCACTTAATTAATGGTGTTAAAGAAGATTTCCAGTTTCAAAATAAATTTCTGCTATTGTTTGGTCATCTTTTTCTATAAATCACTCCCAACTAAATCTTAATTTTCCTGCTTTATTTAGGTGTAACTCTAATACTAAAATATTCATTTCTAGGTTTGGGTTGGTACTGTTGGCTCGGGCCCTCAGGGTCGGAATCTCTGTGCTACCTTCCAGCATACGGAAACATTCGAGTTCCAGGATGAAGTGGGAATGCTTTTGTTGTCTGTGTGCCAGACTGTGAGCCAAGGGATTTTGTGCTTTTTGCCATCTTACAAGGTAAGGAGTTGTTGATTTATTTATTTACTTTGCCTCTAAAAGAAACATAACAGGATCGCCATGATAAACTTCCTAGAGTGAGAAACAAGGTAATTATGATTCTTCCAGTATCATGTTATTTTATTTATGATGATTGTTGCCTGATAAGTTTATCACTGCTTCACTTAAAAGTCTTACATGACTTAGGAAAGATAAGACCCTCTTGTTTTGCTATAAAAACCGTTATATAAGAGGGCTATTTATATGTGATCTTTATTCTTACAGGCAGCTTGTTATTTTCATAGGCGAAGGAGACAGGTATTCTTTCCACTTTAGTGAGTCAAAGCGTCCTTTGTTGCCCGTTAGTAATTGTGGTGCTTTCTTCTCCTTCCCGCCCTTCCTCATTACACTGGGGGTCAGTCCCAGAGCCTTGTGCATGCTGGACAAATGTTATTTCACTGAGCTGCATCCCAAGGCTTTTAGTCTTTATGTCTTTTGATCTAACATGGATCTTTTGGCATCACCATATAGTTGGACCATGGTGGTTTAAAACAATTCTGTCAATGTATTTTGATTGAAAAGTTTACTATGTTTATACATAAAGTGCTACAGTCTATAGGACCCAGTCACAAGGCACTGGGAGTATTGCCTTTTGTATTATGGCTGTTCTTTTTTTTTAATTAATTAATTTATTTATTTGTTTTTGAGAAAGGGTTTCTCTGTGTAGTTTTGGTGCCTGTTCTGGAATTTGCTCTGTAGCCAAGGCTGGCCTCGAACTCACAGAGATCTGCCTGGCTCTGTCTCCCAAGTGCTGGGATTAAAGGCGTGTGCCACCGCCGCCCTGCACGGCTGTTCTTACAGTGAATCTCTTGTGAAATCATAAGCTCTCCTTTTTGAGTGGAACCCGTCTCAAAAAAGACCCAGCAGTGTGTAAATTACTGGACACAATTTCTCCCATATGCTGGGTGACTTCCTCCCCACTCCGTGGGACCTTTGGTAAGAGAATCTAGTCTTACAGTCAATAACCTTGGTTCCCACAGCCTAATCTCCGCTCCATTCCCTGAGACAAACATTAGACGCTTGCTCCCTGCCATTATCTCCCATTTGGCAGGACATGTGGCCGGGAAGGGAGTCCTTCAAATAGATCACATTTAGGACCTTCACAGATAAAGGGGCATCCTGGTCCTGCCTGATTATGGAGAGTGAGTGTCCTAAATTTTCCAACAACCAGCTTGGGAAAGTGCTAATCTCCAGCTCCACCCTAAAAGCTATTAATTCCCTCCATCTACCCTCATCTCCGTTTGTTGATTCAGGATTGTAACCTAGGAATGTAGTATCATGCACGAACTCCCCTTCTCCCTACTTAAAATTTAAAGCTTCCTAATTCAACTTTTCTGCCTCTTAATGCTGTCCGGGTGTCTTTCTGGCCACGCCTCCTTGGGGCCCAAAAGATGCTGACAGTGTCACTCGGGATAACTCCTATCTGCTGCTTGTTCTTGAGAAAAACATTCCAGCTCTGTAACTTTGCAATTGCCAGAGTACAGTTGTGTGTGTGCATACACAGAAAAACTTTGCAGGACGAGAGCATTAATAAAGAAACTGGCCAAAAAAAAAAGAGAGAGAGAGAGAGAGAGGCAGAGAGGGTTTTTACCCTCAGATCCCTTGAGCCTTATGCTGGCGGTAGCCTTCCCTCTGAACCCTGAGAGGGCATTGAGGCTGCCTCTCAATAGCCCTTGTTAATAAACCATTAAGCAATAGTAATTAAGAAAGGAGCTCTGCCTCTTTTTTTTTAAAGAAAGGGTTTCACTGTGTAGCCCTGGCTATCCTGAACTCTGTAGACCAGGCTGGCCTCATACTCCCAGAGATCTGTCTGCCTCTACCTCTCTAGGCTAGGATCAAAGGTGTGCACCACCACTCCCAGTTAGTTCAGCCATCTTTCTGTTTTCTTGGTTCTATCTTTCCCCTCACTAATTGCTCCATCCTTGGTGGTTCTTTCTCTAATCTGTTTTTGTGCTGACATGCAGTGATTTCCTTCTTGTTTTGTCTTGTGTGTATTTTAATAACTGTTTAGATTTATTTATTTTATGTCTTTTAATGCGTTGTCTGCATGGATATCTGTACATCACGTGTATCTCTGGTACCCAAGGAGGGCACCAGTTTTTAGACCTCTAGTCTATAGTTGGCATCATGGATGTACCCTGTAATTTTCTTTTTCTTTTCTTTCCTCTTTTTTTTTTTTTTAAGATTGATTTATTAAATATACAGTGTTCTGCCTGCAGGCCAGAAGAGGGCACCAGTTCTCATTACAGATGGTTGGGAGCCACCTTGTGGTTACTGGGAATTGAACTCAGGACCTCTGGAAGAACAGCCAGTGCTTTTAACCGCTGAGCCATCTCTCCAGCCCAATAACCTGTAATTTTCTAATAGTGGAGCTGACTACACAGAGTAATATATTCCTTTCCACCTTTAGTACAAGATACCACAGAAGAAAGAAACATATTTTCTCTCCACTTGGGAGGCGTGAAACCCAAGATCAGATATTGGGCATTGTATTTTCTTCAGCAGTGTCTGTTCCTATACTCTTAACTACTCTTTTTGATCACTATTAATTTTTTGTCAAAACCTTGAATTTTTGAAGATATAGAAGCCTACTGATTACTTTTCCCTTTAAATTGTCTTTAATATCATCAGTCTCCTGTTACAGTTTGATGGAAGTGTCCCTCACAGGCTTGGGTGTTGAGCACTCGTTTCCCAGTCAATGGGTCTATTTTCAGAGGTTCTGGGAACTTTGGGAGGTGGGGCTTAGCTGGAGAAAGATGGTTTCGCAGGAGCATATCATTGGGAACTCTTGCCTTGGACGTCTTTCTCTTTGCTTTTCGCGTTCTGCTTTGAAAGGCCCTTGCCCTGCTGCCTTGAGGTTCTGCCTAAGCATGTAAAGCCAGGCAACCTGCGAAACCGTGAGCTAAAAGGAATCTTCCCCTTTTAAATTCTCTCAGGTATTTTAGCATTTAGTTTCATAAAAATAACTAACATAGAGAAGTGGTATCAGAGAACCAGGTAATTGCCTTGGGATAATGCTTTTGTACACTGGTTTAATAAAAGGCTGATTGACCAGGAGCTGGG
Organism: Peromyscus californicus insignis; assembly: GCF_007827085.1. Lineage (NCBI taxonomy): Eukaryota > Metazoa > Chordata > Mammalia > Rodentia > Cricetidae > Peromyscus > Peromyscus californicus. The sequence continues at coordinate 36,631,637 of NW_026294551.1, forward strand.
TAGGAAGTATAGGCAGGATAAGCAGACATGGAGAATTCTGAGAAGAGAAAGACTGAGTCAGGAGATGCTGTTAACCGCTGCCAGGAGAAGCAAAATGTAAAAGTACTGGTAAGCCACAAGCCATGTGGCAAAGTATAGATTTAGAAATGGGTTAGTTTAAGATATAAGAGCTAGCTAGTGAAAAGCCTAAGCCATTAGGCAATCTCATTTGTAAATAATATAAGCCTCTGTGTGTTTATTTGGATCCGAGAGGCTGCGGGACCAGTGGATGAGAGAGATTTGTCCTGACTGCAGGCTGGGCCGGGGGAGGGGGGGCACACATGAAAACTTTCAGCTACAGGTAATTGCTTTGATTGAATCTGATCATATGAGTCTTTATCCTCTGAAATTGTTTTATAGGAGACATTTGAAAGCAGCTCCAGTGAGGGCTTAGAAGACCAGAATGTCTAATAGAAATCAAGGTGGGAAAGGCTGCAGGAGCTGTGCTGGGAAGTAGACTGGAGGCCTTTCAGATTGTTCTGAGACTGTCCGACTTGTGGCACTACCGGAGAATTAATTTGGTAGAAGACATTTTGAGACAGAATTGCTTTCAGGCTATGGCATTTTTATTCTTGGAAGCTTTGTAATGAGAGGTTTACAATGAGAATTGGGAGCAGAAAGTGTAGTAGAAAGATTTGAAAAATACTGTTTGGTCAGAAAACGAACATATTTAAATTCATGGAAAGAAGGACTCTTGATTCCCACTGTAAACCAGGCTAAAATTAGTGTGGTTCTAAGAAGTAGAAATTTCAACTCATCTGAGAAACTTTGTCTTGAGAAGACAACACACCACCCAAGAAAGGGCTGCCTAAGAAAGTGTCTTCTCTGCTCAGCCACTCAGCTTCTCAGAGGCCACTGCTCTCATGGTGCAAGGGAGCATAGCATGACTGCTTGAGTTGGCAGCAGACCACGGCTTCATTTGCTGATTTGATACTCATTTTGCAGGCATACGAAGTGCAAGAGTGCAGTGTCATGAGTGCTTCCATGCCTGGTTTTGTTTTTGTTTTCATGGGATGCTGGTAACTGAACCCAGGGACTTGTGGATGCTAAGCAAGTAGTTGCCCTCTGAAGCCCCGCTACATCCTTTGAGACAGGTTCTTGCCCAAGTTGGCCTTGAACTTGTGGTCCTCTTGCCTTTGCCTCCCAGCTGCTATGAGTCACCACATCTGGCCTCTTCCACCAACCTGTCTTTCTAAATACTTTCCTGGAAAGTAAGGCAGATGCGAATAGAGTTGGGTCCCGTGGGCAGTCCCTGAGGAGGGGTTGTGTGCAGATAAGAGTGTGAAATCTAAGCTGCAGTGGAAACCCCACGATGTAGGAGACTCAAAGAACAAAAAGACTTGCCAAAGAGAGCCAGTCACATGGGTGGAACCAGCCCAAGTGAGAGGCCATGTAGGCTGCAGACCGCTAGGCCATCTGACCGAAGTTGCCTAAAGCCTTTGGAGCTGACAGCATGGCACTTTGTGTCCCCAGGTACAGGACATGGAACTACAGAATTTAACGTTTGCCTCACTAGGTTTCAGTCCTGTTTGAGTCTTCCTTTCTATGAAGCCCAGATTCCATTTGAAGTATGAATTTTAACTCAATGTTATGTATGTTGATAGTCTGTAACTTGGTTTATATTAATTTGTGTAGGCACTTGTAGCTAAGAGTTTGCCCTAACCCTCAGGGGAAGCTTTGAATTTAAATTTTTGAACAATGTTGAAACTGTTAAGACTCTGCAGTCCCTTGGGGATGAACTAATTGCATTTTGTGTTATGACATGGCCATGAGTCTTTGAGGAACAGGAGTGGAATGTTATGATCCTAAAGTGGAATTCCCCGAAGGCAGATGTCCTGAACACTTACTTGGTCCCCAGTCGGAGATGTAAGTGTAGGTTTTGAAACATTAGGAGGTGGGGTCTAGTAGACTCCTCTCCCTGTCTTATTTCCTTTCAAGCCTCATGCCACACATTCCTGTCGCCATGATGTTCTGTCCAAGTGCATGAGGCCAAACAGGCATGGATTCAACCCTCTGGAACTATAAATCATAAGCCAAAATAATTCTTCTTTTTGACAGTTTAGCTCTCCTCTCAGCTAGTTTTGATCACAGCTGAACAAAGTAACTAATAGAATCTTCTTTTAAAAAGTTCTTTTATAGCCGGCAGTAGTGGTGCATGCCTTTGATCCCACCACTCAGGAGGCAGAGTCAGGTGGATCCCTGAGTTCCAGGACAGCAAGGGCTGCACGAGAAACCCTGTCTCTAAATAATTAATTAATTAATTAATAAACAAACAAATAATAAAATAAAATAAAATAACTTTTTATAGTGTAAGTCCCAACCATATAATTCACTCATTTAAAGTATAGAACTTTAGGTTGGAGAGATAGCTTAGTGGTTAAGAGTTGTCACTGCTCTTGTAAAAGACCTGTGTTCCATTCCCAGCACCTAGAACAGGCACTTGCATGAATGTGATGCACATAAACTCGTGCAGGCACAAACACGTAACCATAAAAGTAAATAAACAAATGAACCTTTGAGACTGGAGATATGTCTCAGTGATTAAGAACACCTATTGCTCTTGCAGAGGACTTGGGTTCAGCTTCCAGCTCCCACATGGTAGCTCACAACATTTGTGCATCCAGTTCCAGAAGTTCCGATGCCTTCTTCTGACCTCTATGAACTCCAGACCCTCACATGGTTCATAGATGTCCATGCAGGGAAAACATATATATAAAATAAATCTGAAAAATAAAGTGTAGAACTCAGTAGTTACTCATACATTCACAAGCCGTCACCACTATCTAATCACAAAGTATTTTTTTCTGACTACAAAAGGAAATTCCTTACAATCATTAGCAGTCACTCTCTAGTTCTACCTTCTACCCCTGTAAACACCCTCCTATTTCTGCTTTTCCAGAACTGTCTTCTTCGGTGTTTCCATATAAATGGAATTATATAGCAAGTGGCCTTTGTGTCTGGATTCTTGACTTAGCGTGTTTGCAGAGTTCTTTGTAGTAGAATGTCAACGTGTTTTTAATGGCTGGACAATACTTTCTACTTTCAACTTGTTAAGGATGTGGCTTTAGCACAGTAGTAGAGCACTTGCCTAGTTCCGTGTATTTGCATTTTGAGTGTTAAATGTACCTTTTGTAAACAACATATAGTTGGATTTTTTTAATCCAATTCTCCTAATCTGTGTTTTTACAGGACCGTTTATTTGGTCTACATGCAATGTGATTACTAATGGGGTGTTGATAATAAGCATCATTTGCTATTTGTTTTCTTTGTGTTTGATGTTTCTTTTCCCTTCTATGCTAACTGGGTATTTTCTAGTGTGCCAGGTAAACTTTTCTAATGTACCATTTAGATTCCCTTGGCCTGTTTCTTCGTTTATTTAAGACTTGTTCTCCCTGTGTAGATCTGGCCAGTTGGAACTGTCTCTGTAGACTTGTCTGGCTTTGGGGCAGTCCTCTGCCTCAGCTTTCTAGATGCTGGGATAACAGGCATGTGCCCATGCTCAAACCCTTGGATTTGTGTGTGTGTGTGTGTGTGTGTGTGTGTGTGTGTGTGTGTGTGTGTGTGTGTGTGTATTTCTGTCTGTCGATCTGTCTGTCTTTTGCCCACTTAGTAACAGTTCTGGAAATTTAATTAACACCTTGAATTATTATGATACTATTTAGATTAATGCTAATTTATTTTCAGTAATATGCAAAAGCTTTGATTCTACTAGCTGTGTTCTGTCCCACTTACTTTATATTACTGTTCTAGAAATCAGGAGAAGAGTTACAGGCATGAAATTAACTTACACTGCCTTTTAAGTTTACTTAAGTAATTATCTGTGCCAGTGCTTCTCAGTTCTTTTTGGTATTTTGAGACAGGTCTTATTATGTAGCCCTGGCTGGCCTAGCGTTTGCTATATAGACCAGGCTAACCTCAAACTCTGAGAGCTCCACCTGCCTCTGCCTCCTGAATGCTAGGATTAAAGGTGTGCACCACCATGCCCAGCTGCTTTTTAATCCTTAGTGTGGACTTGAGTTACTCTGTAAAGTCACCTGATCCAGGGTCTCACACGTGCTGTACTATTTCTGTCCCAAAATAGATGCTTAGAGTCCGTCTTACGGCTGTCACACTGGAGCCCTGCTGCAGTGGTAGGTGTAGGAAGGAAGCATCACAAGTCTTTCTCAGTACTGGACTGCCCTTAGTTATGGGAGAGGCTTCGAGCCTATTTCAGAATGGTTACTTTCCCCTTTTCTTGCCAGGAACCAGGAAAGTTTTTCTTGGCTCTTTAGTGTCAGAGCTGTGGGGATCCTGGAAGTAATAGCTTCAAAAATGTGAGAGCCTCCATAGACAATGGCCCCTAGAGTTTCTTGCTTTCAAACATTCCATATTCGTCCCAGCAGTTTCTCAAAATCATCTTTCAGTTGTTCCTGCCACCTTACGGCTTGAGTTTATTGCTCCCACTAAACACACCTCAGTTGCGATTCTCTGCATGTGCCTTTTGCTCAGTTTCAGGATGGCAATTTGTTCTAACCTTAGTTCTCAGTTGGGTTCCACAAAAATTATTCATTTTTAATATGGTTTGCTTTTCTCTTATTGTAGGGCAGGCAATGATGAGCTCTAAGCTCTTTATATATTGGAGCTGGATTTGTAAATCCTAATTTTTATCTTTGGGAAAAAATGCATTTTTTCCAGCCGAGTTTCATAGTGTTCATACGGTTTACTTGAAAGACCAGACTAGTTACACTTCCTCCAACAGATAGTACAGTGACTAAACTTATCAAATGTACTGTCCTTCCAATGGAGTTTAACCCTGAAAATGCAACAGAAAAAGTCTCTATTAGAATTTCTTTCAGAACAATATTAGGGACCAGGATTGAAATATAGAAGGGGGGATTGTATTGTTTCTTTGCTGTTTCATAACAAACTACCACTAATTTAGTACTTTAAAACAATGTACATTATCTGAGTCAGGAGTCTGGGCATGGCATGGCTGTTTTCTGCTTAATGTATCAAAAGACCATCTATCAGGAATCAGTTGGGGCTGTGGTCTCGGAAGAGGTTTGATTGGGGAGTCGCTTCCAGGAGACCTCGTTTATCTCACTGTGGTTTTAGAGCATTGGTAGCCTACTGCAGGAGTGGTAGGAATCTTAGGGGCTGTTGAGGACACTTCTTCCAATCACAAGACTTAATCTTTCAGTTTAGAAAAGAGTTGGAATAAAGATTTGTTACTCTGATAATGAGAGTGATACGAATAAAGTGGTACTTATGAGGTGTTGTTAGATGACAAAGGCGAGTGGGACAGAATAGCTCTCCAGAAATGCTTGTTGAAATTAACGTACGAATGGACTCATCTTTATTCCAAGTCTCTCTTTGTCTTGGTTTATTTGACAGAATCTTGATTTTTGGCCCAGGATACTTCAGACTCACCATGCAGCTCATGCAGGCTGTTTTTTTGATCCCCCTGCTATAACCACAGTGCTGAGATTTGAGGCCTGTGCCATCATGCCAGGCCCAAGTCTTTCTTATAACATTTGAAATCATAAATATTTTATAACCACAAACTAAAATTCTCTGATCAGTAGATCTTAATTCTATATACTAATATTTATTCTATTCTAAGAAAAAACTTTTAATATTTTAATTAGATTTCTTTAAAATACCAAACTGTATTGAGAACTGTGTTTATAATACATTTATAATACTTTCTGAAAAATCTGATTTTAGGTCTTTCTTTTTAATTGATTGAGGAAATAATTGCTGGTTACATGCTTTGTGCAAAGGAGTTTGCTAAGCCATGTTAAAGATTCAAACATGTATTGCTGGACATGGTGGCACACGCCTTTAATCCCAGCACTTGGGAGGCAGAGACAGGTGGATCTCTGAGCTTGAGGCTAGCCTAGTCTACATACCAAGCTCCAGGACAGCCAGGGCTATATAGAGAGACCCAGTCTCCCAAAAAAAAAGGATTCAACCATGAACCAGTTATTGTCTTTTTGAGATTTCTGTTTTGTTGTAGTATAAAATAGGCTCCTGTATCCGTACGACACCTGGCATAAGGAAGGAAGAATCAGAGGGTTTCTACTTGTGGATGTGGGGACACCATAGTCAATGTTTCATCATCATGACTGATCCTAAGCGAAGCTATTTAAAAAGAGGGAAGGTTGATTTGTACCTGTGGTTTCAGGGGGTCCAGTCCATAGTTGGCCATCTGCATTGTTTGGGGCCACTGTTAGTCTAGAGACATAAAAGGTTATGGCAAAGGAGCAGTTTACGGGAAGCTTGTTGTGGCCCCTAGTCTATTAGATGGTATGAGCCATATTTAGGGTTATGACTCTGTAAATGCCCTCATAGACTCTCCCAAAGTTAGGCTTTACTAATTTAAGCATCTTGCAGCCATCTTTGAGAGTAGAGAGGATAGCATTCTAGACTAAAGAGATAGCATCAGCAAAATCACAGAAAATACTTTAAATTTAAAAAATTATCCATTATTTGTGTGTTTGTATACACACACATGTGCATGATGTGTATGTGTGGGTACATTTGCTACAGTATCCATGTGGAGGTCAAGGGATAACTTTGTGGAGTGTTTTCTCTCCTTCTGCCCCTTCATGAGTTCTGGAGATCAGACTCGGGTCCCCAGGCTTGTTCAACAAGTGTCTTTACCTGCTCAGCCATCTCTCCAGCCCAAAGAACGTTTCTTATAGTTACAGTTTAACTTAGCCTATGTGAACAGGAGAATACTGGAAAGGAGATTGCAGTTTTCATAAAAGAAACATAGAAAGACCTCTAAAGCTTTCAAAGCAGATGCTTCAATGGTAAATGCTTTTTTCCTGTATTCTAAACTGGATTACTGTGTAAGTGTTAAGCTTAGAGCATTATTCAAACCCCCATGCATGTTGCTTTTAGAGCCTGCTAGAGTTACTAGAAATCACAAGTTTTGTGAAGAATGCCATTCTTCCCCCAAGATCAATTTGATTTTGACTCTATTGTTTAACTTGGTAACACCACTGCCGTAGAAGTCACTGAGAGATCATTTTTATGGGTTGGAGACTTTAAGCTCTTTTTATGGCTAGAAAGATTCCATGGAATGACTTTGAAAAGAAATTCTGTGGTGCCAAAAGAAGCTTGGATCTTTTTCTCTCTGTTGTAGACTTCGATGTTCCTTTACGTTTTTATGACTAAGTTGGATGGCCTTGCAGAACAGCATTTCGTTCACCACGGAATGCTAAAGAATAAAACGTAGTTCTTCTGTTCAGTTTCTATTAAAAGTTTTTATATATGTTTTTTAGCATTAAGTTTTTATGTTGAGAAATTTGCAGTGTTCCTAGTTTGATGTTTGCCAATTTAAAGCTAATCTAAAAAAGAAACTAAATTGCTACATCCAAGTTTTTTTTTATTACTATTATTTAGATGTTTGAAATTTCTGTAGGTAGAACAGTACTGTGTTAAGTAGAAGAAATCTTTATGGTGTTTAGGGTTGTAGTAAGGTGGTTGTAGAATTAGAGGTTAAGTGTATATAATTCAACTTATCTGCTACCTAACCATAGACATTTGCACACTTGTGTTCTTTCTTATGGTCCCTGGAAAATAGTTGATGAACACTTAACCACATTTTGGTAAATAACTAAAATAGCTTGGTTAAGGGGTGGCCTCAGGGCTTCTAAAGTTGAACCAGGGCACTTCTCACCCAGGCTGCTGGAAACCTCACTGAAACTTTATGGCATCCCACCTACCGAAGATAGAAGCCTTAGTTGTATGCCCAGTCAGTCCCCAGCCTGAGTTCTGACCCTGCTACAGACCCAGACTGTCAACTAAGAGTGTGAAGCGGAACTGGGACCTAGGTCCCTCACCTTGATCCATGACCCTCATCTCCCATCTCCCCAGTTCCTTTCTCTGAGGGTCATCTATCCCTTCTAGGTCTCTATTGATGGCTTCCAATTGTTTGCTCTGTTTCTTTTTTCCTCTTTTCCCTTTCTCTCTCTCAAATTCTTTCGCCTCATTTTAAATTTTCCTCTCTTGTTCCCCCCCCCTTTTCTGTCTCTTATCTTGTTGTATTGGTTATATATTTTGATTATTAAGCCCTTAGTGGATACAACTGTTTCCTTCCAAATCTATAAGTTGTCTCTTCAGTCAGTAAAAAGTTTCTTTATTGTTTCATGTCGTCCGTCTTTATAGATCATTGTTAGCATATGGAAACACCACAGATGTTTTTATTTCATTGTGTGTGTGAGATAGAACCCAGGACTTTGCACATGTTAGGCAGGCAAACTCTGCCTTCACATCCCTTTCAACCCATACTACAGATTTCTGTGTTGAGTTTGTATCCTGCAACTTTGATTTTTTTTTTTTTAGGGTTTTTGTTTTGTTGGTGATATTAGAGTTTTATACATATAAATTTATGTTCTTAGCAAAGAGAAACCACTTCAGTCCTTCCTTTCATATGTCTTTGGATATCATCTTTTGTGTCTTTCTCCTGATTAAATGCCCTGACAAGGACTTCTAGTACAGTGCTGAATAAATGTGGCAAGAATGGAAACCTCATGTTCTTCCAGATGGTACCAGAAAGGCTTGCAGTTTTCCGTCACGTATGATATTAGCTGTGGCTTTACCATATATGTGCTTTACTGTGTTGTGGTACATCCTTTCCATGTCTATTTTGACAAAAACTTGAATTTTTTCAGATGTTTTTTCCTCATCTAATGAGAAGGCCATGTGGTTGTATTTGTCCTTCGGTCTATTAAAATGATATATCCTACCTATGAATGTGAGCATGTCGAGCTAACCCTACTTCCCAAGGTACTTCTATGATTGTGGTGACCGTAATCTTGAACTTGGGTTGCAACATTTTGCCCAGAAGTTTTGCTCCTGTGTTTTTTAGTGATACTCACCTGTGTTTGCCTTCGGTATCAAGGTAGTGCTGTTTTGTTGAGAGTTTAGAAGTACTCCCAGTTTTTTTTGAAGGATTAGCATTAGTTCACTTTTAAATATTTGATGCAATTCAAAATGAAGCCAATGAACATCCTGGGCTTTCCTTTTGATAGGATATTTTTTGGTGACCTAGTTAGCCTTCTGATCAGCTCTAAACCTGTCTTCTGATTCTTTTTCCACGTTGACATATTGAATGGCTCTAGGACCAGGTGTGTGAGTGTTGACAGTGACCCCTTACAGTCCTCTGGTTTCTGTGCCTCAGTCTAATGCCGTCAGTGTCATTTCTGGTTTTGAGTCTTCTCTCTAAATTATCTAAAGTTTGATTTATTTTATCATTTCAACATCTCAATTCTTGTTTTGTTGATTTTTCTTCATGGTTTCTAGTCTCTGTTTCATTTATGTTTATTTTTATGGTAAGAAACATCCACTCTAATTTATTAAAACAGTTTTAGTTCACATATAATCTAGCAGGGAGTGTTCCAAAATCATTTATGCCCTGATCTTTATTATTTCCTTCTGCTAACCTTGTACTTAGTTATATATATATATATATATCTCAAACAAGTGTCTATGCTCCTGAGAAGCAGTGTTTAGTCATTTCTTTTACTCATTTCCTCCCCCTTTCCCTCCCTTTCTTAGTAGTGCTGTGCTGGAACCCGGCCTATGAATACAAGGCAGACACTCTACCACTAGAGCTACAGTCCTGCCTGGGTGTGGGCGTTGCTTTGGGTGTGGGCGTTGCTTTGGGTGTGGGCGTTGCTTTGGGGTTTTTTGTTTGTTTGTTTGTTTTTCTGTTCATTTTGTTACTTTGATTTGTTCTTTTGAGACAGGGTTTCTCTATGTAGCCCTGACTGTTCTGGACCACTGGCCTCGAACTCAAAGAGATTCACCTGCCTCTGCCTCTGAAGTGCTGGGATTAAAGGCGTGCATCACCACCTCTTGGCATCTTACTTTATATTTTTATGTGTCTAATTTTGGATACACACACGTTTATCTCTGTCTCTTTATAATATTTTTTATTTATTTTTTGAGATTATATTACGATTACATAATTTTCCCCTTCCCTTTCCTTCCTTCAAACCTTCCTATACCACCCCCACCCCCAGTCTTTTAAATCCATGGCATCTTTTCTCATTAATTGTTGTTACATGCATGTATATGTATATTACTAAATATAGCCTGCTCAGTCTGTATATTGTTAATTCTGTGTGTGTTTTCACAGATGACCATTTGGTATTGGATAACCAATTAATGTGCTCTTTTTTTTTTTTCCAGAAAGAATATTTCGCCCACTCTCAGCATTCTTTGGTTGTTTGTAGTTCTTTGTGTGGGATTGAGGCCTGTGGTCTTTCACCATCCACTTTGGCATGTCTGTCGTTATCCTTGTTGGCTCATGTTTAAGCAATCATGTTGGCGAGACTTTATAGGTGTAGTTTCTGACATTCCTAGGATACATAATCTCACAGCAGGCTCCCCGATCCTCTGGCTCTTACCGTATTTCCACACCACCCCCCTTCTGTAATGTTCCCTAAGCCTTAGATATAGGAGTTGTTTTGTAGATGTATCCATTGATACTGTGCTCCGCAGCTCTGCATTTTGATTGGTTGTGGTTTTCTGTAATGGTCTCTGGTGTAAAGAGATGTTTCCTTGATGACAGGTGAGGACTATGCTTTTCTGTGGGTATAAGGACAAATGTTTAGAATGTAGTTAGGGATATGCTGGTTTAGTAAATTATAGTAATTTGAAGTGTGTGTATGTGTGTATAAAAATTTCACACAATGTGTTTTCATTATATTTGCTCCCCACCCAACTCCTCCCAGGTATCCCTCCTTTCCTACCCACCTAAATTTGTGTCTGGTTTTTTTTTTTAACCCATGAAGTCTGATTTTTCTACTCATATATTTTTAGGTATGTGATCTTTCCTTGGGGCATGATCAGCTTACCCAGAAGCAATGATACTTGGAGAAAACTGATTCTCTCTCTGTCGGTTGCCGCTAGGAGTGGGACTCTATGTCCACTCCCCTCTCTACACTGGGATTTGGTCTGGGGTGAGCTAGCCTGTGGTGTGTTCATGCTGTCAGTCACTGTGAGTTCACATGTTCAGCTGCCCTGTGTGTCTAGAGGATACTGTTTCCTTGTATCCATCCACTGTCTCTGGTGCTTACATTCTTTCTGCCCCCCTCATCTGCAGTGACCCCTGAGCCTTGGAAGGAGGGGATCTTTTTGCATGCCTTCATTATTTTTATATGCCCTTTAAGGGGAGGTAATTCTCTTCTATGCAGCATATAGTTAGGGTTTTTTTTTTCTTTTAATTTTTTTTAATTAATTAATTTATTTTAATTTCTTTTTTTAAACAGGGTTTTGAACTCTCTGGCTCCTGAATACTGGGATTAAAGGCATGCACCATTATACTGGGCCCTGGGTCATCTATTTTCTGCATTCATTCTCTATAACTTTTTATTATATAGTCATTTATACTCATGGTAATTATTGGTACTTGTGTTAGCTTTCTATCATTGTGATGAAATTCCTGAGAGAAATTTTTTGTTTTGTTTTTTGAGACAGGGTTTCTCTGTGTAGCTTTGCGCCTTTCCTGGAACTCGCCTTGTAGACCAGGCTAGCCTCGAACTCACAGAGATCCGCCTGCCTCTGCCTCCCAAGTGCTGGGATTAAAGGCGTGCGCCACCACCGCCCGGCATGAGAAATTATTTTAAAGAAGGAAAATCTCATGCTTTCAGAGGTTTTAGTCTGTGATCACTTTGCCAGATTGCTCTTAGGCCTATGGCAGGGCCCCATGGCAGAAGCCCTTGATGGAGAGCTGCTCATCTCATGGTGTCTAGAAAGCAAGAACAAGGAAAAGAAGAGCTCAGGAACCCAGATGCTCTTCAAGGTTGTAAAAGGAGTGACCTGTTTCTTCTAGCTAGGCCTTGCTGCCTTACCAACCAAGCCGTGAACACCTGAGACTTTGGGTGACACGTGTATTCTAGCCATCACAGTAGGTTAGGACTGACTGCTGTCATTTTCTGATTTGTTCTGGTTGTTTTGCAGAAACTTTGTCTCCTCTCTTGCTGACGCCTTTTGTGGTCTGTGATTCTTCTTATTGGCATGATGCTTTGATGCTTCTGTTTTCTGTCTTCTGTTTAAACCTGTTTTCTGTCATGTAATATTTTCACTATTTTTCGTTACAGTCTTCTACATTGTGAAATGATGTTTTTTCCAAGTAGTGTCCCTTTGGATTGCATGGTGTCAGGTTTGCGGCAGATTCAGTCTGACAATATCTGACAGCAGTAACTTAGGAAATGTTGCAGTATTTGCTTCTCACTCACCTGTTTTTCCTAGCCTATAGTCTGTGTTATTTCTCACACTGTAACTGCACTCTCACGTTCTAATTAACATTAGTTCTTGTCTTTTTACAGAAGTATAGGACATATATAGATATAGATATATAGATATAGATATATAGATATAGATATATAGATATAGATATATAGATATATATTTAACTATATGTTTAATCCATGCATTGATATGAATCTGCTGTTCATCAGTGTTGATGAATTCAGAATCCATTTTTCAAAGTTAGAAATTTCTTCTATGCATAAATAAATAGCTGTAAGTTCCTAGATTCTGTTCAAGAAATTTCAGTGAACTGGATTGTCCCTCAAAATATATGAGTTACTTCATAAATACTGTTTGGTTTTTTTTTTTTTTAAGTTCACATTGTAAATATTGTGCTTTCCTATGTATCTGAGAGAGTATAAGCTTACCTATTATCAGTAGTACAGTTCTAACATCTTCAGCTCCTTGGTCTTTTAACCTTTCAGTAAGAATACTCCTATCCAGAGAATTTCGGGATATTTTGTTTCTGTTTAGATTGCCAAAATCTGCAGTGAGTCTTATATTCATGTAGATGTAACCAACCGTCTTATTAAATAAGAAACATAGAGCTGATTCAGAGAAGAAAGCCAAGAGGTCAGAGCTAAGAGCCTCACCCTTCCTGGTTCAGCGATCCTCTTCAGCCAAGAGAGCTCTCTGAAAAGGACCTACTTCCTGTGTGTTTGTCTTTATATAGTCTAGCTGTTCTGCCTTCTCATTGGTTGTAAACCCAAACACATGACTGCCTCATCACTGCCTGTCTGTAGAGACTTCCAGGTCTTCTATGGTTGGTATTGAGATTAAAGGCATGTGTCTCCAATGCTGGCTGTATCCTTTTACGCACAGAGATCTACCTAGCTCTGTCTACCAAGTGCTGGAATTAAAGGCATGCGCCACCACACCCACGCTCTTGCTATGGCTCTAATAGCTCTGACCCCCCGGGCAACTTTATTTATTAACATACAATTAAAATCACATTTCAGTACAAATAAAATACCACCATATATTCACTTCAGGGTAGTATCTGCCCATATTTTTCCTCCAAGTATACTATTGACTGCGTGAGTATGTGAGAGTTTAACCCTGAAATGTTGAAGTCAGAGTACCAAGTCAAGTGTAACTACATGGGGAGGTGCTTAAGTAAAAATTACTGTTTGAGGTCTTTTTATAGTTTACATCTGAATACTGAAAATTAAGGCTATACTTATTTTATGGTAACTAAACATGTTGTTTAGAAAAACTGATTTTTCATTTTTATTAGTATTTAAAGATATTCTTATTTCTAACATACCACCAATAGATATATATCACCTGAATAAAAGTAAATATTTCTCAAATATTAATACCTCATGAAATGAATAGCAAAGAACCATCTTCAGATGGAAAAATATGATTACATTTTACCTATGAAGCAAATTTTTTGAATAGGATTATATGAGATAGTCTTTTTAGGCAGGACTATTAAATACATTAGGACTTGAGTACTGGCTATTAAAGTGAGTAAATGGCAATATTATGAAGAGAAACACATGCCAAAAAACATTTTCCAAAGGGCTAGGATTGTAACAATACCAGTAATGAGGGCAAAGAGGTCTTAATGCAATTTGCACTTTCTAAAGTTTCAAAAAGAGACTCTGAGTTAGTGCGTTATTAATGTACTGAACATCTGGTGCTGCGTAAAAGCTGTGGACGTTGAACAAATGCAGGATTCTAACTTATTGCCTCCCTAGTGACATACTGGTTTTAAGAAGCTTGAAAAAGTGAAATGACAATATCCAGATAAGACACAGGCCTTCCAAAGTACTCTTTTAATTTGTGAGATGTGACTTTTTCAGAAACTTGCCTCTAAGGCTAACGAATCCAAGCAATGTGAACAGCAGTTGGTAAACTCAGTCGTCTCTGTCATTGTGTGTCAGCTAGTCTCTGACTATGACGAGTATTTACGTTTTATGAGCTATAAAAATAACTTAGAAATACCTTGTGTTTCTTCTCATGTAGTAAGCCTGGAAAACAGAGGCAGGTCTGTGTCCACGGACTTTCCTTTAAGCTGTCTGATTGCTGGATACCTAGTTACAATATTCAAGAGACCGTGGCAACTGAATTGTGGATGCAGTCACTCCGAGGCTCCTCTGGCGAGAGGGAAACAGTGACTGCTTACATGTGCCCTGTGACTGTCCCCTGCAATGAGAACAGAGAAGCTGTAGACCTAAGTTTTCAATGAAATTGAAAAGGAGGAGGGGGAGAGCCAGGACCGGGGGAGAAGAGCCAGGAAAAAAGGGAGGGCGGAAAGGAAGAGAGAGACTAATGGACTCCCTGACCAAGCCTCCAGCCTGAGTTCGTGCCCTGTAATATGGCGCTTCTCCCTCCATCCCTGTTGCCATCTGACTAAGCACTTGACTATGCCTTCGCAGAAAACTGTGGACCGGGCTTTGTCGGTGTGGGGGTTTTGTTTGTTTGTTTGTCTTATTTTTGTTTTCCCCTCTCTTTATTTTCCTTCTTGATTGGCCATTGGTTTGAACTTTGTTGATTATTAAGTTCATCTAACATATTTATTGAGCATTTTCTACATGTGATGTGTTCCAGTATTAGCCAATCACCAGAGTTAAACAGAAAAAAAAAGCATATTGCCTTCTTTATGTTTCCAGGGATGAGAGGTTGGAAGTAAACTGGGTATAAACAGATACAGATATGTTAGATAATGTTATGGACTGGATGTGGGTGTGCTCATGAACCTATGTGGCAGCCCTAACCCCCAGTGTGGTTACATTTGAAGATGGGACAAACTTCCAAGGATGTACTTCAGGTCATATGAATACCTGAGGATAGGACCCTGGTCTCTTAGCATTATTGTCTTTGCACCAAGAGGCACAAGAGAGCCCATTGCTCTCCTCTGCATAGGCACAGGCAAAAGGCCATGTGAGGACATGGAGAAAAGGAGGCCATCTACGTGACAGGAAGAGAACCCTCCCTTTCTAGAAATCACGTTGGCCACCATCTTGATTTTGTATTTCCCATTCTCTAGGATTGTGAAAAATACATTTCTGTTGTTCAGTCACTTAATCTGTGACATTTTGTTATAGCAGCTCAAGGAGTCTGATACAGTTATGTAGAAAACTAAATGAGAAGGGGAAAAAAGAATTCTGGGGAGATAGAGAGGTGGTTTATAATTCTGATAGAATGATTTAGGAAAGTTTGAGAAGGTGACATTAAATAAAGGTCAAGGAGGGAAGGGAGGGAAGGAGGAAGGGAACAGTTTGGATTGCTGAGGGATGCTCAGGTGGAAGAACCTTGTAGGAGGAAAGGCTAGTGTACCTACCTGTAGTAGTGTGTGAGCTGAATAGAAGACTAGAGGTCAGAGAAGGGGCCGGGGTAAAACCTTAGTGCGATAAGGCTTTGGATTTGATTCTGAGTACAGCAGGAAGAAGCCTTTGGAGGTGCTGTCTGCAGCAGTCTTTGTATCCCAGGCTGGCTTTGAACTGTTGTGTAGCTCAGGATGAACTTCAGCTCTTTCTGTGCCTCCACCTCCTGAGTACTGGGATTACAGGTGTGCACCGCTGTTTTTTTTTTTTTTTTTTGGTTTTTCGAGACAGGGTTTCTCTGTGTAGCTTTGCGCCTCTCCTGGAACTCACTTGGTAGCCCAGGCTGGCCTCGAACTCACAGAGATCCGCCTGGCTCTGCCTCCCGAGTGCTGGGATTAAAGGCGTGCGCCACCACCGCCCGGCCAATGGAATGAGATCTGCATGAACAGCTTGAATCCATTCTTTTTTTTTTTTTTTTTTTTTTTTTTGGTTCTTCGAGACAGGGTTTCTCTGTGTAGCTTTGCGCCTTTCCTGGTACTCGCTTTGAAGACCAGGCTGGCCTCGAACTCACAGAGATCCGCCTGCCTCTGCCTCCCGAGTGCTGGGATTAAAGGCGTGCGCCACCACCGCCCGGCCAATGCACCGCTGTTTTTGATTTATGCTTTGCTGGGGATAGAACCACGGCTTTGTGCATGCTAGACAAGCATCCTGCCGGAAGCCACATGCCCAGCCCTAGCCTCGGTTTTAAAGGGTTGTACTACCTGCTAAGCAGGAGAAGGGGGGACTTCAGAAAACATAGGAAGAAACAAGGCAATAGTTTAACAATCGAGTGAAGCAGGGTGACAAGTGATGATTGGTGACTTAGGGACATGGTAGCAGCAAAGCTAATGAGAAATGATTACAGTCTAGGTATTGTTGGAAGATAATTCTGACAGGATTTACTAGTGGCTTAAATGCTCAGTGATAGTAAGAAGGTAAATTTCAGGGCTGGAGAGATGGCTCAGCAGTTAAGAGCACTGCTGTTCTTCCAGAGGACCTGGGTTCAGTTCAAAGCACCCACATGACAGCTCACAACTGTCTGTAACTCCAGTTCCAGGGGATCTGACACTTTCACACCAATACACATAAGATAAATGAAAGAAAGAAAGAAAGAAAGAAAGAAAGAAAGAAAGAAAGAAAGAAAGAAAGAAAGAAAGAAAGAAAGAAAGAAAGAAAGAAAAAGAAAGAGAAAGGAAGGAAGGAAGGAAGGAAGGAAGAAAGAGAAGGTAGGTTTCCTTGTTGGAACTATTTTTCTTTTTTCTAAGAGTTATTTTTATGTGTATGGATAGTGTGTGTGTGTGTGTGTGTTTGTGTGTGTGTGTGTGTGTGTGTGTGTGTGTGTGTGTGTGTGTGAATGAGTGAGGGTCCAAGGACAACCTTGAGGAAGCAGTTCTTTCCCTCTCCCATGTGGATCCCAGGGATGGAGTCCAAGTCTTCAGGCCCAGGGGCTAGTGCCTTTATCTGCTGAGCCATCTTGTTCTACTTGTTAAGATTTGTTTTGTGGCCTAGCACATAATGGATGTACGTATTTCGGAAGAATTAGCATTCTTCTCCTGTTCTGTAGGATGTTCTATATATGCCTCTTAAGACTTCCAGACTGTGGGGTTGTTAAGGTTTTCTATTGCCTTATTGATCTTATGTCTGGATAGCTTATTGATTTGTTGAAGCTTGGTTATTTCAATCTCCTCCTATCACCGTGTTGTTGTATGTTCTGTCACTGTTCGCTGGAAATCCTTGGGGTTTTCTTAAGCAGGCTTGTATAAATGTGTACTTGTGCACGCTGCTGGCAAAGTGGCCAGTGATCCCTACAGAATGTCTTCCTTTTGTCTGTGTGGTAGTGGTTGACTCGCCTGTTTAGTTTGGTGTGGATTGTGTGAATGCTTACCACTCATTAGGAGTCCCTTTTCCCAGTCTTTCATTTTCGTCTTGTTTATAACCTCAAGTCCAAAGAACTGATAAGGAAGATGCTCTTGCTATTTTCTCATTTTCTGGCTCTCTACAGTCTTTTTCTCTTTTCTCTCATTTTATTTTTTTTCCTAGAAAACAAAAGATAGTATAATAACTTCTTAGTTGTATTTTGAGAGTTTAAATGGGTTCTTCCTGTTTAATTTAAAAAAAAAAATGAGTGCTATTTTCTTTTTAAGACAAGCTCTCATGGTAGCCCAGGCTGGTCTCAAACTGAAACCTAATGTCTTTCCCTTACATGTTAGTGCCACAGTACCTAGGCAATATTGATTTCTTTTTTATTATTATTATTTTATTTTATGTAGTGTTTGCATGTGCTGTGCTGTGTGAGTATAATGTGTTGTACATGAATGTGGTGTGTTATGTGTTATTCTATGTGTGTGATGTGATGTGTGCATGTGTGTGTTTTGCTCTGTGTGTGTATGTGTAATGTGCTGTGTATGTGTTATGATGTGTGAGTATGATGTGTTGGACATGCATATGATGTGATGTGTGTGTGATGTGATGTGTACGTGTGTGTATGTTTTGTGTGTGTGTTTAATGTGATATGTGTGTGTAATGTGTGCTGGCATGCATAATCCACAGTAAGTGTATGGAGATCAGAGGACAGCCTTTGGGAGTCAGTTCTCTCCGAGCTTCCATCTTGGCTCCTGGGGATTGAATTCAGGCTTGCATGGGAAGAAGCACTTTTACCCTGTCAGCCATCTCACCCGCTCAAGCTTCATTTCCGTACAAGGTAAATAGTGTGTTCAAGTTATAAACTTCTCACTAACGATAAGGTTTTAGTGCAATGAGATCTATGTTTGGTATGCTCTGTTTCTCCTTTTTTTCCTCTCACCTAGTCTCTAAATTACAATCTTAGTCATATAATTATGATACACTGTCGGTTTTGTCCAAAAAATTCTCATGAAATCAGTAAACTCAAATATATCAGTGAGCTCAGTGGCCTTTTTCCAGACAAGTTTTAACACCACCCTCTTGTTTTGTTTTGTGGTACGAGAGGTTGGACGTTGGATCTTGGAACACGGCAGGCAAACACTCTACCTCTGAGCCTTGTCCCCAGCCCTTTTCTTACTTTTTACTTTGAGACATGGTCTCACTAAGTTGTCTTGTTTGACCTTGAACTCATCCTGTAATCCAGGCAAGCCTTGAACTCACCATCTTCTTGCCTCAACCTCTTTAGTATCTAGAATTGCAGGCCTGCACCACCGAACACAAGTGAATCTTTTGTTTGTAATGTGAAAAAATCTTCAGTGGAAATTTTGCATGGACTGCTTCCTTGTTATTTCTTAAGCTTTTCTTTTTCAGTAGACCTCTTCTCATCTAACCATGCCGTGTGTGTGCATGTCCTACCTGAGCAGAGTGAGTTTGGTCAAGACCTTGGAATACTTGTGACCTGAAGCTTGGTGGTGGTTGTTATCTCTGAGTCAAGAAATCAATGATGAAATATTATCTTTGTTTTCAATTCAAGGAAAATGGATATATCATTGTGTTAAATTCTGTTAAGTATCAGCAATTATGGAAACTTGTAAGACATTTCATCTGGTTTTGTTTACTCTAGAGATGGTACTTCCATCCATTTCTACACTAGCTATTCCATAGAGAAATTTAAGTAATTTAATGTTGTTCTATACTTCATTGATTTCTTTTTTACTATCAATCTTTTCCTACCAATTAAAGATCCATTTTGACCCCTCCATACACTGTAGATGTAACCAACAGTCTTATTAAATAAGAAACACAGAGCCGATTCAGAGAAGAAAGCCAAGAGGTCAGAGCTAAGAGCCTCACCCTTCCTGATTCAGGGATCCTCTTCAGCCGAGAGAGCTCTCCTAAAAAAGGGGACCTACTTCCTGTGTGTGTCTTTATATAGTCTAGCTGTTCTGCCTTCTCATTGGTTGTAAACCCAAACATGTGACTGCCTCGTCACTGCCTGAATGTACCGCCCTCCAGGTCCTTAAAGGCGTGCGCCACCGCCGCCACGCACTTGCTATGGCTCTAATAGCTCTGACCCCCAAACAACTTTATTTATTAACATACAATTAAAATCACATTTCAGTACAAGTAAAATACCACCACAATACACACTGTTGTTCTGAATTTGTCAAGAGGGTTTTTGTACTTTCTAACTTCTAACATAAGATGTTTATTTCAAGACAGTGCATATTCCAAAATCAGATTCTAGCAACCAATTCATGAGGTATTTCAAATAGAAAATACTTTCAGATAATGACAGTCCTATAATTAGAACATAATATAATGTTATGGGGAAATTGAATTATTGATCAACCCTAATCATTGAGTAAATAACAGTGATAGGGAATTTGGTTTACAATCTTTTTTTTTTAATTTATTTATTATGTATACAATGTTCTGTTTGCATGTGTCCTTGTAGGCAAAGAGGGAGCCAGATCTCTTTTACAGATGGTTGTGAGCCACCATGTGGGTGCTGGGAATTGAACTCAGGACGTCTGGAAGAACAGCCAGTGTTCTTAACCTCTGAGCCATCTCTCCACCCTGGTTTACAAACTTTTAAATTGTGTTTATAAGAACAATAAATTATCTTAAGAAAATAAATGAGGGTTTGTTCATTAGAGAATTTCAGTTGGTTTCTTGGAATGTAGTTACATTGTAATAACTAGTCCACAGTGCAGTAGAACTCATGACGTTCAAAAGTGTAAAACAATTCACTTTAAATTATTGTCTCCACAACTGATTTTTGTATTTTTCATTTACTTAGTTCTTTATTCATTTTTGCTTGTTTACATTTGCTGTATTTAATTTTCTACCTTATTGAAAATAATGCCTAACTCTGTGTTCAAATTTTTAACATAGCAGCTATTCAAGCGATTGATGTATTTCCATCTCTTACTCTTGCTTTGTTGCATACATTTTATTGTATTCCTCTCACCCCCATGTCTTTAAGTTGTTTTAAGGTTGGGCTTTTTACTTACTCTTAATTTTAATCTAACAATACATTATTAAAATGTATATTCATTATGATACAGGTTGAAATTTGATTTTTTTTATTCTAGCATTTGTAATTTATAAATAAAGGTCTTTGTTCAGCCAGACTGCAGAATTAATTTTCTCTATCTCCTTTTAGCTGTTAGAGAAATTAAGAGGCCGTTGGGTTTCCACTGGCTTATGGCATAGTTTGGAGTCAGTGAAGACAGTCATCGCAGAACCGCAAAGAGGAGAAAAAACTGATTTTGATGAATTGCTGCAGGTGTACTATGATGCCATCAAGTTCAAAGGAGAAAAAGGTAATGGGAATTAATTTCATGGTCAGTGAAAAGACTTCTTAAACTGTAAAGCAAGGAGAATTTGGTGCTATTAAAAAACGTCATTTTATATTATCTTTTTAAGTGAATTGTACTTGGGAAAAATTATATTTTATAATCTTAGGTAAATAAAAAGTAGGTTAAATAAAAAAACATATGTATTCAGATATTAAATCACATTTTATTTTATAGTACCTGAAATATTTTGTGCAAGAAGGAAGATAGGGTAGACATAAATACCTTCCTAACTGACCTGGGAAGGGCTGTAGATTTTACACAGGTAGTGTAGTTGGTGCTTACAGGCTACCAAATAAGATACACTTAGAGGGGTTTGTTGTTGTTGTTTGTTTTTAGCTTTGTTCTGTTTGTGTTGTTTGAAACAGGGTCTCAACTATGTAGACCAGGCTGGCCTCAAACTCACAGAGATCCACCTAACTCTGCCTCCCGAGTTAAACTTAGGTTCTTCAAACACCAAGAGTAGTGGTGTTTGACTATACCCTCAGCACTCAAAAGAAGTGGAGGAAAGAGGGAGGTACATTCAGGCCAATCTGTGTTCAGATCCTGTCTCAAACAGCAGCAAGTAACTGAAGACTCCATTTCCACATTTAAAAGAGTTTGATGTGAAAGCTCATAGCAGTAATCTAGGAGCAATGCAACAGTGAAGGCACTGTTAATAAATTTTTTAAAGATGTGTTTTATAATCTTATGCATACGGGCCTGAGCATATGTGTGCACATCGAATGTGTACAGTGCCCAAGGAGGTCAGAAGAGGGCATCAAATCCTCTGGAACAGGTGTTACAGGCAGCTGAGGTACCATGTAAATGCTAGAAACTGAACTTGACTCTCTGCAAGAACAGCAAATATAAATACATTTTTAATGACAAGATTATAATCAAGTATGAGAGCCTGTAATCTCAGTTCTTGGGGAACAAAGAGATAGGGGGATTGAGAGTTCAAGGCCAGTATGGTTCCCATACTGAGATCCTGTCTCAAAGCAAACCAGAAACAAAAACTCCAGGCACAGCATTCCAGAGGCTGCTGCAGGAAAATTCCTGCAAGGAGGAGGCTGTGTTTGTGCTGGTAAAAGTCATTATTGGATTTCAGTTTCTCAGTTAATGCTTGTTCAGTTAATTTGCTGCTGCTGTGTAACCTTTTATTTTGTTTTACTTTGTTGTGGTTTTTCTAGACAGGCTTTCTCTGTGGAACAACCCTGGCTGTCCTGGAACTTGCTTTGTATTTTATAGACTTGGCTGACAGTGAATTCACAGAGAGCTGCCTGCCTCTGCATCCTGGATGCTGGGATTAAAGATATGTGCCACCACACCTGGCTATAAGTAACTTTAAAAACACACACTTTGTAATTGATTTGCTACCGTTTTCATTGAATTTTGTTTCCTTATTTATTTAAAGATAATGAGATTTTAAAAACTCTGTCTCAGACAGGCAGTGGTGGCGCACACCTTTAATCCCAGCACTCGGGAGGCAGAGGCAGGCGAATCTCTGAATTCGAGGCCAGCCTGGTCTACAGAGTGAGTTCCAGGACAGGCTCCAAAGCTATAGAGAAACCCTGTCTCAAAAAAAATAAACGAACAAACAAACAAAAAACTGTGCCTCATAAAGCGATCCCCGGTTGCTTTAAACTTACTAAAAATACTTAAGACAAGAATAAGCATTTTCAGAGAATATTGAGTGTGCTTCTTAAAATGTTTAAATCCTGTTGCTTAAGATGGAGCCCTTCTCATAGCGGTTTGCCGTGGCAAAGTGAGCGAGGGTCTGGACTTCTCCGATGATAATGCCCGTGCTGTCATAACAGTAGGAATTCCTTTTCCAAATGTGAAAGATCTTCAGGTAAGTCATAAGAGCCTTGAGGAGCTCTATCTGTGTGCTTTGTGTGAATTAACTGTTGGTTTTTCTTGAATCCTCAGATACTAAATCTCTGGATAACTGAATGAATGAGAGTATTTTAGGAGGAAATGTTTATTTTTAGCATATCATTTTGTTCCACAAAAGTGGTTTTGAAAGTGTGACCTCTGATCAGGAGCAGCAGTATCACCTGGGAACTTGATAAACACACAGCAATTTTTTTCTGGGCTCTATCAGGATTTTCTGAGTCAGGAACAGTGCTGTAGAAGTCCACAATTTGTGTTTCATCAAAGTTCTTAGCAAGATACTCACAGGTCCCCCTGGGGATTCCAGGGTCCTTTCTTTATCTAGTTCTCTAGTGCCCTGTCTTGTGGATCTCATGGTTTTAGCCGCCCCAAATTCCTTCCAGTCTCTTCCACTTGAGCTCAGTAGGACCACTGCATTGAGCTTGTATTTGAGTGATATGTGCCGTAAGAAGAAAACTGCTCCGAAGGAAGCTGAGAACAGTGAGTTCCCTGACCGATCCCAGACCTCCTGACAAGGCTTGTGTTGTTTGGTGAAAGGATGGGACAAGGTCTCAGCCCAGAGATGTGTTTGGACCACAGGAACGAAGGGCAAGGAATAAGAGGTGAAGACAGGAGGGAAAGGAACAAGGGAGGGGGGGGATATCCGCCCCAGAGGAACAGAGGACTGCCTCTGGATAGAGAGGAGACAGCTTTGGCCCATAGGAAAAGGCACTTTATAAAAGGAAAGGAGGAAACCCCGTTATGATGGGTTGATTTGTTTTCATTGGGCATGTTAACTAGAGTAGCCAAAAGAAGCTGAATCTACCAGGCTGAGCTGACTCCCCACAGGGGAGACCTTGCCTTGGAGGAGGTGGGAATGGGGGGTGGGATTTGGGGGGAGGCCTGGGGGATGGGAGGAGGGAGGACAGGGGAATCCGTGGTTGATATGTAAAATTAAATTAATTATAAAATACACACACATACATACATACATACATACATACATACATACATACATACATACATACATATATATATATATATATATATATATATATATATATATATATATATATATATATATACATACACATGACTTTTGGTTGCTGGACTTCAAAAGATGGACCATGGTAGTCAGCCTCAGGAGGAGGAAGTGGCCAAGTCAGGGCATCGACCTTGGTGGCTAGCTTTAGGGATGTAATCTAACGGTTTCTAGCAAGGGGAGAAGGGTAAAGACAAACCTGCTGTTGCCCTGTGTGCTAGAGCCCTTCATTGGCATCGACACCTTGAACATGTTTGCTCTATTTTGCTCAAATTTTACTGTTGCTCTAAATAGAAGAGGCATTTCTAAAGCAGTTACTTCATCTAGATCACCATTCTTAACCTGTGGGCCATGACCCCTTTGGCAAACCTCTGTCTCTAAAAATATTTACATTACAATTGATAACAGGAAATTACAGTTATGAAGTAGTATTACATTACGAAATTAATTTTATGGTTGGGGACCACCACAACATGAGGAACTGTATTGAAGGGTCACAGCATTAGGAAGATTGGGAACCGCTGGTCTAGACGAAAGAAAGTTTTGTTTTATTATCAGTGTTGGCTTCCTAAGCTTTATTAAGTTTATTCATAGTAGTAAGTGCTAAGAGGATGTGCTAGGCTCCTCCAGAGAAACAGAACCAAGTGAAAAAAAGAATGTGCATGTGTTTGTGTGTGTCTGTATTCATTCAGTTACAGGAGCTAGCTGAAAAATTCAATAAAGGCCAAATGCAAGCTGATTGCATGACTCTGTTCAAGAAGCTGAAAGACTTAGAATCACAGGTGTTGATGAAGTACCTCCATCCAAGGTCAAAGGCCAACCATCTCCCCCCGTCCCTCACTACGCTCGCGCGCACACACACACACACACACCAGGAAGAGCCCATGCAAGTTCCAGGGTCCAAAGGCCAATGAACTTGCAATCTGACGGCCAAAGGCAACAGTAACAGAAAAATGAGTCAGATTCAGAGGGACAGCTAGAGAGTTTTCTTTGCCTTTACTTCTTTGTGGCCCACAGCTGAATGTCTTCCTCGCTGAATTTGCTGACCCACAAACCAATATCTAGACATACGGTCAGACACCCAGAAATAATGATTTCCTAGGCATCCCTCAGATTAGTCACGGGAGCATCCAGTTAGCACCACAGCTGGCTTAGCATCTCTCAGGGAGAGTTTTCTTTTGTTTCCCACAGTCATTTGAAGTGCTAGCAGTAAGAGAACAAGACTTGGCACATCCTAGCCACTGAGCTGGCCCACTGAGTGTGATCTATATCCTTACTCCCAGGGTCCAGCCAATTAAGTTATCATGCCAAAATAGGAGTTCTTTCGGTAGCATAGTTATTTTCATTATTATTAGATGTTAGTAAGCACTGTCAACTATAGATGCTACTTTTAATTCTCTAGGGTGGAGCATTTTGGGGGTAACATTAACAGTAAATAAACAGTAGTTCTTTCATTAGCTCCTAGTCTTCCAAAAACCTCTGAACTTCTACAAAATTTCTGCATCCTTAGGAGGGTATGTCATCCAGTGACTCATGATCTAATCCTTCTAGAGTTTGCTGGCCTTGACAGCTTCTACTGTCTATAACTACCAGTGCTACTTTTGCCAGCACGCTAGGCTGTGTCTGCTATTCTGAAATGGCTGGTGTGGCCCAGACAACTGTTGTGGGGTGACGTGTACTCTTGAAACACCCGTGTTCCCTCCCCATCAACAGCTTTCAAGCCAACTTCTGCAGAAGCACAGCTCCGCTGTTGGCCTGCCGTTGTGGCTGCCTATTGCTGTCCTACAGACGGCCTGTTGTTTTGCCCTGGCCCTGTAGTGCTGTATGAATGTGCTTGTGTTACAAGCAAACAGTCTCTTTCATCTCATACACTACATCCTCTTCGAGCATCTTAAATCTGTTTCCCCTTAAACGGATTCCTTCCATTTTCACTCATGCTCTTTCTAAGTCTCAGACCTTCACACACTCTTCAGAAATGGAAAAGATGACATTTTGTTTTGGCTAATACTAGGCTACACTATATATTATCCTTACAACATATTGAAGCCCCAGAGTATTCATGTCAGACTTATGATACTCATTACATTTAAGAAGAGAAAGTATCAAAAGGTACTTTATCCTCTCACATAATTTTTAGTTAAAAAAAAAAGTTTCAAAAAATGCTGAACTTGTATTTGTTATATTATTCTTTGCTAGTTTCTCAAAAATTCTTAAAGTTAAAACATATTCATATGAAAAAATCCTTTGTTTCTTTTTATTTCGTTCTACCTTCACTCCAGCAAATGTAACTCTGGGCCTTGCTGCTACACAAAACTTGGGTTGTTAATGCTTTCTTTCTGTTCATCAGTTTTCCCTCCGTCCCTCCCTCCTTCTGTCCCTTCCTTCCTTCCTTTTGGGTGTGGTATGGTGTATATGCACATGTGAGTATATGCCCATGTCTGCATATGCAGAAGCCACAGAAGACATCAGGAGTCTTCTCTATTACTCTCTACCTTACTTTCTTGAGACAGGGTCTCTCACTGAGCCTGAAGCTCACTGTTGTGGCTGGCTGGCCCCAGAACTCTATGGATCCCCTTGTCTCCCTAGCATTTAGGTTTCAGGTATGTGTGGCCATGCGTGGCTTTTTGTGTGGGTGCTAAACATTTTAACTTAGGTCTTCTTGCTTGCATAGCAAATGCTTTTACCATCATCTCCCCAGCTCCAATAGTGTTTTCTTTTTCAGCAATATTAGATTAAAGGAAAGTATATTTCACATTGTCATATGTCTAGATCAGTCCTGTGTATAAGTCTAAACCTTAATGACCTGAAGCAATAAGTATTTATTGTAGCTCACACATCTACGGAGTGTGGCTGGCCAGCACCAGTTCCTGAAAAATATTTATTTGTATACCACAATGGAGTGTAAAAGAAATACAAATTTTTCACAGTTTGGTGAAATCCATTTAAACTTCTTGCTATTTTAGGAAATTTTTAGCAAATCTAAAGTCATAAAAAGTTTCCCACAAATATTTTCTTCTGTTTTTTTATATAAACTTTAAATTTAGGTGTATGATCCTTGGTGAATAGATTTTTGTATCCAATACAAAATAAACATCCAATTTTCTTATATCAAAAGTAAGTCCTTTTTTGACAACAAATTGTGGTAGAATTTTTTTTTCAATTCATCCTGCCAGTCTCTGTCCTTCAATTACAGAGTTTAACCCATTTGTATTTAATGTAGTTAATAGTGAGGAAGAACTTGCCATCGGCTATTTATTTTCCATGCCTTGTGCCTTTTGTTCTGTAGATCCTTCGCTCCTGCCCTTTTTGTGGTCAGTTGCTTTATAGTACATAGTACTCTAGAGGTTGGATGTCCTATATCCAAAGTGCTTGGGACCAAAGGTATTCCATATTTGCTGACTTTACTGTGGTCATCCCTCATCTGAAAATCTGAAATGCTCTGAACACTGAAACTTCTCCGACTCCATATTAATCATCGTGTTTCAGACTTCAGGGATCCCAGCCTGTATTTTAATCCCTTCCTCCTTCCTTTTGTAGGGTTTAGTCATTTTGTTAGTGTTTATGTTAAGAGTTATAACTACATAGAGATTCACCTGCCTCTGCCTCCCAGAGTGCTGGGATTAAAAGTATGTGCCACCACACCTGGCTATTACTTTTTAATTTGTTTTTTCTTCTAATTAAAATATAATTACATCATCTCTTTCCTCCAACCCCTCAAATGCCTCCTCTATTCCCTTTCGAATTCTTTAATTATTATTGTTATGTGCAAGTAAGTATGCAAGTGTAACCTGAGTTTAGTATTACTTGAACCTGTTTTAGGACCGGCCACTTAGGATTGGATAATTTTCTTTCTTTCTTTCGTTCTTCCTTCCTTCCTTCCTTCCTTCCTTCCTTCCTTCCTTCCTTCCTTCCTTCCTTCCTTTCTTTCTTTCTTTCCTTTTTTTCTTTCTTTCTTTCTTGCAGGCCTAGAACTCTATGTGTGACCAGGCTGCCCTCAAACTCAGAGGTCTGCCTGCCTCTGCCTTCTGAGTGCCGGGATTAAAGACATGTGCCACCACCCAGGCCTTTATTCCTTCCTAAAGCACATACACAAAGTTTCATTCATTGTGTTCCTTTTGACTGTTTGTGTCTTATCATTGGAGACCATGGCTAACCTGGGTCTTCTCAGGGTTTCATAGGCTGCATCTCAGCTGTAGTTTGGGATCCACTTCCAAGCTCATTCAGGTTAATTGGTGGGCTTCAGTGTCTTGTGGTCAGAGGACTGAGAATCTTTAGATTCTTGTCAACTACTCCGAGTTGCTGCTGTTGAGCTGTCTTGGAGGTCCTCTCACAGCATGGCAGTCTGTTTCTTCAAGCTCAAAAGGATGCTTCCTCGTACCAGTCAACTCAGACAGGCTATTTTAATCTTGAGGTTACCTCCCCTTCCTTTGCCGTACAGTGTCAAGAGAGTGGTTGTCCCATAACCTGTACTCCTTCTGTCTGCTTGCCTCCTCTTTCAAGAGTAGAGAGATGTGACTCCTCACCTGTCGTGTTGCGGCACTCTTTTTCTATGAAAGGAAATAACAAAATAATTGATTCCCACAAACGCATCCTCCAAAAATTCCTTCAAATTGCTGGACTTTAAACTAGAACTTTATAATTTTGTAATACTGTTTGTTGTAATACTGTTTGTCGTGCAGAAATGAGTGGAAGCTATCTATGGGTGAGAACAGTTTCAATATTCTAATAAAATGAAAAAGATTAACCTCTGAATTGTTTTTTTGTCTTTCATTTGAATTCACAGTTTTAAAAGTAGAGATTCATGATTTGAATTCGTGATTTGAGTGAGGAAAAGAAGGCAATGACGTTAATTTTATGGTACTAATTTTTCTTAAGTTTAAGGAAGATTATGGAAGTAAAAATTTAAATACAGCTTAAAATACTGGCCTAAGACTTTACAGTCTTGCTAGCAGAGCTTGGCTTTTAGAGAGACAGGAAAATGTATGTTAGAGCCAAAACTATGACTTCTTTGGCTGTGACCAGGATTTCCTCTTCCCACCTTGGGGACTAGAAAGTAGAGGTAGGAAAATTTCATTTTGGAGCCAAGTGTGACTTGTTTAGTTCAAGTCATAATTTATTACTCATTCTTCAGGGACCTGGAAATAAAGAAACCCACTATGAAATGTTGATAATGGGCTACTCTGAAGGGTGAACATTAAGCTAACTTTCCCAGTGAGGATTTTTTTTTTCACGTCCACCTTTCCCAGATGCTTCTGATCATTCTGTAAGAACATATACTTAATTGTATAATAGTTTAAAAGAAGACTTTCTGCACACTAGACTGAAGTACTTGAGGGCCATGAGAGGGAACCCAGGCTTTTCTATAAGTAGAGGTTGGTAGGAAAGCATCACTAAGAAAAACACTATTTTCCCTTAATGCAATTAAGTCACATATAACAAAGCCACCTTTTAAATGGGTATCTGAAACAAATTCATTGGCAAATTATAACTACAAAAGCTGCAGCATTAAAATCCAGTCACCCACATCTCAAATTAGTGATCTAAACGTAGATACCAGGTTATAACAAAACTATTCTATTATGAAAGTAGTCAGAATAATGAAACAGCCTTTTTCTTTACCTAGCTAGAAGCACAAACTCCTGCAATGGATTCTGGGAGCACAGGACTGCACCGTCTCTACCCCTTTTCTCCTGCAGATCACAGTCTAGCAAGGAATACTGACGTGACAGTAAAACCAGTCAGGGTTGTGCTGAAGGAAGTCATCGAGCTGTGAGAATGGTGTAGCAGATCTTTATGGGTCACAAAAGGCTTCCTGAGGAAGTGGTATTTAATGTGACACAGGAAAGAAGGTAGGAACATGTAGGTGAGCAGAATGGACAATAGTGTTCTCAAGGGAAAGCAGTTTCGAGGAATTGCAAGAAGCACAGATTTGGGGAACTAGGACATTAGCCTGTGAACTCAGGCTGGGAGAGATATTTAGACGTTAAATCACGAAAGGCTCTGTATGCCAGTTCAGGCTTGGGGATTTTATTCTGTGCTATGGGAAAGCAGGTCCTGGAACAGAGCCTAAGATCAGAGTGCAGTGGAGTTCTGGTTGTAGTGTAGCATCTGATGGAGAAACCCACCTGGATCCAGCCCCAATACCAACATGTGCTTCCCCGGGGGGATGGCCGTGTATATAAACTTAAAACACTGTAATACTAAACTCAGTAACATTTAGGAATTCCGCAGTTTATAGTTGGAATGGTTGGAAATACTTAGGCCAAATGAGTTCAGCTTCCATGACTTAAACCTTACTTTTCAGAACATCCTTTTCTAGCTAAAAAAAGAAAAGAAAAAAAAAAGAGGATAACTTGGCCAAAACTATTGAAAAGCAGTTTTAGCCAAAAATATTGAAAAGCAGTTTATAAATATATCTTAAATTAAAAAAAAATATTGGTTTAAGTAAGCAGCCTAAGTTGACCACTTGTATGTTTGCAATGGGCAGTAAAAACGAGAAAATGATACCCTTTGAGAGACAATGAATAAAAGAAAGATCCATTCAATAGATGATGAGTTGCTGCAGTTACTTCTCTCCCCTCCCTCTCCGTGCTAGAAATTGACCCCAGCGATTGCACTGGTCAGGCAAGCTCTACCACAGAGCCACGTCCCCAGGATTCACTGTCTGTATTCCTTAAAGGGATGAAGACAAATAATGTTTGATATTTTGAAAAATTCTACATTTGTTTTCTTTCATTCCTCTGATGTTTTTTGCAAACACAGGAACTTTGTAAATTGCTTTTGCTCTCAAACTCGGTCAGAGTCTTTGGACTTACATCACTAGGGGACATGGAAGATTGTCTGGGACTTGTGTTCATTCTCATTTGTCAACACAGCATAATTAGCAACACCTCCTCCAGGGGAACTCTGGAACTGGTTTTTGACTTCTCTAAAAAGAAGTGTGATTTTGCTCCTCACAGGTGAATTTGAGTTGTGGATTTTAACTACACAATCTTAGACCAAGAAGCGGTGGATTGACCACTTCATTCTCTGTCAGACCTCCTCTAAAACTGTCGGTCACTGGGCTTCTGGGGCAGTCACTCAAGTTTTCTAGTTATACAGATTTTAACGTAGCAGATGATATATACGTCATACGTGTCACTCTTTACAATATCAGTCTTCCTGGTTTTGACTGAATTTAACGATTTGATAAAAACAGGTGTACATTCCTATAATCCCAGAACTTGGGGGCTGAAGCAGGCAGATCAAGTTCAAGGCCAGCCTAACCTACATAAGGAGACCTTGAATAGCTTGAATCCTTGGAAGTGGGTGGTGTGATGCTTTCTAAGTAGTACATAAAAATCAGTGTGCAAGGGAATATAGTGAGCTGTACAGTAGCTCATTTTTCCTACAACATCAGTTTAGTAGATTTGTGGCCTTGGTATCAGAGTTTATCAAGCGTGGCACTGTCAACCTTTTGGCTACTACACTGTAGAATGTTTAGTCAAGCCTCTGCCTTGACCCACTGTGTGCCAGCCCGTCTCCCATCTCCTGCCCTCACCTGCCAGATGTGACTGCAAAAGTACATCCATGTTGCAAATAGCTTCTTGTAGGCAAAATTTAGTTGAGCACACTCCTTTACATATAGCACACATACATGTATATTGTGAATTAAAATGAGCAATCTACAATATTAGTGTGTATCTGTGTTTGTGTGTGTGTGTGTGTGTGTGCATGTGCCTGTGTCTCTCACTGAATCTGGAGCTCACTGATTGGCTAGACATCCCTGATTCTTCCATTTCGGAATTACAGGCACTTGCCACCTGTCCTTGTGTTCCTTTGGTTTGGTTTTGGTGAGGGTGCTGGGGATCCAAATTCAGGTCCCTTGCTTGCACAGCAGGCAAACACTTTACCCCTGAGCCATCTTCTTGGCCCCTGCATTTATATTAAATTGCATTTTATCAAGTTGGATAAACAGTCTAATAAAGCTTTTACTAAGTCTAAAATATACTAAATACAATAGGTGACTTATCTTGGTGTCTGCCCCAGTCACAGCCCTGCTTCTGAGAGGCACTGGCTTCCACATTTTGAGCTGTGTTATCACACATCTATCATATTTTATCATTATTTAAGGAGTTTACTAAGTTCATATTTGAAATAAGGATTTTAACTCTGTTAATCTACTTTCCCTTTTATATATCCTCTCAATATAACATATAACACCTCAATTGTTTTTTGGAAATTTATTGTCAACAATCACATCATGACTATGAAAATACTGTTCCTTATAGCCAAATATTTTCCTTTCTGTCTCTAACTTGAGAGGTAGTAGTACTGTTTATTACCCCATCCCCCTTTATCTCTGACTGGTCTCACTATGTAGCCCAGGCTAACCTTAAACATGGCATCTTTTGTTTTTACATTTCTAGGGATGTAACCTAATCCTCTTGCAAGTGTTCTGCCACTCAGCCTTACTCACAACTCCCATATTTTTGTCATAAGAAACAGGGCTTTTGCTGTTGCCAACGCTGTCCTGAAGTCATCATCTCCCTGCCTCGGCCTTCCGAGTAGACAGAACTGGAAGTGCATGGCACGGTCCCCAATCTTCTCTCTCATCTCTGTACTGTACATCTTCTGACAGTTTTCCCTCTGAGTCCCCTAGCCTGCACTCCCGTTGCACGTCTGTGCTTTTACTGGCTTACTTTTTAGAAGAGGCTCCGGGGGTGCATCCGTTCGAGCTTCCTCTTCACTGTGGAATCATTTATCAGTCGCCCATCTGCATCTTCTGTGTGGGAGTTGGAGTGAGATCTGTTTTAACATAACTGAAGTTGAAGTTTTTGAAGAACAAGGGAAGAGCGAGTGTTTGGGGATTTTGTTTTTCAACTTTTTAAAATCTCAAAGTCTCCATTCCTTTTACTCTAAAGTATTAACTTTCAAAATGCTATGATTCTATGTGTCTTATTCCCTACTCAGTGTTCACATGTGAGAAGCTTTGAGTTGTACACTACTAGCAATAATAGAAAGTAATAGCTTTTAAAATCAAACTTCCACTTTTTAAAGGCCTTCTTTTCAGGGTTTTGGTCTTTTAAAAGTTTGTATTTTTACTTTTATTTATTGTGTATATGTTTGTGCATGTGTGTGCACACCATGGCACACGTGTGGAGGTCAGAGGACAACTTTCAGAAGTTGACTCTCACTTTCCATCTTGTTGAAACAAGGTCTCTCGTGTTTCTGCTGTGACACTGTGCTGTGTGCTCCAGGTGTCCCCACCTCCCATCTCACTGTGAGAGTGCTGGGGTTACAGATGCAAGCCACTGCATCCAGCCTGGGCTCAAAGTTGGGTTGTCAGACTTGCATGGCAAATTATTCCACCCACTGAGCAGTAGCTCCAGCTTCTTGTTTTAGAAGATAATTTGGGTATAATAGGGATCTAGACAGCAACAGTGTTCTACTGTAGAGTTCAGAAATTGAGTTTTAACATTTTAGGTATATATTCATAGTGTGTGTGTGTGTGTGTGTGTGTGTGTGTGTGTGTGTGTGTGTGTTAGGGGAAGCAGGAGAGCACAATGTCCTGTTACATGCCTTGAACTCAGAATCCTTCTGCCTAGCCTCTAGACTGATGGGGTTATGGACGTGAACTCCCATGCTGCCAGCTTCAGTGTTTTCCAGTATTCATTTAATATATTTTTTCTTACGTTTATTATCTTTTCTTGCTTGTGTTCTTAAACACTTGATCTTGCAAAATGTGACTCTGGGTTTGGTCTGTTGTCACTGGAAGCCCCAGGGTCATTATGACCCTTGCTGTATCATATGACATTCACAAGCCTTTTCCATAAGAGGTCCTGCTTTCCACCAGAGAGTTAATAGTTGTGAGCATAAGCAAACATAGGTCTTCATGACACACTGAAAGAAATACTGCTCATTCTCCTTAGCAAAGTCTCTTAACATTGCCTCGTTCTTTAAGAACCTGTGGTTCTGTTTATAACTTCACAGTGCTTTCTTACATAAGATATAATTACAGAATTATTTTTGTGTGTGTGAGAGATGCAGGGCCTGGAGAGTAGACTCACCTTAGCTAAGCATATCCTCTACCATGGAACTGCTTCTCTCACATAAGGTAATATTTCATTTTGCATAGCTGTGATTGCTAGATTTTCCCCACTATCTGTGACTTTTACAAGAGAAACACTAGAATGTAAAATACTTGAATAAAACAATGTTTAAATTAATACAGGCGTAATCATACACTCATTCTCAAATGTCTCTCCATTCACATATTTTATGTAACTGCTTTCAAAAACAAATCATAGATTACAAAGTGACCAAAAAGTATTAGAAGACATGTTAAAGAGTGTTTATGTAAGCTATAATTTCTCAGAACATTTGTGATCAGTTGCAAAAGTTACTGAGAAAAAGATGTTTCAAAATTGAACAGTGTGCTCTATATAGTCTGCTGATGTACTTATTTTCATTGTTTTTTGGTTTTTTTTTTTAACCATACAATGAAACCTTTATCAACATTTTTAACAGAAGTTCAGCTATTACTGAAGCGTAAAATTTCTAAACTTAAATTGGAGTAAATGGCTACAGTGCAGAGTAATGCCATCATTGTCCACTGGGAATGCAGACTGAAGAATTAATAGCCACCCCTCAGACGGAGAACCAGGTGCAGGGTTGACTCTTTCTGAATGTTGTAATCAGAAAGAGTGTGGCCATCTTCCAGCTGCTTGCCTGCAGAGATGAGCCTCTGCTAGTGGACGTGAAGGATGCCCTCTTTATCTTGGATCTTGGCCTTCACATTCTCAATAACCCTGGCCTCCACCTCTAGGGTGATGGTCTTCATGAAGATTTGCATTTTGACCTATTAACAAATGTGATGAAATCACAAACCACCAAGTGCATAGAAACATCTAGATGAAAGAACCACGGAACTGGACAAAGCCTCTGTCACTTCACTGATTATTTTTCTTCTTTTTTATGAAAGTGCCATAAACTAAAGAAATTTATCTATATATAGATATATAGATATATATATAGGTATATATAGATATATATATAGGTATATATATCTATATATATATTCATTAGTGTACTTAAATAACCAGGTGTTAAAACCCTGATTTGAGGTGAAGAACCTAAAGCAATGACTATATAACCTACATAATCCTATGACTTCTTTCATGTTCATGCAACAGTGTATTACAATTGACTGTCCACAGAATATCTATATTGTGTCTTAGAAAATATAAGAAAAGTAAAGACTTGAACCCGCTTACTCCTCCCTCTCCCTTCATTGCTGGATATGGAGCCTAGGGCCTCGCACATACCTTAGACAAGAGCTCTAATCCTAAAATATAGCCCCAGCCTCCTTCCTCCCTCCTTTCCTTTTTCTTTTGATACAGCAGATCTTGCTAACTTCTCCAGACTGGCCTTGAACTTGAATTCTTCCTGCCTTAGCCTCCTGAATATCAGGGATTACTACTGGCCTGCACCACTGGGCACTTCACCAACTCACTCTTAGTATATGATGCTTTCCTGCTTCATGTTCATTGTCTTTTTATTCAATCAGTGTATGAGGTAAGGTTGGCAGAAATCATTTCCTCTTTTTTATGGGAGAAGGACCTCAGAAAAGAAGCCTGTGGGGAGAACTCAATGTCTACAGGCCATGTGCCTTCGCAGCTCTGCTTCCCTCTTCAGAATAGCTTGAGTGGTGGCATTTTTCAGTGATGCTAACTGAAGCATTTACATGTATATCTAAGCAATATCTTAACATGACTACCTTTACTAAATTGCCGTAATGTCTATGAGTCTATAAAGTTTTAAACTAAGTCCTTTCCAGAATAGGCACAGTACAGTTTCCTTCATGGCTTAAAAAAGCTAGCTGTTTTCCTTTTAATAGAAAAATATTAATTTCCCCTTTTGCCCTGTGCTCTATCTTGACAAATTATTTGGATAATGAAAATTTAAGATCCATTCCAATTGAGATGTTTTTGTGTCATTATTATCAAAGGATTTACTCGGGAGTACCCAATTAAATAATATTCCAAGGGGTATCCACAGCTAAGTTGCTTTAAGTAGTGGTGGCGGCTGTGTAAAGAACAGAAGATACCTGACTTCTCCCTCTGGTTTCTTTCCTGGGGTTTGAACCTAGAGCCTTGTACGTGCTGGACAACATCTTTCCCTGAGCCTCAGCCCAGCTGTTTCTTAAATGTCAAATTTCAGGTGTTTTTTTCAACAGCTACAATTTATGACACAAAGTTTAATAGATTTCTCTAAAAAAGGATCTTATCCAAAAGCAGTTTTGAAGCACATATGAATTAAGTTATATTGCTGTTACTATGTCTTAGTTCTTATTTCTTGGTAGATTATTGTGGGTAAGTCCTAATGTAACAGAAAGTAACAGTTGAAAACGGTTTCTAATGTGCTTCTTTATATTATTATTATTTAAAAGGGAGCCTGGCTTCTTAACTCTTGGCAGAAACTTTTTTCCCTCATTTAAAAAAAAATGTTCTATATTTGGTTAACTTGGTGTTTCAGAAATGTTGAAAATATGCCAAATGAAATAAAACCAGTTACACTCCTTTTATCTAGCCAAATTATTCCACATTACAAGGTCTCGGGCTCAGTTGAGAGCTTGAACTGTTGGAATTTGTATTGTGATACGATGATAAAAGTGTTTACACTGCAGTGCAGCTCTGAACGGTAAATGTCTCTCATGCACTGGCTTTGTCTCCAGCTTTGGTCTGCTGTAAATGCCACCAGAATTAAACCGTTCACTAGACTTAAAACCGTTCTTCTTGAATGTTCATTTTCTTAAAGGATGCTTTCTTAATATTATTAATTAATGACTTTAGATGATTGTTCTTTTTTATTTGGAAATTTGAACTTTAAGTTTTTTAAAATTTAATTTGATTTTTTTTCATACAAGTAAATATTATATGTTGAACATATTCTCCCATACCTCCTACCCTGACTCTTCTAATCACTTCTTCTACTTATTTGTCTCCTTTGGCCTCCTAGGCCAGTGGTTCTCAACCTGTGGGGTCATGACCTCTTTGGGGGTCAAATGACCCTTTCACAGTGATTGCCTTAGACCATCAGAAAACACAAATATTTACATTATGATTCATAACAGTAGCAAAATTACAGTTATAAAGTAACAATGAAAATAATTTCATGGCTGGGGGTCACCACAGCATGAGGAACTGTATTAAAGGGTCACAGCGTTAGGAAGGTTGAGAACCACTGCTCTAGGCAGTTTCACTTTTATATATGCATTTATGATTTTATTCAACTGTATATAAAAAACTAGGAATTACAAGTGAGAGAAAACATTTGTTTTCTGAGACTGGCCTAATTCAGTTACTGTGATCATCCATTTGCGTCCATTTCCTGCAAATAGCATAGCTTCTTTCTGCTTTACAGCTGAAAACGTTGCATTGTGTCTATGTAGCACGTTTTCTCTCTTCATTCCTGTTGATGGACACTTAGGGTGACTTCACAACTTTGTCATTGTGAGTTATGCTGCAGTTAACATTGATATACAAGTATCTCTGTGATATATTGACTCAGAGTCCTTTGGGGAAATACCCAGGAGCTGTACAGCTGGGTCGTATGGTAGATCTGTGTGGAGTTTTCTTGAGAAGCCTCTACCCTGATTTCCATGGTGACTGAGCTGCTTAGCGTTTCCACAGCCATGTGATTCCCTTTTATTCGTCTCCTTACCAGCCTTTGTTGTGGTCTATGTTCTTGATGACTGGCGCTCTGACTGAGGGAAAAGAGAAAATCTCAATATATTTTTGGTTTGTATTTCTCACATGGCTGAAAAGATGGAATTTTTTTCACATATTCGTTGGCCATTTCATCTTTTGAGAACTGCCTGTTTGTTTCCTTAGCCCACTTATTGACTGGGTTTTTATTTGTTGGTATTTAATTTTTTTAGTTCTTTGTGTATTCTGCATATTAATCCTTTGACGGATATATATAACTAGTAGAGATTTTGCTCCCATCATGTAGGCTTTCTTTATTTAATTGTTTCCTTTGCTGTACAGAAGGATTTTAATTTGATCCGGTCCTAATTGTTGATTGTTGAACTTTCTTTTTGTATTGTTTGAGATAGAGTCTCATGTAGTCCAGGCTCCACTCACCATGTAGCCAAGGCTGTCCTTAAAGTCTGTCTTAGCCTCTGGAATACTAAGATTCCAAGTGTGTACCACCACACCTAGTTTGGAGGCTTGAACTTTGGTCTTCAACTTTCATACAAGAAAAAAAAATTCTGCTTGAATTGGTTGCTTTCAGGAGGGCATATATTGCTGAAATCATAATACACATTTGTATGAATTTGAATAAAATCTGTCTTTCATGTGTGATAGTTGTAATGTGAAGAGATACAGTTATAGTTATAACTCGTTTTTGTCAAACCATTTATTTCTTCAGAAACTACTTACAACACTACTAAAAGGGAGCTGGAGAAATGACTCGACATTTAAGAGTGTGTCCTGTTTTTCCAGAGAACCAGAGTTCAGTTCCCAGCACCCACACTGAGTAGCTCACAACCACCTGTAATTCTGATGCCCTCTTCACAATCACCAGTAATTCTGGTTCCCTGTCTGGCCTCTGCAGGACACACACAGACACAAATGAAAATGTAGAAATAAGTCTAAAGACTCTTAAAAGATTACTGTTACCCAGGGACTATTTATTAAAACTAACATTGTTGGGGGCTGATGGAAAATTGAAAAATAAAGTTCAAAATTGTGATGAAACTTTTTGATATGGAATATAATCCTTTGGATATAAATGATTATTTTTTTAATTAAGTGCTTTGTTTGTTTGTTTTTTTTGTCTTTCGAAGCAGTGTTTCTCTATGTAGCCCTGACTGTCCTGGAACTTGCTTTGTGGATTATACTGGCCTTGAACTTAGAGATCGGCCTGCCTCTGCCTCCCCCGTGCTGATTAAAGACGTGCACCACCATTCCTGACTTTAAGTGCATTTTTTATTGTGAATTACTGCTGCTTCTAGTAAAATCGAGACACGGACTATTAAGGAACTTACTGTTTGATCTTGAATATATTATGTTGTAAATCAAAATACAAAATCATATAACTTGTGCTTGAATGGTTTCTATTTTCACTTTTTACACTGTTCTGTAGATACACCCCAGTCTTGCTTCTCAGTGGCTTCACTGTTCAAGTCTGCAGCTGTGGCCCTGCTATTCTCTTGCTTTTATCAGTTACGTTTTGATAACATGCATACATCTTTGAGATACATTTTTATTTCTCTAGAAACTACCAAAATAAGAATACCTTTCATTGTGAATGAACTTTAAAATCTGTTAACAGTAAACAAAAATATGTTTTTAATAAATCCGTGTAGCATCTGACCCTGGTGTGTTGCACACTCTCTTAACTATAATAAGCAGGTTATTTAAATGACTGAGGAAAACAATGAAAAAGCCAAATATTTAGATGTTGGCAAATAGTTCTTCCTGTTCTAAGCATGACTAAGAGACATGCTAGTGTGTCCATGGCTTTCAGTTTGCATCCTTCGATAAAGTAGCTGGCTCTCACTTCTCCTTACACACTTTTCCAAAATTACACATACACTGATTTATTATGGACAGGGAGCGCGTGATTTACACTTCTTCCAGACAGCATAGCTGCTCATAGTTTCCTGTTTGGGGGGAAGGCTTGTAAAATGTATTTTAAAAGTTATGGTAGAGAATCTAAAAGATTGTCTTTTCAAACCACACTTGAGCTCAGTTTATGATGTTTACTTGCTGTCAAAGCTTGGAAAAAACATTCACAGTTAACATCCATAATGCAAAATGTCCGTCTCATTAGGCATTAGAGAAGCATTGGTCCACAGGTATAATATTGTTTGGCTGTGTGGCTGATGTGAATGTGGGCATGACCTCCCAACTAGATGAAAGAGTAATCTCTTTGACAGTTACTAGATGGCAGAGCTTGCCTAGGGCCTTCTGCTGCTTCGGATTGAAACTGTTTGTTTGGAAAGCGTGCCTGAGGACTAAGAATGTTTATAAGGATGAGCAGGTAAAAGTAAAAGGTTGTCTTTTGACATTTCAGCTAATCCCTTCCAGCCTTTGCTTTACTTAGCATTTAGGCTATTTGCTGGCAGGAGAAGCTGGCTTTTTCACATATGCTGTGTGTCATTTTAAATTGGACATTGGTTTTCATGCTTGGTGATCATTATACATTCGATGAAATTCTAGAACATTTTTCATTTAGTTTTCTTTACTCCGATTTTTAAGTAGGAAAAAAGTAGGAAAAGTAAGGCACAACAGACTTGGCTTACCTAGTTACATTAGGTAGTAGGGTCATTCAGAATGGCTGTGCAGGTGTTCAGCTCTGTGGCGTTCGCTCTTGAAGAGAGCTGACTCTGAGCTTGATCCAAATCCCAGCACCACTTTAGTCTTTTCATTCCTCTTTTTCTTATCTTTAACATGAAGTACTGTCTTCTTTGTAAAATTATTAGGTGAATTGTGTGTTACTATCTGTTACTCAGTCATTACACTGTGTATGGATCTCTAGAGGAACTCACTGAATGCTGTTA
Organism: Peromyscus californicus insignis; assembly: GCF_007827085.1. Taxonomy (NCBI): domain Eukaryota; kingdom Metazoa; phylum Chordata; class Mammalia; order Rodentia; family Cricetidae; genus Peromyscus; species Peromyscus californicus. Next base: position 36,672,011 of record NW_026294551.1, read on the forward strand.
TTCTATACTAAGAACTTTGGTTCCCAGATTTTCCAGTTTTTGGTGTTTAGCTATTTCTTAATTTCAGTTTTTATTTCAAAAAATTTTTTCCTCCTTACATTTTTGTTTGAGACAGGGTCTTGTTACGCTGCCAGGCTATCCTTCAACTCCTAGGCTAGCCTACTCCTCCTTACCCTACTGTGCCCGGCTCACCATCAACTTTTACTTTTTGTTTAGAAGTTTAACCCGAGCTAAGTCAGATTTACCTTTTTCTTTAAACATACTTACCTACTCTGGGTAAGTTTGGCATTTTCCTTCATTTCTAGTTGGTGACTCCAGTCCTGTAGGCTGGCACTGTGGTCCAAACCGGGCCTCTTTTCAATTCCTTTACGTCACTATTTTTATACCACGTTCATGAACTATCTTCATTGCTCAACTTCCCTCACTTCCATCCACTGTAGTCGACATTAACATCTTCGTTTGATGTCCGTTTGTGCTTCTCGTCTTTTCTGTTTGTTTAAGTTCTTGTCAGGCAGAAAAGCATTTCTACCTCACCTTTGCATTCCTGTTACCTAGCATAGTGACCTACATCCAGCCCAAACTGCATATGTTGAACTGAGTTCAGTGTTTGAGCTTCTACAATTCTCCTTCACTGTTTCAGTTTTCATACTTTAAATGGTTTTTTTTTATTACATTTCTGCAGCATCCTTAAGAGCTACTTCAGACTAGCTCCTTTTTTTCCCCCACTCAATTAGTGTAAACATTCTGAAATTGTAATACAGTCGGTCACCTGTCAGCATCTGTGGAAGATTGATTCCAGAAAACATGGAGAGAAGAACATGCTCAGATGCTCAAGTTCCTTACCAGTGTAGTGTTGCATCTAATCTATGCCTGTCCTCCTGCGTGCTTTAAATCATCTCTAAATTATTCTCAATACCTAGTACAGTGTAAATGCTGTATAGTTGTTTCACTGCAGGACTTGGGGAATAATCACAAAAAATTATACATGTTCAGGATCACCCAGGGTGATTTTGTTTTGCTCTAGATATTTTCCATCAGTGGTTGGTTGACTCCAATTAGAACGTATCAGTATGGAGGGACAGCTGTCCACTAGAATATTTTGAACTTGAATTTGGTTGTGTAAAAAAGCAGTTCATTCTTGGGCTGATATCAATATTAAGCAATAGAGACTTATGAGGCACATGTGTTAATAGTACTGGGAATGAACCAAGAGCCTCACACATGCCAGCTAAGCACTCCATGCTGAACTGCCCTCTGCCAGCCCATGGCATATTATGTTAAATGCATTGCTACTATTTTAACGCTATGGTTTGCTTGGACTGTCACTGAATGCTTTTATATGTGTTGATTCTTTTACACAAGTGTCTTCTTGGTGTGTGCGTCTTTACTTTGCTCTGACTGGTGTGTTTGCTGCTGATGGCCTCTTCTGATCACTCACTAATGCTTCTCTGCCTTCCACTCTCAGCCACTGAACTCATTCAGTGAAATCCTGTTACTTTATTTTTCAACTGGACCATTCCAATGTGAATTTGTAAAATTTCCACTTCCAGGGTTGAGGAGATGGTTCACTGGGCAAGAGTGCTTGTTCTGCAAGCATAGGGACCTGAGTTGGAATCTCCAGGACCATCTAAAAAGCTGGGCATGGACACATATGCCTGTAATCTCAGCATTGGGGGGTTGAGACAGGCAGATCTCAAGTGCTGTATGGCCAGGCAGTCTAGCCTAAATGGCAAGCTTCAGTTCAGTAAGAGACCCTGTCACAACGATGCATAGAGTAATGAAGACTCTTGAAGTCTTGCTGAGGTCTGTGCATGTGTGTGTATGGGTGTGCAAACCCATAGACTCACACATTTGCAACATACACACCATACACACACATGCACACACATACATTTTAAAATAAAATAAAAAATTTCATTTCTCTACCAAGACTATCTAGAGTTTATTCATTAAACCATTTTTTAAAAAAGATTCATTCATTTTTGTGTGTGGAGGCATGTGCACATGCATGCCTATATAGGGTTATTTGAAACACTTGCATGCACTTGTTGCTGGAGGTCAGAGGGAGTAGATCCCCTGAAATTGGACTTACAGGAGGTTGTGAACCACCTGATGTGGGTGCTGGAAACTGAACCCAGGTCCTCTGAAAGAACAGTAAGTGCTTCTAACCACTGAGCCACCATCCCCCTAAACTGTGTGTTTTTATGTTACTTAAATAGGTCTCCAGTATCTGCTGTAAAGTCTTTGTCTGTCATTCTCAAATCTCCCCTCATGCTTCCCAACTGTTGTTGTTGACTGCCTATATTTCCCCCTCCCTAATGTGTGTCGTGTTTTCTTAGTAATTTTTAATTGTATACTAGACATTATGGATGGTACATTAAAGAGATTTTAAATCTTGTTTTCTTCTGTGGAATATTGATTTTTGTTTTTATGGGCAATTCAATTAGCATCTGGTCATCTTGAACTTGTGTGATTTGATGGTTTGTTATTGAGATCTCAGAAAAATACTCGATCTTTAAACTGTCTCTTGGGCCTTGTTGGAGTTTGGTTTAATTCTTTGTTGGGATTGATTTAGAATGGGCATTACTTTGAATTTTCTTTATTGTTAACATGGTGAATGGCATTTTTGATGTCTCAGATGGCCGTCAGGGGGTTAAACCAATAATTATAGCTATCACCAGTCTGGCAATTACAGCACCCCTAAGCGTTCTTTGACCATTTATGTGTCTCTTCTATTCTTAGCTTGAGTTAGGTGATGACTGGTAAGCCATGGATGAGTCACCTTGAACACTCACTACCAGACCTTTAACCAGGAGCTGGCAAGATTGCTCAGCTGGTTAAGGCTTCCCCTGTGGCCTTTGTTTTGTAGGCTTGCTTGAGTTGGGGTGACCTTCCCACACTGGAATTATAGTTTGCTGTGTTTTCTTGAGACTATTTATAGGTTTTTCAAAGTGTCTTTAGAGTATCTGTATAGATGATAGAAGGAGATATAACTTTATTACGTGTTTCATTGCTTTTCCAAAAGTTGTCCCTAGCAGTATTTACTAGTTTATCCTTTTCTCACTGATTGAAAATTCCCCCTTCGTTCGGCCAGATAAACAGTGATCCATTTCCAGATTCTGTTCTGGGTTCCAGTGTTGGATTTATCAGGTCCTGTGTTGGGATATTAGCACTACACTGTTAAATGAGTGTTTGTTTAAATATCTAACTGAACACGGAAGTCATTATCGCACAGATTTTTCTTTTTACAGTTAACTTTGGAGTTATTTTATCCCACTCAATAAAACTTTCCTAACAATTTGACTTAAAGAAATGAATGTATTGTTGATGATGGTGTGCAGTGGGGTAAAAGCTCTGAACTCTGGGAACACGAAGCCTTCAGACACTGCAGAAGTCTGTTTCAAGCCCCTAGTGATACACAACTGGAGTCTGGCTTCCTACCTAGAAAGAATTACTTAAGCGTTCAGTAACTCTTGTAACCAGAGTATCTTCATTTGTAGGTGAAAAGGATTCGAATGGCAAAGTTACCAGTCACCTGTGCAGTTTACTGTAAAACATGTGCAAGGTCACACAGTGAGCAGGGTGGTCGAGGTACCGTCGGTGTTCATAATGGAGGCACATTAAACAGTTCTCTTTGTGTATAGGCAAATTCTCCTTTAAATTTTTAAAATCAAATTCAATCTCAAGGGAATAACACACCAACTATGCCCACCTGCTTAAAAGAACTAGAAAAGTGAATGTTATGACAAAACACTGTTTTAAGATATTCAACACTACACCTTTAATCGCAGCCCTCGGGAGACAGAGGCAGGTGGATCTCTGTGAGTTCAGGGGAAGCCTGGTCTGCAAATCGAGTTCCAGTTCAGCCAAGGCTATACAGAGAAACCCTGTCTTGAAAAACCAAAAAAAAAAAAAAAAGAAAGAAAAAAAAGAAAAGAAAAGAAAATGAGCCCCACAGTACCAGGCCCCAGCACACAGTGTAGGAAGAATAAAGCCAGAGCCTAGTAATCCCACTGATGTGAAAGGTTTCATTGCAGTGAGAATTTGCAAGGCTCAGTACCAGAGAGGATGGGACCGTGCAGGGAGAGGGTGCCAGATATCTGCAAAGGAACCACCTTGAACCATTAAATGAACAGTGGTTGGCAGAGACATGAGTGGGACCTCCTGAGGTCAGGGAAGAGTAGGTGGACAATTCCTTAACCTTATAAGATGCCTGGGACTGGTTTGTGCTCTCATAGCCATGGGGTGGAGGGCAGCTCATAATCCACGGGGCATTGGACACAGAGAAGTTTCATTTGTTTTCTGGAAATAGATTAGCCCTAGACCACAGGATGCTCTGGAGCAGTTCTCATTGCATTTGAAAACAAGCAGTGGTGGTGCGCGCCTTTAATCCCAACACTCAGGAGGCAGAGGCAGGTGAATCTCTGTGAGTTCGTGGCCAGCCTGGGCTACAAAATGAGTTCCAGGACAGGCTCCAAAAGCTACACAGAGAAACCTTGTCTCAGAAAAAAAAAAAAAAAAAAAAAGAAAGAAAGAAAAAGAAGACAAGCCTCTGATCAGCTGCTTCCAAATCACCTATCTGAACCTAAGAAAACACAGCACTACTGAAATTACTGTGACAGATGCAAATAACCATTGATGTAATAGTCACAATGTCCTGGATCCAATCAAAAATTAGCAGACTGCAAAGAGAAAAATACAGCCTCTAGTGTGGAGAAAATGTACCACTAGAAACAAAACCATAAATGACATGTTAAGGACATTAAAGTATCTTCTGTTTTATGTTTCATGTTTCACATAGTCAAAGAAGATGGAGAAAAGCATGACCGCGATGAAAAGAGAAATAAAATTTTAAGTACTTCTGTGACATGTCCAGATATGGGAAAATATATTGTGGTAAAACAATGTACTTGGTCAGTTAGGTGTCTAAGAAAGATCAGTGAGCATGAATACACAAGTAAAAATTTCTGAAAATGAAGTATGTAGAGTGACAACAAGTAGACTAACTGAACAGAACAGAGCACTAAAAGTCATTGTAGAGTAATAGAAAGTGGCTAAACAACTGTGCAGTTAAGAGTCCAGAAGAAGAGAGAGTGGAAGCAGAAAAAGAATTACAGTCACGGTTAAAGGTTTTCCAAATGTAGCCGGGCAGTGGTGGCACACACCTTTAATCCCAGCTCTCGGAAGGCTGACACAGCCTGGTCTGCAAAGTGAGTTCCAGGGCAGCCAGGGCTGTAACACAGAGAAACTCTGTCTTGGGGGGACAAATGTAAAGGAAACCGTAAACCCACTGATCCTCTAGGCCAGCACTCATGCAGAAGAGGCACACAGGTGCATCACAATTCAATACAAAGTCAGAAAATAAGACGTCATACAGAGGACATGAACAGCAGACTTCTATCTAAACCTGCACCAGTCAGAATAACTTAGTGCTATCTTAACATACTGAAGGAAAACAAAAATGTCAGCTTGAATTTCTTCACTCATAAATGAAGACGTAGTTATAATCCCAGCACTCAGGAGGCTAAGGCAAAAAGATCATGAGTTGAGGCCAGCCTGGGCTACATATTGAAGGACCTTGGGTCATCGACCTCCAGTTCCCAAGGAAGGCTGGCTAAAATTAATTACCAGCAAACCAGTATTAAGTAATGTTTCTCTCTTTAAACTTATTTATTTGTTTATTTGTTTGTTTGTTTGTTTGTTTGTTTGTTTGTTTGTTAAGGGCAGGGTCTCACAATGTAACCTGACTGGCTAGGAACTCACAGATAGCAGTCTGCCTCTGCCTCCCTAGTGCTGGGATTATAGATGTGTGCTACCACTCATGGGCAGAATCCTTTTTAAAGTAGTCTAGCACACAAAGTAATAAATTTCCTCATGACATCTCCACACACATTACATTCTGCTTTGTTGTGATCTGGAAACTTAAATCTAGAGATGAGAGTAAGAAGTGCCAGGAACCATAAAGCTATGCGTAAATAATTACACAGTTAGAAAAAAAATGTATTACTGCAAAGGTGAAAATTTGGATAAAGCACATAGACCACAGGAGTATTCCAATGCTAGTTTCTGAATTTGAAGTAGGCACCTTAGTAATATAATTGTTAACACTGAGGAAATTTAGCACATGAAATTTCTGTACTGTTGTTTTACTTCTATGTAAACCAAAACTTATACCATAATTTAGAAATAGTTTAAATAAGTGCTTTGTTTAAAAGAATAAGAAGAACACATTATGGTTTTATAGTGTTTCTAAAACTAAGGCCGGGCGGTGGTGGCGCACGCCTTTAATCCCAGCACTCGGGAGGCAGAGCCAGGCGGATCTCTGTGAGTTCGAGGCCAGCCTGGGCTACCAAGTGAGTTCCAGGAAAGGCACAAAGCTACACAGAGAAACCCTGCCTCGAAAAACCAAAAAAAAAAAAAAAACCTAAAATGGCATAAATACATAAAAAGAAATTAAATTGTAGTACATTCTTAGGCCGCTTGTGAAATAGTCTAATACTATTTTAAGGTAGATTGTGTTGTTAAGATGTGTGTTGTAAACTCTAGAGCAATCACTAAAAATGAAAATGGAAACACTAGAGGCTGGAGAGATGGCTCAGCAGTTAAGAGCACTGGCTGCTCTTCCAGAGGACCTGGGTTCTATTCCCAGCACTGACATAGTGGTTTACTGTAACTCCAATTCCAGGAATTGAATGCCCTCTTATGGCCTCCAAGGATACTGCAAACAATCATACACAGAAAATTAAAAAAAAAAAAAATGGAAAAAACTTAGAGATGGAAACACTAGGAAGAAATTTTTTCTTCGTAATTTTTTATTGATTCTTTGTTAATTTCACATCATGCACTCCAATCCCACTCATTTCCCAGTCCTTCTGTATCTGCCCTCCACCCTTGTAACCTCCCCCAAAAGAAAATAAAAAATAAAACAAAACAAAAATCTTGCCGCGGAAGCCACAGTGTGTCACACAGTCTATCCTTTTGTCCAAATAGCTTTACTTACAAATGTTCATTATAACAAGACGGACTGGTTCAAAGCCTCTTTCTTTTGCTATACCATTGACACTGGACCCTCACCAAAACTCTTCTCAGATGTCCTGCTGTTGCCCTGAGTCATGGTGCTTCTGCAGCTTTGGATTTTCAGGACCAGTCCCTTCATGCGCTCCAGCAGCTCATAGGTGGGATAGACTTGGGCCAACTCAAAACCTTGGATGTGGGCTTGGGTGGTAGCTGAGTTGGTTAGCCAGCTGGCCCTCCCACAGCCGTGCCCCAAGGCCAGCTCTCTCACGATGCTCAGGAGAGGGGTGGGGCCAGCTCTCCCACACAGCCCTGCTGAGGGGCGGGGCCAGCTCAGCGAGGCACTTGGACATCAACATGTCCTTAAATGGTAACCAAGACCACAGATGTGCATGTTGTCTCTGGTGATAACACGGGCCAGGGATATTGACACAGACCCCGCCTGGCTGTGGTAGGGCCACGGACCCAGACATGGCCCTTGGGCCGTCATGGCCTCAGGTGGCAGCGCAGACCTCTCATCACCGGCACATCTCTAGTTCCGCCTCTTAGTGTACAAACTACTCTGCTTCTCTTTCTCTCCCATCTCCATCACATGCTTGCTCATTGTAATGGCAAGGCCTGTGGCCTCTCTAGAAAAAATTTTGATACAAAAAAAAATGGAATTGTAGATGGGATAATAGGAAAAAACAGCAATATGGTAATCTTAAACCTGATTATAACAATAACTTCATTAAATATAAATGAGATAACTTCTATTCAAAAAGCAAGGATCATGATACTGGAAAAAAATGAGATAGATTGTGTGTGTGTGTGTGTGTGTGTGTGTGTGTGTGTGTGTGTGTGTGTGTGTGTGTTAGTCGCTGTTCTATTGATGTGAAGAGACCATGACCTTTTATAAAAGAAACATTTAACTGGGAGCTTGCTTATAGTTTCAGAGGCTTAGTCCATTATCATGGCAGGGAACATGGCAGCAGGCAGCCATGATATGGGAGAAGTAGCTGAGAGTTGCATCCTGATCCATAACCTGGCAGAGACTGGGTCTGGTACAGGCTTTTGAAACCTCAAAGCCCATCCCCAGTGATATAGTTCCTCCAACAAGGCCACACCTCCTAATTCTTCTAAACCTTTCAAACAGTTCCACTCCCTGGTGAGGAAACATTTAAATATATGAGCCCATGGGGGCTATTCTCATTCAAACCACACACACACACACACACACACACACACACACACACACACACTGCCTTTATAAATAAATGGAATATGTATGTGTTTCATTTATGTACTTTAATATGGATGAATTCCCAAAGTAATATGTTGTAGCACGAATCCTAATTGGTCTTAATAATAAAAACCTGGAGCCAGATGTCAGGGTGAAAGCTGAAAGATCAGAGAAGCAGAGCAGCCAGCCACTAGTTCTTACCTCTATGAAATCCTCATCTTGAAAGAGAGAAAGCTCCTGTCTCCTCCCACCTTATATTCCTCACTCCGCCCAGCCATATCACTTCCTGTCTCAACCTCCCGAGTGCTGGGGTTAAAGGTGTGTGCTACCACTGCCTGGCCTCTATGGCTAACTAGTGGCTAGCTCTGCCCTCTGATCTTCAGGCAAGCTTTATTTGTTAGAGCATACACAGAGTATCACCACAATATACTATGTAGTCAGTATAGACACAAATGAGTACAGAATGCCTAATAACATTTACTTGAAATTTCAGAAAAGGCAAAAACAAGCAAGTCTGTGGCTGCCACAGCCAGGAGTTTAAGAAGGCAATCAGCTGAAAAGATATCAGTGTTGAAATGATCTATATTATAATTACCTGATAGTTACAGACTGTACATTTCCTAGAACTTATGTTATACACTGAGAATGTGTGAATTTTATTGTGTGGAAATGTTCTCACACAAATAATTATATACCTGAGAGCATTGAGAAAATGTAAGAATGAATGAACTGAAAAAACTCAGAACTGAAAAACAAAATACTCTAAATAAAATTTAAAATGTTAGATATTCATATGATGTTTAAAATAAGCTTTACTTATCCACTACATTTTTTTTTAATGTTTAAATTATTAGGTTGAACTAAAACGACAGTACAATGACCACCATTCAAAGTTGAGAGGCCTTTTGCCTGGCCGTCAGTGGTATGAAATTCAAGCATACAGAGCCTTAAATCAGGCTCTCGGCAGGTGAGTGAAGTAAAATCGATTACAGTGGTACTGTCTGGGGTGGTGTCTGTGCCCAAGAAGAAAAAGTAACGTTTGCTACTTTTAAAAATCAATGTGGAAAGCTGGACGGTGGTGATCCACAGCTTTAATCCCAGCACTCAGGAGGCAGAAGCAGGTGGATCTCTGTGAGTTCAAGGTCTACAGAGTGAGTTCCAGGACAGCCAAGGCTACACAGAGAAACTCTGTCTCAGGGAGAATTAAAAAAAAAAAATCAATGTGGTAAGATTTCGTTTAGTTTGAACTCTAGGAAAGTATGTTTTTCATGGACGTCAGAAGTGGGAGTTGAGAACTGTGGTGGCAAGCTCTTTACCAATTGAGTCATTCTCATTCCCAGCCTCTGGGGTCACTTTTTAAGTTATCGTCTCAAAAATAATTTTTTTAATTTTTAATTTAGATTTTTTGTTGTTCTCTTCAAACCAATTACATTGTTATGCTGCTGCTGTCTTGCTGGCTTTCCTGTCTGGCATGCTGTTTTCCTTGGCACCCAACTGCACTGCATGTTTTCTCTTTTCTTTTTGGTTTTTCGAGACAGGGTTTCTCTGTGTAGCTTTGCGCCTTTCCTGGATCTCACTCTGTAGATCAGGCTGGCCTTGAACTAACAGAGATCCGTCTGGCTCTGCCTCCCGAGTGTTGGGATTAAAGGCGTGTGCCACCACCACCCGGCTCACTGCATGGTTTTTCTTGAAGCATTTTGTTTTCTCTTCCTGATGGCTGATTATAGTTTCTAGGAAAGCTTGAATATATATTTTTAAATTCTTGACTTTTACTTGTTATGCTAATTTTTATAAAATTAAAGTATTCTTACCTCCATTGATTTTTTTAATATTAATATAACACCTTGAACTTCAAGAAATCTTGTGAAGTATGAATTCCACTTGCATTCTTTATGATTTATAAACTCTACATATTAGCATGTTTGATTTGTCGGTTGATAACACCTAATAGCAATGCAAGTTGGAACCTCATAATTTAATTTTCCTGTTTTGTTTTCAGACTGGTTAATCTGGCTGAGGTCAGATGGTTATTAATTGGCCCTTCACATTGTAGCCCCACCTACACTTTTAAAACCACAGAATTGCTTTTTCATGTATATTCCCTACCTCTGTCCACTAACATTTTCACCATGAAACCTACCATATTCTGGCATGCCTTTCTGCCTTGGCACATAAGCTTCCATGCTCTTCAATTGCATAGTAATAGTTACAGCCTGGTTGAAGTCATGTCCTATGTGAATGCCTTCTATTTCTTCACCTAGACCTCTTTCTACCCCAGTAAACCCAGGAGATTATGTTCATTATCTCTATTGTAGCATATATTTTATCATCAGGTAATAGCTTGTGTATGTATTTGTGTCCCTTCCCAGCACATGTATATATACACTTGCATTCTCAGCACCCTCCTATGTCTCGGCTTGGCATGGATGCTTCAGAATTGCTTGGCAAATAGTGGAAAATGTAAGGTTTGCTGCTTTGCCGCATTCTACATTGCCAGCCAACTTCTAGAGCTTCAAAACGTGTTTTTCCAAAGTACCACTAAAGTCATACATTTGGAATATTCACACACAATACTGTGCCTTTGGTATGTTAATTGTATTGTCGTTTATTGATTTTCAGGGACACTATCAGCAAAGTGTAGGCAGAGTTTTCCTGTCCTGTCAGCACTCCCAGATAACCACTTAGAAGCATAATATTAATTGTAAATGCTCAGCCAATAGCTCAGGCTAGCTAACTCTTAATGTTTAAATTAACCCATATTTCTTATCTACCCTCTGCCATGTGGCTCATGGCCTGCTACCTCATTTTCTACAAGTCCTGCCTCCTCTGTATCTGCTGGCGTCTCCTCTGACTCCACCCTTCTTAATCCCAGCATCCTTGGTTTGGTTGTCCCACCTATACTTCCTGCCTGGCTACCAGCCAGTCAGCTTTTTATTAAACCAATTCAAGTGACATACCTTTACAGTGTACAAAAGGGTTGTTCCAAAGCATTTCCCTCTTTTTGCCCAATTAAAAGGAAGGTTTTAATTTTAACATAGTAAAATTATATATAACAAAAACAGTTATTAAGTAAGAATTACAATTACTATATCTAGCTCATTTGTATTTGTCAAAATTAGAGAAAGTATTCTATTATCTATTTTACCTTTATGATTCTAAAGTTTTATACCTAATTTACCTTTTATCATAACTAAGGAAAACTTTAACCATGACCTAGTCTCAACTCTGTCAAATACCCCAGAAGAATGAAATGTTACCTAATGACAGGGACATCTGGCTGCCTGAACAGTCACCATAAGTTCTTCTGTAATGTTGGGGCATCCGTCTTTGGCCTATAGACCTAGTATATCTGACAGACTTTTCTGAGAAGCAGGAAATTTTGAACGGCTGTCCTACCTTGTCTTGGCAAAGTCTAGCAGTCACTTTTTTGTGTGTCCTGCTGGTCCAGTTTGGACAGTATATAGTCAGCAATTGAGGCAAGGGCAGTTTTTTGCCCAAATGGCTAGCTTTTGCCATAAGGAAGGCAAACTTCATATGGAGTTTCTTTGTTGCCCATTGTCTCCTCTGAAGTAAATTGGTGCTGCCAGGAGTAGAGTGTCTTGCTGTCATGAAAAGCCTTAGATTATTAAACATATTAAATGCCATATTCTGTAGGTCTTTGAAGTGTTTGAAGACCATCTGTCGATCTAAATATATCTAAACATAGCTAATATGACTATAAGTTTGACTATTATAGATAACTATTAATTTGTATTTCTTAATTATACATTCTATTTTTAAAAGGGTTACATAAGCACAATACCCCAAACAAGAGTAGAAACATACATATAGTATAGCAAAAATAACTTTAAATTTGTATCAATAAACCATACTCCATTCCAATGTAAAATATTTAATACTAGTAGTTGCTTTTTTAATTTAAAAGTAGATTCAGTAGTCTACATTTTTATCCTATCATTTCTATATTCCCCCCCACACACACTTTTTATTTTCAGAAAGAGATCTGTGAATCTAATCTCTCTTGTTCAGCTTTTTTTCTGACTATGACCAGCAACAACTTGTAACCAACCCCCCTTAAATGATAATAAATATCCATAACCTATCTTTCGGGATGTGGGTATAGTTATCTAGACTATTTCCTGTTGTTTGGGGGCACTGATAATCTTTGGGGGAACCTTGAGAAAATCAGGATAATTGTTAGGTCTTGACTGGAATAGTTTGTGAGACTGGACCATCTCAGCAAGCATCCTTGAAACTGTTTTAGATGTTGGACCGTCTAGGCCATCTGTTTTCATTAGTGTCTGGTCCCCTTGCTCTGAAAATACATAAAATTTTAAAGGTAATTATATACATATCTGCATTAATACAAGTATAGACAGTGCATTGTACACAAGTTAGCCAAAGATGATATTTTTGTTAAGTGTTTGAACAGGTAAAATATACATCACATGTCTTGTAGCTTTTCTAGGATTGTTTCTTTATGTCTGTAGTCAGGATTTCAGGGGGTCTTCCTCAATCAAACCTGATTTTCTTTAACCTGGAATGAATCCACAGCCTCTCATTTCCTGTGGAAATAAAAGCATAATCTCTTCTCCAAAGTAACACATCTTTTGATTTCCATTTTGAAGTCAAGACATTTTAAAAATATACGGGTTGATTTAAGCCAACAGTTTTATAATCCAGTGTCTCTTAGGAGATGTCACTCCTTCCTCAGCAGTCAAAAAACTCAAAGTCAACACAATACATACAGGATTCAAACTCTCTCTGTATTTTCCATCTTTATGTGGTTTATTATATTTTTTATTACTCTATTCCTTTTTTTAAGGACTTTCTCTACCCTTTTCTCTCCCAAGCCTATGTGTATTTTTAAACACAGTGCAACCCATTCAGAGTTATTTTTTTGTTTTTTGTTTTGTTTGAATCTGTCTTTACTGTGTATCTGTAATCTTTTTCTGATTGCATGAGCCTTTAACTGCTAAGCAGTGTGGCTAGGACCCCTGCCTCTGTTTTGCTGGCTGGCTCCCTCCTGTAGCTAACTGCCAGGAGATTCTTTTGTGTACTGGACTGCAGCTAACTAGCATGAGAGGCTACAGGAACCTGTCATGCTACTTATCTCATGGTACACTGGCAGCTCAAGTCCACAGGCAGCAGCCAGGAGATGCATCCCTGTACTGTGGCCTGGCATGAGAGACACAAGACTAGGAAGCTGCTCTTGGCTCTGATTCTGTTTGTCTAGAACCCTTTTTCAAGCTCTTTTTCCAAGCTCTCTCAGGTTTTATGTGGATGTAGTTGCTGAACATTTGGGTGCCATTTGTTGGTGGAAGTTTCTGTCCTGCCAGCAGCTGAGGCTTTTTTGTTTTTTGTTTTTTTGTTTTTCGAGACAGAGTTTCTCTGTGTAACAGCCCTGTCTGTCCTGGAACTCACTCTGTAGACCAGGCTGGCCTCAAACTCATGGAGACCCACCTGCTTCTGCCTCCCAAGTGCTGGGATTAAAGGCCTGCACCACCACCAGCTTATATTAATTGTAAATGCTCAGCCAGTAGCTTAGGCTTGTTACTAACTAGCTTTTACAACAAAGAACATAGTTTTTAATGATAATTAAGTTTTTAATGAAAAAGTAACAATCAACTGAATGTTTTGTATCATGAGTGCTAATTGATATAAAGGTGTTTATAAATTGAAACACTCTTATGAGAGACACATGCAGAAAACTGAAGTAAACAGAAACTAATCAGTTGTTTTAATGTCTTGCATTCACATAGGGGAGGGGTGTGGAGTATATGCCCATGTAGAGGCCAAAAGTTGACATTAGTTGTCTTCCTCTGTCAGTATCCACTATGTCTTTTGGATGGGCTCGCTCTCTGAATGTGGAGCTTACCGTTAGCTAGACAGATGAGCCAGAGAACTTCAGGATCTTCCTGGCTCTACCCCGCAGCACTGGGGTTGCAGGAGTGTGCTACCACCCTGGCTTTTATGTCAGTTCTGGGGATCTGAACTCAGGTCCTCATGCTTGCCCCATAAGCTCTTTACCAACTGGGTTACTTCTCCAACCCCTCATTGTCATCTTTTTTAAAGACTACATGGGCATTATAATTATCTGGAGTAGTAAAGTCGGTGAAATATAATAACAGCCTTCAGAAATACACCAGATGGTTTTACAGCTAAGTCACAAGTAAGAGTTTCTCACCGTCAGCTTCACTTGAAGTATAATATCATTTCTCAAGTGAGCATGATTCATTTGAGCAAGGCAGTAAAAACAATGGAAAAGATGAAACCTTTTTCTCTTTAATGTTTTATTAATTTAAATACCTCTCTACCAAAATCCACTTTAAACACAAAGTGAACCCCAAATAGATTTCCCTGACTTCCTATTGTTTTTCAGCACCCTTCTATAATAATGACAGTATATAACTTCTTCCTGTTCTGCCGTATGTTATATGATCTGTTGTCCTGGAACCTGTAGCTTACTTTAAAATAATGTCAAAGAAGAATGTCATATGAAATTAAAATTTTTAAACTGTAAAAGTTGAACATTTATTATCTTCATTCCCTCAAAATCCCATCTCAGTGAAGGAGTAAAAATGCCAAACTCCAGAGTGAGCAGACAGAGATATCATCACATTTTTAATACTGAAAATCAGTTGAGCAACTAAATGACTTAACAGACTGAATTGATTACAGTAATACATAGCTGAACACCATTTTCATAACTATCCCTTTGGAAATCTGGCTCTATTTTCAATGTTTTATACACATTTTATTTTCCCCTTTTTTGTAGGTGTATTCGACACAAAAATGATTGGGGAGCTCTTATTCTAGTGGATGATCGTTTTAATAGCAACCCAAACCGCTACATATCGGGTAAGATTCTCAGTTTAGAGTAAAAATTACTAATAGGCTTTGTTTTTCCTTAGTGGTTAAAAAAAAAAGCCACATGAGATCTGCCTCTTTGTATAGTATTTTATATAACTGTGTGTAATGTAATACTAACTGTAAACGATACTGCACATTAGATCTGTAGAACCTGTCATCTTAATACCTGAAACTTTACACTGATTGGCCATCAGTACCCCATTTTGTCCTTCCCCATACAGTGGCAACTGCCCTTTCCCCGTTGAGTTCAGTGACTTAGATGATGCATGTAAAGTTGAGTCTTGCAGTATGTGTCCCTCTGTGACTGTCGTGTTTCACTTAGTATACTATCCTCAAGGTTCATCCTTGTTGAAGTACCCAACAGGATTTCCTCATTGTCTACGGCTGAAGAATACAGTGCGTGCAGGGCGTATTTCTCTGTTCATCTCTAAGTGGGCATTTAGGTTGTTTCTACTTGTTGGATCCCGGGGACTACAGTGAACATGGGTGGTTAGACACTTTATCGTATTTAAGAATAAAGTCACTGGATCGTATGTAAGTTCTAGACCAGCAGATATTTATGAAGATCAGTATTTTGGAGATTTCTCCTTATTTTTTTCTTCTATGACTTGTACACAAAAGTTGGAAACCTGGAGCACAGGGCAAAGCTGCAGGCAGCTCAACAGACTGGAGAATGTCTTTTCCAGGCGGCTCAGCTGGTCTGAACCTCTTCTGAGCATTGGCTGGAATCTGCCTCCTCAGGCAGCTCAGCTAAACTCTGCCTCTTCCAGGCAGCTTGGCTGCTCTGAGTACTTTTCAGCAGTTCTTACTGCTTATGTGTACTTAAGGAAGGAGGAAGCTTGTCTCTCTGGTCAGTTTCAGGAACTTCCAGGAGCCTTTGAGTTGTTGCTTCTGGAGCGGATGGAGTGTTTCACCTCCTTTAGAACAGTGCTTCTCAACTGTAGTCAGACTTTCTTTGGTCCGCCAGCTCCCAAATAATGACAAAGAGACTTCTCATTAAATATGAAAGCTTAGCCTTAGCTTAGGCTTGTTCCCAACTAGCTCTTAAAACTTAAATTAACCCATTTATATTAATCTACGTGCTGCCACATGGCACATTACCTCCCCTCAGTACAGACAACTTCCTTGGCATCCTGCTGGCAAATCTCCCTCCTCTCAGAGTCTCCCCCCACCCCACCCCACTTCCTCTCTCTCTCTCCTGAAATCCTGCCTATCCTCTTCTGCCTAGTTATTGGCCATTCAGCTCTTTATTCGCCAATCAGAAGGTGCCTTAGGCAGGTGAGGAAGGATGAACACATCTTCACACAGTGTGATCAAATATCCCACAACACTCAACCTTCCTAATGTTTCAACCCTTAAATATAGTTTCTCATATTTTATTTTCATTTTTTATTTTTATTTATTTATTTATTCATTGGGGGCGGGGTTTCAAGACAGGGTTTCTCTGTGTAGTTTTGGTCTCTGTCCTGGCTCTTGCTCTGTAGACCAGGCTGGTCTCGAACTCACAGAGATCCGCCTGGCTCTGCCTCCCAAGTGCTGAGATTAAAGGCGGGCACTACCACCACCACCCGGCACAGTTTCTCATATTGTGACCTCCAACCATAAAATTATTTTTATTGCTACTTCATAACTGTAATTTTGCTATTATTATGAATCACAATGTAAACATCTGCGTTTTCCAATGCTCTTAGATGACCCTATGAAAGGGTCATTTGACCCCCACAAAGGGGTTGCGACCACAGGCTGAGAACCACTGCTTTAGAGAACTGTATCTTGGTGAGCTTCCCTCCAAGACGGAAGGTCTTATCGCGGAGGAAATTGCTACACAGCACTTACCACTTTACTAAACATCTGCTTGTGTGTGTGTGTATGTGTGTGTGTGTACAGTGTGTGGGGGATGCATTCGTGTGTGAATGTGGCACACACATGACATGGTGTACGAGTATGTAGAGGTTAGAGTCCACCCTCGGATAGGTGTCCTCAGCTTTTACCTTGTGTGAAACAAGGTCTCTGTTGTTATCCCCCTGCGTCTGCCAGGTTAGGGAGCAAGGGCTTCGCGGGATTCTCTCTCTGCCTCCCGTTATCCCTGGGGAGCACTGGGACGACTCATCATGCTTTTCCTGGATCCCGGGGATTCAAACTCTGTTCCGCACTGTTGCGTGGCAAGTGCTTTACCCACTGAGCCGTCTCCCAACAGAAACAGTGACTTTCCTGTCACCAACATTTGTGTTCAAGTCATAAACTAGCCTCTTAAAGTTATGTTTCTACCTACATATTTTATACTGATTATTATCTTGTAGACTTTTATTTTTTAGATTCTGTGCCAAAATTAAAAGTGATTTGTGCTTGGATGTAGCTCAGCGGTCAAGTACTTCCCTTTTCCCTGACAGGGGTCCTGGGTTCAATCCTCAGCACTGGAAAAGGGGGAAGGATGTCATTACTGTTCTGAAATATTTGGTAGCTGTCTGTCCAGTTGCCTTTGTTGGCAAGCTGCACTTTGATGGGCTACTGTGTTCCTTTCACCGTTTCTTACAAAGCAGACCCAGTGGTCAGGAACTCCCTCCCTCCGCCTTTGTTAATCTGAGAAAGGCTATCGCACCTGCGTTGTGATGGACAGTTTAGCCAGATGTAGCATTCCTAGTTAGTAGTGTGGGGCTTTTCTTTTCAGCGCTTTGAACCTATCACCTCATCCCCTTGAAGCCTGTGAGATTTCTCCTGAGAAATCCATCGGCAGTCTTTGGAAGTCTACTTGCATGTGATGGATTGCTTTTGTCTTGCTGCTTTTATTTTCTTTTGCTCTGGTCTTAGACAACTGGATTATAATCTGTCTTTTGTTTTATTTTAATTTATTGCTTTTTTAAGAGAGAGCCTTGTCTCCTTGGCTTTCCAAATACTGGGATTACAAGCATGAAGCCATTTTGCATCACTAAACTTTTTGTTTCGTTTTTGTTGTTTTGAGACAAGGTCCTCTGCAGCCCTGACTGGCCTAGAACTCCCTATGTAGACCAGGCTGGCCTCAAATTCACAGAGATCCACTCACCCACCTCTGCATCCAGAGTGCTCTAATTAAAGGCATGCACTTGTCTTTGTTTTGTGTTTTTTGAGGGCTTCATGAAGCTTAGACTGGCTTTAAACTTGTTATGTAGCCGAGGTCAGTCTCAGATTCCTGACTCCTTCCACTTTTCTGTAAAGAAGCCTCCTAACTCTTTCGCCTTTTCTAGGAGTCCTGAAACACACTGTCCTGCTTAATGGGTCTCCCATAATTCCGCTGGGCTTGCTTCACTTTTTTTTTTTTCATTTTTGCTCCTCTGTGTAATTTCAGATCATCTGAGGTTTTTCCTCTGCTTGATCAGATCTACAGTTGAGCCCCTCTAGTGAGTGAACGTTTCAGCTCCAGAATTTGGTTCTTTTTGTTTTTCGTTCTTTATCTCTTTGGTGATTAACGCTCATACTCTCTCTTGTTCCCCTCCCCTCTCTCCTGCTCTCACGTGTTCCGAAGTTAGCTTGCTCCTGTGATGGAGCTGTGTCCCATGTGTCTTTGTGATGTTGTATTGGTCTCTACACACATCTGATGAAAGTCACCTCTCAGAAGTTTCTGCTTCAGCAACTTCACACGGACAGACCTCACTCCTCAGCCTGCTGGGCAGCTGGTAGCCCTGATCTTCTGTATGGCTCTGGTCTCTGCATTCCCTGTGTGGGGACCTAACTAGAGGGCTTTGCCAGTTTCTCTCTTGGCCCTCTTTTTCTCCCTAGATATCAGAACCTGTTGTGCCTTCTTGTCTGTCTCTTGTGCTGTGAGGTCTCTTAAGCAGCAGCATGCTGCCATCCAGCTCTGGAGAATTTGCCATATAATGTGAGTGCTCCCTTACCACTGGGACAATCCAGTCCTAGGCGTTCATTGAAAAGCTGACATCCATTCCACACCAGTCTTCTCTTTCCTGAAGTGCTGCTGAGCTGGAGCAGCCTCTGTGTCCTGTAACGTAGTTCTGGAGCAGCCGCCGCCGCCCGCTGCCAGCGCTTCCAGACAGAGAGGGCAGAAGCAAACTTCAGGACTTGGGCCTGCCCTCCAGTCTTCCTTCCAGGAACTTCACTCCTAGTCCTGTGGCTCCGGTCTGAGAGGAGGACTGTGTGAGAAGGTTCCACACATTTGCCTGCCTGCTTTGAGACAATTGGTTTTGCTCTAGCCTGGGTTCCAGAACTTTTTAACTTCTCTCTGGATTTCTCATAAAGGGGTTTGGTCCGTGAATTATTGGATCCATGTTTCTAAAGGAGGAACGTGGGATCTGGGGTTTCCTGTTCTGCCATCATAAATTTTTTATATTTTATGGCTCCTATTTTTATTACCCTGTGTGTGTGTGTGTGTGTGTGTGTGTGTGTGTGTGTGTGTGTGTGTACACACATGGGGATACAAATGCATGTGTGTGCGTGTACATGGATGTCAACCTCAGGTGTGGTTCCTCAGGAGCCGTCAGCTTGTTTTCTGAAACAGGATCTCACTGGCCTGGGCTCACTGCTTAGGCTCGGCTGGCTGGCCACAAGGCCCAGGGGTCTGCCTGTTCAGTGCTGGGGTTACACGGGTGCACCACCACTCCCAGCTTTTTTATGTGAGTTCTGGGGACCAAATTCTACTCAAGTCTCCGTATCCATCAAGAAGCACCATATTGACTGAGTCATCTCTCCAGACCTCTGTAGCTTCATTTGTAAAAATGAAGAATTAGAATGCAAATTCGAATCAGGAGATCAAACTAACTGGAAAGCTAGTCTTTGAATTCTCATGTGTTTGTAAAAATTCTTTATGGATGAGAAAATTTTTAGTCATCAACTATTAAGTCAATTATTACTTTTCAATTTTATAGACTATGGCACATAATTTAATAATGTAGCAGTATTTTGTTTACCATTGTCAAAGAAAAGGTTCTTTCTCTTATTTTTCAAAAAATACTAAGTTTTTTCACTTATGTAAGTACATCTCTTTTGGCTGCTTGATTAATTTATTTTCAAGTTTGCTATTGTATTTATTTGCTTGTTTCTTTAAATATGTTTCTGTTCTTCTGAGTTTTATTTAAAGGGCTAGGGAGAGGGCTCAGTTGGGAAGTGTTTGTTATGTAAACATTAGGACCAGAGGTCATATCTCCAGCACCCACGTAAAAGTCAGGTGCAGGGGAGCACTTCTGTAACTCCTGTGCCACAGGGAAGGGAGGCAGGCAGCTTGCTGGAGCTTGCTGGACAGGGGGTAGAGCCAAACAGACAAGCTTCTAGTTCAGGGAGAGATCCTGTCTCAAAAAATAAGGTGGAGAATAACTGAGGAAATGCCTAACTTCAGTCTCCAGCATCCACTCACAGGCATACGTGCAGGTGTGCACACACATGTACAATATACATACACACAAAATAAAGTTCATGTTAGTCAAAGCAAGTATTTTCTAAAAGGAAGTAAAGTGCCAGTGGGCAGGAAGGTAAGTAGATGGTCATTTAACAGGTATTATCTGCCTGTGGTTTTCATCCAGCAGTGACAGTCCATTCAGTCAATACCAGAAACGCGCTTGCTGTCAAGATTTAAAGCAGAGTATGTTGCTCTTAGAGTTTTTCCCCTACTTTTTTTTTTTTTGGTCTATACAACGCAGCACCTCAGATCAAGCCGTATCTAAAAGCGAAAATACTAAGTACTCGTGTTTAGTCAGCAGGTGGAGCTCAGACCCTAAGTACTGGTGTTTAGTCAGCAGGTGGAGCTCAGACCCTAAGTACTCGTGTTTAGTCAGCAGGTGGAGCGCAGACCCTGCTGAGTGGTCAAAGGTCGGCAATGATGTCTTGTGCTAAAAAGACTTTCTTTGATTATAAAAAAACCCAAAATGAAGAAATGATAGTACTAAAAGTTTTCAGTTTTAGAGAATTTACATTTTCATTTGACACAATCATTTTTTCAAAATAAAGTTAATGTTAGTGCTTTTCTTAAAAAAGATAAAAACTCAAGTTTTTATTTCATCGCTCAGATTTATTAATATGTTAGGATCAAATATTTCCAAGTTTCTGGAATATTTTAATTTCATTTTCAGGCATTTGTAAATTATGAAGTGTTTCCTTACTTTGGTAATACTAACATGATGCATAAATTTATTTTAATGGCAATTTTTTGTTTAAATTCTATTTTCACACATAGATAACTCAGAAAAATTCCATTTTAAGAAAACTAGCCGGGCGGTGGTGGCGCACGCCTTTAATCCCAGCACTCGGGAGGCAGAGCCAGGCGGATCTCTGTGAGTTCGAGGCCAGCCTGGTCTCCAAAGCGAGTTCCAGGAAAGGCACAAAGCTACACAGAGAAACCTTGTCTCAAAAAACAAAAAAACAAAAAAAAAAAAAAAAAAGAAAAGAAAACTAAAGAAATATACTTGAAATTACAGTGTAATAATTTAGGTTTCATGAAGCCCTATTTCATCTTCTTTAAACATAATGCCATGGTGACTTTTTAAGCTCTTTACTGCAGGGCTGGGGAGATGGCTCAGTGGGTAAAAGGCTTACTGTTAAAGCATGAGGACCTGAGTGCAGGTTCTCAGCACAGCAGCTGCGGTTGCATGCATTTGCAATACCAGAATTGCAGGGAAAGAGATAAGCAGATCTTGGGGACTTGCTTGGCCAACCAGTGTAGCCAAAATTGTGAGCTCTAGGTTCAGTGAGGAGAGACCTTGTCTCAAAAAACAAGGTGGAGAATAATACAGGAAGACACTCAGCATCAGCCTCCAACCTTCATGAGCTCACAAGCCACACACACACAACTCGAGCACACACACACACATACACAAATAAATGAACAATTTTTTTTTTGTTTGTTTTTTTTTCGAGACAGGGTTTCTCTGTGTAGCTTTGCTCCTTTCCTGGGACTCACTTGGTAGTCCAGGCTGGCCTCGAACTCACAGAGATCCGCCTGGCTCTGCCTCCCGAGTGCTGGGATTAAAGGCATGCGCCACCACCGCCCGGCACAATTTTTTAAAACTTAATTATTCCAAGACAATGACAGTTTTTGCAGCATTATTCAGGGAATTTTTTTTGATAGTTTTATGATAATTTGAGTATTTTTAAAATCTAAATATTTTTTATTTTAGTATAAAACTAACCATACACAAAACACCTTAAGCTCTTAATATGGTTTGTTTTATACAGTTCATATACAATTTTAACATGTCCCTGGTTGAGTCATATCTCTTGTGCTTATTATTGTGTAAATAAATAACAATTTGGATAGATATAATTTTCCCCGGGAAAGCCTTGCAGCTTCTTCCACTCCCAGACTAGTTTAAGGAACTAGTGGAGGAAGGGACAGGAAAGAAAAAAAAACTTTGAGACTGGCATCTTGAGTTTACTTTTGGGAAAGGAGACAAATTTAGATTGTTGGCATGGAAAGGTGCGTTACTCACACCGTCTTACCCTGCATGTACGATGCAGTGTGAGGGAGGGGGCCCTGGTGCACGTGTAGAGGTCAGAGGACAACCTGGTTGAGTCACTTCTCTCCTACCCCCTTCACGTGGGTTCCAGGAGTGGCACTCAGGGCATCAGACTTGCACAGCATTTACACCCGGGACTCGCGTTACTGGCCCAGTTTCTAGACACTTCCAGCTTTGTTACAGTGCTGTGAACACAGTCAGCAGAAGTTGCACTGGAGAGAGGTTTGCTCTTTGCCTGGCTGATGATCAGCGTGTCGGAGATGCTGGCACCGGCGAGGAGCTTCGGCTCCCAGTGTGTCCCGTGATCACAGCAGCAAACAGCCGGTGCTCCGCAGCTCCCTGTGTGGCTAAACTCTGATTGGGTGGATTAGGCACATTGCCTGCATTTTCAACTTTCAGTATTTTGAAACTAATGATGCCTTTTTCATGCCATAATCCCTTCATAGCTCATATACATGCAATATATATGTAATAAAAGTTTGAAAGCCATTCCTTGTATTCAAATGCAAATTAGGTCGCTTCACTAGAAACAGTAAAGTTAATCTTAATGCGTAAATATTTTGGTAACTAAGTAACCAGTTTCTCACTTGGATCCACTGTTTTTTAGGGCTTTCTAAATGGGTGAGGCAGCAGATTCAGCACCACTCAACCTTTGCAAGTGCCCTGGAGTCCTTGACTGAGTTTTCCAAAAGGCACCAGAAAGTTACTAATAGAGCCAAAAAAGACAAAAAGTGTATAAAAGACAAGGAGTCTACTCTGGAAGTGGCCCGTTTGGAGGATAGCACTCTTACAAGTGTGTCAAAAGCAAGTCCTCTGTCGCCAGGAAGTTCTAGGGAAGAAGCGGCAGAAGTGTGTGTCCAGGAGCTGCAGAGTCCAAAAATGGCTGCCCAAAACCCGTCAGTACTGAGTCACGCTGTCTCCAGCAGGAAGAAAAGTATGTTGAAGTCTGCCCTTTTTCAGTTTCATTATATAATAGGAAAATGATAATGACTTGGGTACAGATTAATTGGTTTATAACGTGAAGTGTTGATAAAATAATCCAGTATGTTTGAATGGGGACAGACTTTTGTTAGGATACCAAAGTGTATTTTCTGGTTTTCCATTAGCTTTGCCCCTTAACTAGCATTGTTAAGTGTGAACAAGCCACTTGACCTTTTTATATATAATAGAAAAAGTGAATAACCTGCCTACCTATCTATCCCTCTAAGTTGGATTGTAAAACTCAAATAAGACAATAAACATAGCATTGTAAAATAACTATGTAAGTGGTAGACGTTATTTTAAAGGCTTTATAAAAATTGAGCTGAACTGGGTATCATGGCACATACCTGTAACCCCATAATCCCGACATGCTGGAGGCAGAGGTGAGAGAGCCAGGAATTCTAGGCCAGGACTGGTGAGATGGCTCAGCAGGCAAAGGGGCTTGCTGCCACATGTGACAACCTGCATTTGACCCCTAAAATCCGGAAAGAATGAAGCATTCCTGCAAGCTGCTCCTCTGAGCTCCACATGCATGCCTGGTGTGCATGCCCCCATCGTCATACACACAATAAATAAATGTAAACTTTTAGACAGAAGTCGTATTAAATTGAAAAAAAAAAAAAAAAGAACAAGAACTCAAGGCCAGCCATCCTTAGCTGCAGCAAGCCTCTGTAACTGAAAGGTCCCATTTAGGACCACTCCTTATTTGAATCTGACATGTGAGTCATTTATTCTGAATGATAAAATAATAATAATAATAATAATAATGTTTTAAAGTGTTAGGAATCATGGACTGTATCAGGGATTGAACCCTGGCCCATCCTGCGGGCTTGTTTTATGTTTGAAGTTTAATGCAACTAGGTCATATATTCACTTGCTTACATAATCCCAAAACAACAAAGTTGAGTAATTGTAGTTTTATCCAGAATAGCCTACTTGAACAGTTGAAGCAGACATAATATGGGCAATAAAACCTAAAATATTTGCCATCTGACCTGTAACAAAAAAAAATATTCCAGATTTCGGTGATTGGGTATAATTTTAATTTTAATAATCCATGTAGCTTATCATACCTGTTTTCAAATATTTTGTGCTATGTGCTTTTAAGTAAGTATCAGAGTGACTTCAGGGCTGTTACAGTGGCAATCAGGAAGCCTAGGATCCAGTTCTGGCCTTACATGATGACCAGTTTTATAATATGAGAAATAGCATATATAGCCTTTGAACAGTCAGTGTGCTTACTTTTTAAATAGGAGGGCTAGTCTTTTCCTCGGTCACTACTTGGTGGATTTTTGAGGCAGATTTCTCCTTTTTCTTTCCCCCTACAGTGCAGGAGTCTTGCAGATGCCGGGCCAGCGCTCTGCACTGGCTCCTCAGGCAGCGGCCCGTTCCACTCCATCATTTCCTCTTCCTTTTTATCCTTCCTCTTCTTCTGTACCATTGTGGTCGCCATAGTGTTTATATGATCATTTGCAAATACCGTTCTAACTCAGGCCAGGAAGTACTGGAGAACCAGTTTCTTTAGAGTTGACATTCTCGCCTTTAAATTCCAAGATGAAAGTTCAGTGTTGCTGGTGGTAGGTGCTGACCGTGTATTTTATACTGCTGTTAAAGTATTTCTAACTTAAAAAAAAATAATTACATAACAGTTAATGTTCCCTAGGAGCACAGAGTTGACACTAACTTAAGTTTTTGTATTCTTAGGTGATCCAGTGCTAAGAGGCGAATCTGTTCAAACAGTGAAAACAGAGAGAAATGTCATTTCCAGATCCTCCAGCCCCACTTTCGGGAAGCAAACAGAACCAGTCAGCTGGCCTGTCTTTAGTTCTCTGAGCCGGCACTGCACTAGGAAAGTAAAGAATCACACACCTGTGCTTGTGTCTTCAGAGAGCCACGCCTCTGGTTCTTCCGCCTTCAAGACAGAAGATAAAACCGCTTTGCCACTCACGGGTGAATGTGTGACCTCAAACGAAGCAGCTGAGACATCGTTCACAGCTCACCTTCAGTCAGAAATCGTGATTTCGTCAGTGGAGGTTGACGTGACTCCTGCTAAGAACCATTCCAGACAGTTCTTCTGCCCTGAGAAAGACCACCATCCGGATAGGGACTTGCCTGCAGGAAGTGAAGAAGAAGCCAAGCATGCCAGTTCAAATAAAGCTACTGAAGCAGAAGCACCTGAGGACGACTCTCTGTGTTTCACACCTGAACTCTTTGATCCTGTTGACACCGATGAAGAACACGGGGACCTCAGGGAAGCCGATAGATCCAGTAATGATTCGGATTGTTTCTCAGCTGAAGACCTCTTTGAAACTGGAACTGGATTCGGGCAGAAATGAGAGTCGAAGGCCCACAGAACCAAGTTGAATGGAGGCGTGCCCGGTGGGAGAGAACAAAGCCGACAGCTCGTCTAAGCGAATTGACCTGGGGAAGCTCGTGCACAGGCGTGAGGACCTGGAAGCAGTAGTGAGGGGCTCCCTGACCTTGGCTAGTGCTGTCAGGATGTGGTCAAGCCTCCTTGTGTAAATAATAATTTGTACAGTGGGGAAATGGTATAATTTTAATTGTTTAGATATATTTTCATTGTAAGTCCTTATCAGATTTGTCTGTTTTATGTTCAGAAATACAAGTTTTATTCTAGAATTTTAAGTAGGTAATCCATACAAAGTACTTCCTCTAATGTCTAGTTTCCTGGGCACTTTCAGTTTCACAAAATCACTCATGTTTTATAGTTCACTTATTGTGATTTCATACGAATATACAGAGATTAATCCCAGTTGAGTCTAGCCACACTTCAGCCATATGTTACTGTATGTTTTAATGCAAATTCATAGATGTTTTTGGAAATCGTAGTTTATCTCCAAAAGCTTGCTGTTTCATTAACCTGCCTGAGATTGGACGTAGCGCACACAGCTGCTTTCCCAGCATGTGGAAGACTGAGGCTCTGGGCCTACTTCAAAGTCAAAAGAAAAAAATTGTTTATAACTCGTTTATTAGAGAGAAAAAGGTAAGAGTATGCATATTTCATTGAATTTGGGGTCTTTTTGTTTGCTAAAACTAAAATATCAGAAACAAAATTATATGCAGTTATAGAATGCCATTTGAAATATTGCAAATATCAGTTCTAAAGAAAGACCTCCACCTGGACAGTGAATTGTCTCCAGGAAGTGAAGAAGAAGCCAAGCATGCCAGTTCAAATAAAGCTACTGAAGCAGAAGCAGAGGACGACTCTCTGTGTTTCACACCTGAACTCTTTGATCCTGTTGACACTGAAGAAGAACACGGGGAACTCGGGGAAGCTTCACTGTCATCAGAGAAAGGGATGTGCCTCACCCTCTGGTCTCCACACACACGTGTACACACACTCATGTACACATATGCATGTGCACACATACGGAAATAATACACAGATACTAGCAGTGCCAGAGATGTGATACATTCTGGTATAAAGTTTTAATTCTTTAACTATTACGATGGAAAACTTGGCATGTAAATTTAGTAAATAAGCAGATGTTACATATATATATACATATACACATATTTAAAACAGTCTCTGAAATACGCTCCCTGAAAGAACAGGATTCTACTGTGAATTTTGAGTGTGTGCAAGTTTTAGAGAGTGAAACTGTGTATCTATAAAATATTTATAAAAGATGGCCACCTCTGACATTCCAAAATTACATCCACTGATTTTTTTCCCCAAAGAATGGGCATTAAGACTCTTTAGGGTGATTTGAATTGAGAGAGTAGTATGTGTATGGACATCAAGCCCAGGGCCTCGCATGCTGAGTAGGCGTTCTAGCATTGAGCTGTATCCAGCCTGAACTGAAATTTTATAAGTGTTCAACTTCTCTGCATGGTTTATTAACAAATCAAAATTCCCAGTCATTATATTTTTATGTTCTTTCGCGTAAGCGAGTTATCACGTATGCGTGTGTTTGCTTTAATTTTAATAGCATTTCGATTTGGTACATGGAATTTGAATTGACAGCTTACCAAGTAAGGAATTTATCTGTGGATTTAGCTGATTCCTACATTGTTTTGAAAGAAACCATTCCCCCTGTTGTGGCTCTTAAGTCATAGATAGGGGTAGTAGCAGGCCCTGGAAAGAATGTGTGGCAGAAGACAGAAACGGCCTCTGCTCCTGGTTACATGGCAGGACCATGCCTTCAAAGGGTTAGCTTCATTTATAAAATATAGGCTTTAATACTGGAAAGGCTTGGCAAATACTTTTAGGCATTTAAAGGAATAGCTGTTGTTATTTTATTCTGAGTCAGTTTTGTTCCAAAATGCTTAAAATGAAGCATACAATTGTATAGAAAAGGTCAGATGACTGACTTATCTACATTCTGGGAACATACGTATGTGTATAGTGACTTAGAAAGCTGGATATTTGTTTTAACTGATGCAGTTTAAACATTTCTGATACCTTTGGAGTTGCCCTTTTTCCGTTTTTGATGTTTGATTGGGTGTTTTGGTTTTGGTTTTGAGACAGGATTTCATGTATTCCATTCCGGCCTTGAACTCCCAGTTCCCCTGTCTCCATCTCCCAAGCTCTGGGTTTACAGTGTATCACACTCAGCTTGAAACTGCCTTGAGAAGAATCGTTAAACTACGGGGAAAACATCAAACCCATCACTTTACAGTTGGGTACCCAACTTAATCACAAATACCACCTCTTTTCCTACATGATTTTTTTCCCAAAATCTACTACTCTCTGCACATTACTAAGTAGTTTTCAGAGATGTTCCACAAGCTCTCAGTATTTCAAAAATGTTTAATTTTTTTTATACAAGAATAATACTGTAATAGATCAGAGGGTCTCCTCAGATCATCATTCTGAACAAGATGATCGTCCCAAAAGTAAGCTGCTGGCCTTTTGAGAGTAGGAGATAGGCTGTTTTTGCTAGTGATAACAAGAGATGCTTTTAGAGTTAAAATTGAAACATAGAAGGTCATGTAAAAGAGTACCTGACATATAGCAAATCACAGTCATTAGTGAGGTCCCTGTGCCTCTGCAGTACCCCTGGCTTCTATGATGCCTTCCCTAACTATGGACAAATCAACTGGCAGTAATAACTGTAAAAGACACAAAGAAAAATTCTTTTACTGGTTTACTTTTTGAAATTTTTTAAAATATGTAGTAGAAATTATCAAGTAGTTTGTCTTAAATGTTTAAGACACATGAAGTAATACCTTAACATTGCATTTATCCAAGGGTTGAAGGTATGTACAGCACATGGGCCATGCACCATGAACTCTACCAGTGGGAGAATGGCCATTGTTGATGAAAGAAAGGTCCATGTAAAGAGTAGATTCTTCTCATGACTCAGTAGGTGAGTTTTAGATGAACCACTGACAGCTTTCTCCAATTGTGTAGGAAGTTAATGAGAACTCTAAACTATAGTCTTACTGTGCGTTGTATTCTTATATGGCTTTGAGACCTGGGTGCTGTTTCTGTGTTTCCATAAAACTTTACTCCTCTTGTGTTGTTTCCATTCAATACATTATTAAAAAAGAGCCATTTTTACATTTTTCAAAAATAGGACTTTGCCATGTTTTCTGCTTATAATAAAATGCATTTGAAGTATTTAATCTTTTAGAAGTGCTTATAAACGTCTCTGTGCAAAGTGCCTGTTATGACATCACTTGAAGGACTGGCTGTCATAGCCATCAGGAGCTAATGGTATTATTTTTATATTGGATTGCCACACGATTCTCACCTCTCTTTAATCTTAGCTTTCTCAGTGAGCTACACAGAAACTTGATTCTTTATAAACTTTTGGTAGTCTTGTCTATCCGCATAGTAAAGGCACTGCATTCTTTTGTAAAGAAGTATTTCTAGTGAAATATTTCATAATTAAAAAAATGTAAGGCTACATCAGACAGTGCATGCATAAGGAGACTAAAGCTTCCTTGTGAAATAGCCGTCCTATGAAACAATGAAGGATATCACAGGAAAGGGTTATTTGGAACAAAAATGACCAATGCTATAATCCACCCGGCTTAAATGATTTTCATGTCTTTTTTATCACAGTTGTTTAGTAAGGTTTCCTTGGATGGGACCATTAGTGGCCTGGCTTCCTGTCTCACTCTGGAGCTTACAGTGTCCATGGGCTCTGAGCCACTGGATCACTTTATTGGAAAGGCCACTTTTTACCTTTAGTAACCCAGTGCTCTTGGACTAGATCCAAAATAACCCATCTTATACCAAATTCCACTCTAATAAACAATTTTAATTGCATTAGAAAGGAAACGTTACAGGAAATTGCTTGTTCCAGAAATGAATCTTTGAAAATCTAATAGTAAATACTGGCTAAAGGAATATTTTTAAAAATAATTTTTAGCACATTTATTGAGACAAAATGTCAGTAAATTTTGGGGTTGGGCTTGAACACAGGATCTTCCTGCCTCAGCCTCCCAAGAGCTAAGATTGCAGGTATGGCTAAGATTTTCGGAGCTGGTTGTGTAGCTCAGTGGTAGAATTCATGCTGAGTAAAAGTCCTAGGTTCTATCCCCAGCACCCCCAAAACATAGTAAAAGTTATGCGTGTGTGTGTGTGTGTGTGTGTGTGTGTGTGTGTGTGTGTGTGTGTGCATATATATACATGGGTGCTGGAACTAGAGCTTCGATCCTGTGGAAGAGCAGCCAGTGCTTTTAGACACTGAGCCAGCTCTCCAGCCCAAGATTTTATTAATTATTTCCCTAACGTTATATATTATATATATATATATATAGTGTGTGTGTATATATATATATATAAAATGCTGACTTCTGCTGTTTTATAGGTTTGGACACAGTCTCATGCAGCTCAGGCTGGCTTTAATTTGATATATAGCTGAAACTGGGCTTGAACTCCTGAGCTTCCTCTTTGTACCGAGTGCAGGGGTGGTAGGCATGTGCCGCCACACCCAGCTTGAGTGGAACAGTCCAGTAACGATGTGTGTCTTGTCTCTCACTTGTGTTTACTTCATTTGACCGACTTCTGGACTCTTAACTTTTCTTTTTTCCAAATTCTTGTCCTAAATTTTATTCTCCCAGTCTTTTTTCAGTCATATTATTAAACCTTTATCTCTTTAATTTGGGCCAGAATTTTCTTTACAATAAAGAATGTACCTTTATCTACAAAAGGGTGTTGTGTTTCTGCAGTTTTGAGATAAGCAGCAGTAATCTGATGTAGTTGGATTCTAAATTGTGAATTGGATGTCAGCTAATTGATTAGCCATGATATCAGACGTTTTGTAAAAGCCTTGCATTCCTATTACTGCCCTGCAACAAGATTAATTTTATTCTGTTTACATCCAAAGAAAATAGTTACTATATATCATATTTTGTACATTGAAAACATGTTATGATATGCAATCCATTATTTCATTGCATGATATACAATTAGTTGACATTGTGACTCTTCTCCTAGGGAATAGCTTTCCATACGACTGCTATTTATGTACCCATCCATCTAACATACTTTGAGAGTCTACTTTGCATCTAGAGCTGTGCTACACCCAGAATACCAAAGATAGCTGAAAGGATCATCTCCACCAGTTTACGTCGTAGTTCACATAGCAGTAGACATGGTGAAAGCTGGAATGAGAACAGGGCACTCAACTATTTTGTTGAGTGTGGGCATATATCAGGATATATGTGTTAAGATTATACTAGGTCTGTAAACAATTTGTTTAACATAGGAAACATCTTAACATTTGTGTGTGTGTGTGTGATGTTGGGAGTACAGCGGTTCAAGGACAACTTGCAGGAGTTAGCTCTAGCCCCCATCGTATGGGTCCTGGGAATCAAACCAGGGTCGTCAGATTTAACAGCCTCCTGAGCCATCTCACCAGCCCTTGACGTGTTTCCTGTAATTTTTAAATTGGATAGCGTGCTTACAGTCCTGCAATATATTCTTGAATTCACAAGATCCACTGCTTCCCCTGATCATGCCTTCAGATCTTGTAGCACCCTCTGCATGGCGTTGTTAACTTCCCTGATGGGGACAAAGCAGGAGAATAGCAGATCTAAAACCCTTCCCTACGGAGATGCTGCTACACCGAGCTGTACAGCATTGGCTTGTTTGGTTATTGCAGCATCCTGCCAGAGTCAGTAACGCAGGTGATACTTCATTATAGTAAATTTGAGGTAACCAAGGTCCAGAGAGACTTGATGCTCAGCCCACAGTTATAGCCGTAGCAACACACCACATTGTTTTTAATGTAGTTTACCTCATGCTGACTTTCTCAAGCCGCTTTTAGGCTAAAGCACAGTTGCAGATAACCAAAAAGTGAATGAGTTGATATACTACTAATGAAGACATTCAGCCGCATTCTTTGTGATGGCATATAGCCATAATTTATTGTGACAAGCATCGCATGTTGTTACTAATAAATTTTAATGATAATTTGCTTGTTTTACTGTCACAACTGTAGTTTTCTTCTGATTGATTAACACACATGTACAAACACACCTTAACAGATTGCTGTGAGGAAGAAAGGGGCCTGCTTACATTGCTAACTGCTCAGGAGCCTGAGGCAGAAAAACCACTTGAACCCTGGAGTTCAAGGCCAGCCTGTCTCACAACAAGAAACCTGCGTGCAATCAGCACTACTTGTAAAGAAAACATGGTTGTTTCTGTGATACACTCACTCTAAATTTTATTTAACCTTAGTTTCAGAAATATGTTTAAAGGTTTGTCTGTGATTTGGGGCTGATGGAAATTCAAAGTGTTCCTGAATGCTAACCTATATTTAACAAAATCCCTTTGTCAGCGCTTAAATGAGTCAGGACAGAGCAGAAGAAAATGTGTGTTATCTGCAGTGGTGCTGCTCAAACCCTTAAAAATGGCGTTGGCTTCTCGGCCTTTCCTGCAGAGTGAAGGTAATTAATGGCTAAATTGCTTAGGGTTTTCTAAAGTCTTTAAGTGAATAAGTCACCAAATCACTTTAGTGGGAATTCTAAACTGAAGAGCAGTATTGACATTATTTTTAAAAATAATTTCCACTGGGCTGGAGAGCTGGGTTTTAAGCACTCTTACAGAGAACCTGTGTTCGATTCCCAGCACTCACATGGCAGCTGACAACCATCTATAACTCCAGTTCCAAGGGATCCAGCACCCTCTTCTGGCCTCTGTGGGTACCAGGCATACACGTGGTACACAGTCATAGTGCAGACAAAACACCTACACGTGTAAAAATAAATCTTTTTTTAAAAAGTTTCATTGTCTTAATAATCTCAAATTAAAAATCAAGACAGAATCTCAAACTCAGTTTATACAAAACAAAGAAATGTACAAATACCTACATCATGTTGGGACAGACAAGTGTCTGTCCATCTGTTTCTGATGATGACCGCAAATAAACGCTCCAAAGGCATGCAGCTCCCCTCCTGAGTTAGCAGACTCAACCTGGGTGAAAGATGAGCAGTAACTCATGGAGACAGTTCAGAGAAAATGGAGGGAATTCTAGCAGCTGTTCTGAAAAAACAATGGCCCGTGATTATATACAAGTGACCTCATCCTCTTTGTGTGGATTTCTCACATTGCCTGTTTCCCTTTTGAAATTTCCCAACTGTTTTCTAGAATGCTCGTCCTGTTCCTTCTATCCTTCTAATACCTGTTCCTAACGTTGGCTAGAAGTGATTAAGAGATGCGTTGTGATTTACCCCAGACCCTGTGTGTACCCTGAAATGCAATACTACATTCCGTGCATTTCTAGTAGCTATTATGCCCAGGTTTTCAAAACTCAGTGAATCCATTTAAACTTTCTGCCTGTTTAAAAAGAACATAACAAGTTCTACGATAATATCTACCATCCGACACTTTATATGAAAGACTCAGCTAAAACATGAAATTTTCCCTGCTGCCTTCCTCTCAAAAGTGACCCATTCACGACAAATTTCAATGTTTACTTTGGTTACAAATGCCTGCAGAAACATATGGTCAGGTCATATGGTTCTAATAATTTTCCCTTTAGTACTTTGCAGCTTTGCCCAATTTCAATATTTTTTCTGGAATTGGAAATTCTTTCTTGTGGTAATGTACTCATTTATCAAAAAATGAATATGTGGTTGTAAAGAATTTTTGGTTTATTGCAATATGGACGATTGTAAGAAGTTTTTCTGAGAACTACAATTCACACAAATCCATCCCATGTTCTGAGTCCCCTTGAACTTAAAGTGAAGGCCATGTTGTTACTTTTCTTTGAGTCTCCAATGTCTCCTTCAATTCTGAACTTCCACTGCTCTTTTTAATCAATGCATGGGTGACCTACAAACATAAAGGTAGTCCCATCTTAAAGAACTGGAGGAGATGGGAGGTGAGTGTAAGTAAGGGAGGTTTCCTCTTGGTCTATTGTCTCTTCCCTGCCGGGAGCACTATCCTTCTACATTCCATTGATTGCTGCACAGATGTGCACTCGGGGATCATTGGGAGTCATTCAGCATCTGCCGTTCTCACATCCCCTATGGAAACTTGTAACTAGGGCTAGAGAAGTGGCCTGGGTTAAAAGCACTTGCTGCTCTTCCAGAGAACCTAAATTTGGTTCCCAGTGTTTCACAACTGCCTATAAATCTACCTCTAGGGAAGCTGAGCACAGTGGCACATGCAGAGGCAGGTAGATCTCTCTGAGTTCAAGGCCTGATCTGCATAGTGAATTCTAAGACAGCTAGAGTTATATAGCGAGATCCTGTCTTGTGGGTTGAGGTGTGGGGGGGTCTACCTCCAGGGAATTCAAAACCTTCTGGACTCTTTGGGCACCTGTACTCACGTACACATCCCTACACAGACACAAACAGCTACACACAAATAATATTTTTTTTTAAAGCTAACACTTTAGTAGAACATGCCTTTAATCCTAGCACTCTTGAGACTAAGGTAGGAGGGTCACAAGTTGAAGGCTAGTTTGGGTTGCAAGGCAAGTCTCTGTGTCAAAAACAAAACAAAGATTATAATTACACAAATTTGAAAAGGTGGCTCTGAGCGTGTAGGGAGATAGCTGAAATGGCTCAGTGGATAAAATGCTTGTTTTGCAAGCATGAGAACCCGAGTTGGTTTTCCAGAACACAGGTAGATAATGCTTGTAATCCCAGGACTATGGAGGCAGAGGCAGATCTCTGAGGTTTACTGGCAAGCTAGTCTACCCTACTGGACAAGTATGAGAGAGCCTGTCTCAAAACACAAACAAGGTAGATGGCACCTGACCATTTGGGTAGAGGAACACCCAAAGCTGACCTCTGGCTTCCATTCCCATCCCCACCCACCATGTCAATGTACACCTGCATGCACACGCAGGCATACGTAGAGAAGGTGGTCACTGTGCATTTCAAACCTGAGTCATTTGGTTGATGGTTCAATTGGAGAATATGCAGAAACTTCTTGTCTTGAAGCCAGATACCCAACAGTGACCCTTGACACCTACTGAGCGAGTCCTATAGAGAACCAATACTCCCACAGAGGTACGCCAAAGTGGATGCTTCAGCAAAATTACTGAGCTATTTCTAAATTCTGAGGACATAGTTGTATTTTTAAAGTTTCTTTTTTAAAAAAAAGCTTTTTTCCTAGATTACGTATTTTCAGGATCTGTTACATCTATGACTCTATCACAGGAAAGATTGCCTTCTCATTTTAATATGAGATTTAAAATGAGTTTGATTAAAACCTGATGCATTTTTCCCTGTGATTGGTCCTGTGTATGAGTACTGATTATGCACATGCCGTGGTGGGTGTGGAGGTCAGGACAACCTCGGGTGTCAGTCCTCACCTTTCACCTTGCTTGAGACAGGGTCTTTTTGTTTGCTAATGCACAGCCAGGCTGGCTGGCCCATGAGCTTTAGGGAAATCCCCTGCCTCTGCCTCCGGTCTCATTACAGAAGCACTGGGATTACAGTTGTGCATGGCCACACCCAGCTTTCCTTGGGCTCTGGGGATTCAGACTCTTATCCTCACATTTGCCCAGCAAACACTCTACTCACATCTTTCCAGCCCCTAAAATAAGTATTGAAAGTTCCATTTTATATTTAAGCAATATGCACGAATTTCCTTATTTTAGAACATGGTAATTTTAGGAGAGTTTTATTTGAAAACAAAGATTTCTTTTCTCTTGAAAACAACAACAACAACAAAAAAAAACCAACCCTAATTCGTAAGTCAAAGGGGCCTGAGCATGAATTTCAGCTTTGTACATTTTAAACATAGACTAATAGTTTGTAGCTGTAACTTTTGTGTCCTGAAACAGTTTCTTCATCCATAAAGTGAGACCAAATACTTCATAGAGTGACTGTGAGGATAAAATTTATACAATAGGCATTTTTAAGAACCTGTCTATATTCTTTTGTGCTATATTAAACTACAGATTCTTAACAGCTCTTCACCAAAATATATTAAGCTACTGCTTTTCCAAACAAAAAAAATTACAGTCTTACCATACACTCTACTTTCTATTGGACAGTTACAAGCGAAATTGAGATGTTGAGTCTAGTATGAAAAGTTTTTAAAAATATTTTGTAGGTATGGAGACAAGTTTATCTTTCAGTGACATCTAGAATAGCCAGCCACTTACAGTGTAGAAATTGCATCAACCAGCTTGTATTCCTGTATCCTGTGTCTTTTCACCGGGGCTGAAATAACTGATCCTAGACACTGCTGACTCAAAGGGTGAGTATATATATGTTTGTTTTCAAAATCTCATGTGGAATTGTTTATATGTCACTATTTTATATAATAGCAGGATATGAAAGTATTTCTATGCTGCAGATTAGCATGGCCTATTTCTCTTATTGGTGCAAAGGAGTATAGAGTATAACATACTAATAAAGAGGAGCTTTTCTGAGCTACAGCACTTTAGTAAATTTGTAATTAAGCCATAACTATCAAAGCCAAAACTAAAAAGCCACCTCATGAAGCAACATAAAAAATCACTTTAAAAACTTGCATTGGTAATTTAGACATCTCTTTGTGTGCCTGTTTTAATCAGCTCATTTAAGCCTAGTCAGGTTTGAATATTCATCAGAAACAAAGATGTGACCCCACGATTAGCTTGGTAAAATAAGGATCTGATTTCCAACTCAATATATATTTATGTTCAAAGTTATGATAGTAAACTATTTGGTTATGAGTACAGGTCCATCAGGTGATATTTTCTATGGATAAGAATGGGTCTGGTCTTAGAGTATTGTAAATAACATCACTAAATTCAGTTAAGATTTTTTAATTAAAAAAATTTATATGAATGGTTATCTTGCCTGCATGCATTTTACGCACCATCAGTGTGCCTGGTTCCCTCAGGAGGCCAGAAAAGGGTGTCAGATCCTCTGGAACTGTAGTTACAGCTGGTTGTGAGCTGCTGTGTAAGTGCTGGTATTCAAATCTACACCCGCTGGAAGAGCAGCCAGTACTCTTAACCTCTGGGCCATCTCTGCAGCCATCATCACCCCTGTTCAGATTTCAGTTCTTGTTTGTGTGTCCTGTTGTGTGACAACCAAAACTGTAAGCAGTGCCGTTGGACTAGTTGGATAAACTCCTGCCTTTGCTCTTTAATGGACTGTAACATTTGGGGGAGGCTGCTAACTTTTTGCTCTACTTTTGTGCAAATTATGGAAACAATGCCTAAGCAGAAGTGTCATGAGGATTCCAAGAGTTCATTCATAAAAACCACTTAGAGGAGCTCTGGTGTGGTACAGTCACTCTGTAGTTACTGGTGATTATAGTGATACGTTATTATCACTACTGATACTTCCTTAAACTCAGCCTTTTAGTTTTAAGAATGTGTAGAATTACTCATCTCAGAATTAAATACTCTAATTCAAGTTTAGATGCTTAAATAATCTCCTGATAACTAGGCTGTGGGCAATTTAAAGTATAAGGCTCCTATTTTAACATTGTGAGTGACCGTCATAGTCCCTGAGCAACAAGAAAGTCTCCTCTTCTGGGGCTTTTTATAAGGTGAGTTTCGGCATACAGTCGGAGGAAATGCTGTTTATAAGCATACAGTTAGTTGAGTGCTCACAGGAAGAGCACAATTAAGTACTATTCCTTTGTGGGGTGATGAATTATACATTACAATTAATACTTCTCTGTGGGAAAAAAATAGAGCTTGTCTTTCTTCCCAGGAAGGGGAAATGGGCAGTGTGGGATGTTTAAATGTTCTCAGAGGGTTGTGTGTTTTATTCTCTGAAATTTACCCTTCCCAATTGGAAATGTGATACAGGTTTTATAATAAGGTTTTGTTCCATTGTCTTGCCTGTATGAGATTTGGATAAGAGGGTGAGCATAACCTTTTCTAAGTGAAAACTAGAAAAGAATTACTTTCCAATTGTGACTTTCTCTTACTCAATCACTTTAAACTTACTATTTCCTAGTTTGCTGGAGTTTTCACAACCCATCAACACAGACTGGATCTCCTTTGTCATAGCAACTGTGAAGCTAACCGTGAAGCTGGGATAGCATTTTGGTGGGTTTGGTTTCTTCGGAGGCCTCTCTCCTGCTCGGATGTTACCGTTCCTCTGTGTTCTAACGTGATCATGCTTTGATACCACTGTGCCTGGGTCTGGTGTTTCCGCCTGCATTTCAGTTTCCTTTTATAAAGACATCAGATTAACCCCATTTTAACTTAGTAATTCTAAACACCCTGTGTCTGATTATAGTCACACTCTAAGGCATTGTACGTTAAGAATCCACATCGGGATTTTGTGAGGCTGATCCAACTCAATATTAATTTATATCATTTTTATTCTTCTTAAAGAATTCCTTGCCAGGTCGATGTCCTGTTGAGAAATTCCATCAGTTTTTATTTATCTGAGGAAGTATTTATTTTTTTCCTTTACTTGAAGGATAATTTAGCTGGATATAGAATTCTAAGTTGTGCGTTTTTCTTCAAGCATTTTTAGATACATCTTCTTACTTACATGATTTCTGAGGAGAAATTCTCATCCCCTTTAGGCAATGCACACCCCTCCCCAGTTTCCTTCAGGGTTTTCCCACTGTGTGTCTTTTCTGCAGTTTGGGTACGTTATGTCTTTTTTTTTTTTTTTCAAGACAGAGTTTCTCTGTGTAGCTTTGTGCCTTTCCTAGAACTCACTTGGTAGCCCAGGCTGGCCTCAAACTCACAGAGATCTACCTGCCTCTGCCTCCAGATTGCTGGGATTAAAGGGGTGCACCACCACTGCCCGGCCTGGGTACGTTATGTCTTAGCTATAGAACTTTTGGTGTTACTCCGACTCACCTTCTAACTTGCTGCATCTACCACTCAGCCTGGGAAGGTCTCAACCGCCATTGCGTCAAACGGTTCCTCTGTCTCTCTTTCCCTTTTCTTTCTCGTGGTCTCATGACACCGGTGTGACACCTTTTGCAGCTGTCCCAGAGTTTTCCTTTCTGTTTCATTCATTTATCTTTTAACTTCTGTCATTTCTGGCACTGGGGATTGAACCCAGGCTGCTGCACATGCAAGGTGAGCACACTTTGCCCCTCAGCAAAACCCAGGTCCCCGGTGCATTCTTGTCTTTCTCTTCCAGGTTTAGAGGTTCAGGATTAACACTTCCTGAAACTCACTGCTTATTTCCTGCGCTCTGTGTCCCCTCTATTGGTGAGTCCATCAAGGGCGTTTTTCATTGGGAGTGCTCTTGGCATCAGTCATTTCTCGTCTCTGAACTTCCATCCATCTGCACATGGCTTAGCCTTGCATGTTTTACTCTTCACACTACAGCCATCAGCATATATTAATTATATTGTTGTTATTTTATTTTATTTTATTTTATGCATATGGGTATTTCACCTACCTGTGGGTAAATGCACCATGTGAGTGCCTGGTGCCCAGGGAGACCGACCAGA
This sequence comes from Peromyscus californicus insignis, assembly GCF_007827085.1. Classification (NCBI taxonomy): domain Eukaryota; kingdom Metazoa; phylum Chordata; class Mammalia; order Rodentia; family Cricetidae; genus Peromyscus; species Peromyscus californicus. The sequence goes on from NW_026294551.1 coordinate 36,711,348, forward strand.
AGAGGGCATTGGATCCTCTGGAAATGGTATTACAGATAGTTGTAAGCCACAATGTGAATGCTGGGAATCAAACCTGGGTTCTCTAGAAGAACAGTCAGTGTTCTTAACCACTGAGCCATTTTTCTTGCCCCTAATTTTATATAGACACACACACATATAATATATATATATATATATCCCTAATCTGATGATCCCCACATCTCTGCCGCATCTGAGTCCTCTTTTGGTGCTTTCTCTGCAGTTTCAGAACTTTTTTATTATTATTTAATACTCTTTGTGGTGCTTTGATTGCAAATTGCCCATGCTATATTGGGTTAAACGGAGTGGATAAGTGGCTTTATTACGAGGGTTCCATGCTTCTCTTGCTAGAGGTTCGACTGTGGTTGTTGATAGCTGGACTGTAGGTATTAAGAGGGTCAGCTTGCCTTTAGTGACCTTGTTTCGTCTCTGGTGCTACCTTTGGGCTTCTCAGCAGACTCTCCTGTGCCCCCTGGGTCCTAAGGATCGAGCTCAGAGCCTTGTATATCCTAGGCGAGTGCTATTCCACTAAACTTCATCCTTATCTCCTTCTTAGTTTTTTACGTTTTTGACATGGGGTCTCACTGAGTTGTAGGCTAGCCTTGACATTGCTGTACGGCCTAGACAGTCCTCAAACGGGATCCTCCTGCGCCAGTCTTCTGAGTAGCTGCTATTCCGAGTGTGTGTCACCATGCCTGGTTCTAGACTTCTTAAATAAGGTCTGATACATGTAGGCGTCATCCCTATTTCCCTGTCATCAAAGAGGAGGCCTGCTAATGCTGTAGGGGTAAGGATTGTGGGAGGGAAATAACTCTGCGGTTTTATGAATCTTCATCTTTTAATAAGTCTGTACCCCTGAGATGCAGCCTTATTTTGTTACCCCCACTGGGTTAATCAGGAAGGCTAGCATGAGTTATAGTCCACTGTTTCCCTCCCCACAGATCAGTTAGGATCTAATAAACACCCCCGTGCTTAGTGCATTAAGCTGGGTTCTCTAGAGAAACAGAACCAATAGAATGCATGTATGCATTATAAAACGGCCTTCTCGTATTGGCTTACACAACATTGACCAGCTAGCCCCGCAATGGCTCCCTGCACACTGCAGAGGCATAGAACTGGGTAGCTGTCCGTTCTATGAGCCGGGTGGCATCTCACAATCCTAACTCAGCACTGAAGACCTGGAGGCCCGTGGAGAGGCCCTAGGATTGAGTCTAAGCCATAAGGTCAAAGAAGCTGGAGTCTTCTGTAAGCGGACCATGGAGACAGGTGTACACACTGACTCAGCAGAGAAAAGGGCTTGAGGTGCTTATGTTCACTGCCCTTCCAAAACTTCTTTTCATGCAGGCCACCAGCCAGCCTGTGAGAAGGTGCTGCTTGCATTCAGGGTGAGTCTCCTGACCCTCATTACGGTCCGACATGTCAGTCTTTCTGGAAACATCTTCACTGACACACAGAGGTGTTTTTCACCTGAAGGATGACAACCAACCAACTATCACAGACTTCGATGAACCCTTTCTCTCAAAGGTAGGCCCTGGTAAGAACAGATGCCTCAGTCTGTATCATAATGGCTGCTTTCCTTTCTCTCAAAGGTAGGCCCTGGTAAGAACAGATGCCCTCAGTCTATGTCATAGTGACTGCTTTCCCCTTCACTACTTGAAAACAAGAGGAGTTTTTCCTTAAAACTGGGAAACTTAAACTTCCTTACTGTGCAGCCCAAGCTGACCTCAAACATGTAGTCCTCCTGCCTCAGCTTTCCAAAGTGCTAGGATTACAGGTATGGTCTACCATACCATCTGGTCTCACCATTTTTGAAGAAAGTTTTCACAGGCTATAAAATTCTAGTTTGACAGGACTTTTACCCCTTAGCACTTAGATGAAAACGTGTCTTCTGGTCCTTTTGTAAAAGCTTATTATTACATTTATTTATTTACTTATTCATTTATTTACTTATTTAAGGTGTGTGTGTGTGTGTGTGTGTGTGTGTGTGTGTGTGTGTGTGTGTGTGTGTCTGTGTGCCCTGTGTGTAATGCATGTGGAGGTCAGAGGACAACTTGCAGAAGTCAGTTCTCTCCTTCCACCATGTGGGTCCTGGGTTCAAATTCAGGTTGTGAGGCCTGGCCACAGAACCTTTACCTGCTGAGCCATCTCCTCAGCCCTGGTCCTTGTTTTATGAAAGGCCTGCAGTCATTCTTAGGCGCTGTGTGTTGTATGCCTTCAGGTTTTCCTGCCTGGAACAACCCTTTCTCTTTACCTCTCATCTTCATTAGTCTGACTGTGGTGTTTCTAGGTAAGATTTTCTGTGCAGTCTCGTGTGGGTTGGTTGGACTTCCTGCGACTGAGGGTAGGTATTCTAAGTGAAAATTGAGACCACCACAGTGAATATCTCCGGAAATGATTTTTGTCTTCTACTTTAATCTTTCCTCACCCTTTGAAAGTCTAGTTCTGGATGTGTTGGGCACTTGCCATCATCCTATAGGTTACTAAGGTCTGTTCATTTTCCCTCAGGGTGTCTTCTCTCTGGATTTCCATTACTTTGTCTTCAGATTGCTCATTACCAGTTTTGCCATGCTTGTCAAAGATCATCCAATAAAATGTTCACTTTGGGTATTATTCATCCCTCTGGGTCTATTTTCCCCCACTCTCAAATATTTCCTAAAAGTCCCCCACTGCTTCTCTCATTGTATCCATCCTTTCCTGTAAAGTCTGTAGCTCATTTATAGGTGTTAATTTAATGGCCGTTGTCTGGTAATTCTGACATCTGATTGCCGGTGGACGTCTTTTCTCTTTGAAGCTCATTTTCGTGTTTTTATTTCAGACTGAGAATGTGGGTAGAGTAGCGGCTCTGCTCTGCCCTCTGCCCTCCAAAGAATTTGGGGTTTGAGTCTGAAAAGCGGTTAGTTACTGGAGGGTAAACTGATGTAGAACTTCGACTTCCAACACAACTTCCTTTCCTTGCTGTTGGGAACTTTTATCTTTTCACACAAACACACAAAGGAATCTGGATGCTGTCTTTCCAGCATCTCTACATCGTGGCACCATTACTCTGCATTCTGGGACCGTTAGGTAAAGGAAAGGCTCCTGGGACTCCGCACTATGGTGCTGTGACCTTTGATCTGACTACAGAGATTGATGAGTCACCAGTGGGCTGGTCGTGTGTGGTGTGGATACACTGGCAGCGGGTGAGATGGCTCACTGAAACCGCATGAGATTCAGTTACGTCGCTTAGACTAATGTGCAATTTGAGGTTTATCAATAGTTGATTGCTGGAACTTGCTTCTTAATGGTTTTTCTGATTGTAGTTGATATCCAGACACTGAAATGGTGAAGGTAAAACCACAGGTAAGGGAGGCTAGTGTACCCCAGCGTTTCCCAATCTGAACTGGCTGTTGATCAATGGGACACTCTAACAAGCCTTCTGACCTCGGTCTTTTCCATAAGTTGATATTTGCATTTAGAAGATTATTTAGATTCAGGGGTGACTTCAGCAATACAATTTCATGAGTAGTGAGTTCTTCCATCAAGAAGCGGAGAATGTCTGAATGTTTCCTCTTTCTTTAAAAGAATTATATTAATTTATTTGTGTGTGCACATATGCTTGTGTGTGTGTGTGTGTGTGTGTGTGTGTGTAGGTCACGGAACAACCTGCAGGAGTTAGTCCTCTCCCTTCACATGGATCCCAGGGCATCAGGCTTGGCAGCAAGGGCCCTTACCCGCTGAGCCATCTCCCTGCCCCATGAGTTCTGATTCCCTTAATGAAGCAAGCAGCCTTTGATGCTCGGCCTTGGCCATTAATTTACTAGACTCAGCCACTGCCATCCTTTCTCCAGTTATGCTGCAGAGTACTTGAAGAAGGAATTTCCCCTTATCTACTATTTGGTTCCCCCAAGGCATAATTTAAATGGACAATCAAGATAGATACTTGATGTCTCCCTTTACCTTAATTATTGTAACGAGCTGTCTCACTGCACCCTCCAATAATTGTTTTGGGTTCTGTTTTAGTTTTACTACAAGTTCAGAAACTTAAACATGTGAATATATTTCAATCTCTATCAAATTTCTAATGGAAGTGCCTGGAGACATAGTTCAGCAGTTAAGAGCGCTTACCGCTCTTTCAGAGCACCAGGTTAGGTTCCTAGCACCCACATCAGAAGGCTCTGGACTGCCTAGAACTCCAGTTCCAGGGAATCCAACAGCCTTTCCTGGTCTGCAAGGGCACTGCATGCATATGGTACACATGCATTCAAGTGGGCATATACACATATACATACATAAAAATTAAAAAAAAATTATAGGGGCTGCAGAGATGGCTCAGCAGTTTAGAGCACTTGTTGCTCTTGCAGAAGACCTGGGTTCGATCCCCAGCACCCACATGGTGGCTCACAACCTTCTGTTCCAGGGGATCCAATGCCCTCTTCTGACTTCTGTGGGTACCAGACACTCACACAGTGCATGGACATAACATTCAGGCAAAGCACCCATATCTATAAAAAAAAGTAAATAAATGCAAAAAATTAATCTAAAATAAAACAAAAACTCTAATTGTATTTATTTTGCTGGTTAGTATAACCACATTCAGGAGTTACTATGGTTTGTCTTTGAGCACAAAATAGGAATCAAAGACATGAATGGCACTTCACTTTTTTAAAAAAGTGTATTCAAATGACTAATAAATGTATGAACAGATGCTCAACCTTAGTCATCAGGAAAATATAAATTAAAGTCAACACCACTCTCCACTCACCAAAATGACTAAAGCTGGAAATGGACTATATTAAGAAATTCAGGAGAGTGTGGGAAATGGAATGCTCAGTAGACTGTTAGTAGCAATGTGAATTTGTATAAACATTTTGGAAAACTGTTTCAAACTACCTACTACAATTAGACATATATATATAATCTATGCCCCACCAATATTCTTAAATATACATAATAGAAACACACAAACACACATAACCCCAGGAAATGTATAATTGTAGCAACATAATTCATAGTAGCAAGAAAGAGGAAACCATAAGAGAAAAGTGAAATAACCAAAAATCTCCCTTCACCAGCATGCATCAGTTGTGGTATACTGACACAAAGAGAGTAAATGAACTTACATTAAAATATGTGTATGCACCTCACAAACATAATGTTGAGAAAAGAGTGATAGAAATTTAAAAATAGACAAAATTAATGTATAGTAGTTAAAGTTGGGTTAGTAGCCTGCTAGGCTGGGATCTTGTAGTTGGAAATGGCTTGCAGGACATAGTTAGTGCTATTTTAGTTTATCTCGTTATGGACTAAAGGGTATGCTCACTGAAAAATCCATTTAACTCTTAAAATTATTTGTACTCTTTAAAAATATATTTTACTCTATGTGAATAAATGTTTTGCCTGCACGTATGTGAGTGCACCATGTACCTGCAGAGGCCAGGAGAGGGCATAAGATCCCTTGGAACTGGAGCTCTAGTTGATTGTGAGCCACAGTGTGGGTGTTGGGAACTGAACTCTTGTCCTCTGCAAGAGCAGTAAGTGCCCTTAAATGCCAAGCTCTCTGTTTTCTGTAAAATGTGATTAAAGTACATGTCATAGTCTTGCCTAACTGGCTCTGTACCTTACTAAGCAGTATTTATTTATATAAAAAACCGTTCTCAAATCCCATTAGATCCAAAACACTCTGGGAATATAAGTAAAACAGTCCCTTCATGTAGCTCACAGTGTGTCATTGATGAAAAATCTGGAGCAATGCAGCCACTAAGTCTGTGACATAGCATATCCATGTTTGAAGAGCAAGTCAAGTTGGTTTGAAACTACTTTAACAATGAAATGCATGCAACTTGTAGAAAACATTCGGTCTGTTAACTCTGCGTCTGATCAGGCATGTTAGCTATTGACGGCAGCCCTTGTGGAGTACTGATTGTGCACGTTTCCAGGGGATCCTCACTAACACATTTGATGACCTCTAATGCGTCTTTCTGGAATTCCAGTCTGACCTCGATCTGAACAAAGTCTTAGTTGATGGTGTTTGCAGGAGGTTAGCTTGGTCATTTTCTCCGCCGGCGTGTTTATTATTGAGTGTTAATCAGACTCATCATTAAAGATTTCATCTGCTACACGAACGCATAATTGGCTCTGTCTGAGGTACCATCCTTTGTCTTGAGCAGATTGCTAAAACTGCTTTAAGCATCATTAGACCACAATGATGACTATAGTAATTTGTCTTTTGCTTGGTTTTCAACAGATTAGGCCTCATTATTATGTAGACACACTATGGAGAATTGTCTGCAGAAAAGCTTTTATACTGAGGGATATATGAAATTTTAACTTATTGTTTATTGTTAGACCATCCCAATTATTCTGTGTAGTGTAGAACACCATTAGAGGTGAGAAGTTAAGGGTGCACAAATGTGAGAACTATGTACTGCTTTTCTATTTTACTCTGTTATCATCTGCTTTTATGATAGAGTGGTTCAGGGGAAAAAGTCTAAATCTATTACTTGTTGGTTTTCTTATAAAATGAATCAATGGGATAGATAAACAGAAAATAGTCACAGAAGTATAGCTTTCAGTGATGCACTGGTTAAATCCTGTTTTCCTAAGCGTGTTTATTAAGGTCACATTTGCTGAGCTTCTTCAGATATGAACCTCACAGCTACATACTCGTTGCTAAATGCTCATTAAGGTTTGAGTTCCCCCACAAAATTGACTTGTAATGACATCTTTCTTGGCTTATTTCTTTTGCTGCAATTATGTAAGTTTGGTGGAAATATAATACATGACATTGACTGTCACCTGCGATCTACCAATTCCAGCATAATTGGTTTGAGCAGGATGGGCTTGGTGGTGACCTCCAGAATGTCTCTGCAATCTGTCTACCCCTGAGCTGAGACTTGGCCACAGATGAAGTTATTGCAGCCTCAGCCATGAAATCCTTGCCCAGTAAGGGTTCAGGTAGGCTTAGCTTTCTAATCTGGCTTAAAAGTTCTGAGTAGACAGATTTAGATGTTTATCCTTATTTCCTGACCAGTAAGTCTCCAGGAAAGGCATTTATGATTTTATACTTTATCAAGGAGCCAAATCCTCTCAAGTGGACCACAGATAAGGTTTTGTCAAGCAGCTTATAAAGTATGACTGTAGGTTGTAAAATTATTGCTACAGTATTCACTTAAGCAAGACTATTCACTCTCTGGTTGAATTTTTTTTTTTTTAAATCTGAACCAAACATTTCTACAGTTGTGTTTAACAGAACCTATGTGTGAATACTGTGTTTGGAGTCTAAGTGAGATTAGTTACTAAAATGCTGATAGAACTCACTGTGGGTTAGCAAATGGTGCGTGAAGTTGATGAACTGCTAAGAGTATTAAAGTAAAGAAAGTGTTGGTCAAGATAGTCTAAACAAAATACCACTCAATAAAGTTAGCATGTTTCCATTTTACAGGGTTATGTTGTTTTGTTGTATAAGTTTCTCTCTGGAGTATATCTTTTCTTCCATTTGGACTCTCTTGTCTTTCTTATGTGGACTCATCTCCTATGTGATTTCTACACATTTAACAATGTGTAGAAATGTAGCCTTGCTGAGGGCCGCAGCAGTATACAGCAGGTGACACCTAGTGTTGGACAAGTCGCCCCACCAGATGTGTAACTCCCTGATGGGGAGCCCCACCAGGCAAAGCCGTGGGGTCACTGGGTATGGAAACTGGTTGTTTTCTATCTGTAACTTTCCCAGGAGCCACCACTACTCCTCCCTAAAAAGAACAGCTGTGGGGTTCTTTCCACAGCCCATTGGTAGCGTGGTTTACATCTTTGGGCACACGTACTGCTACGGATGGTCAAGAAGATGATTTCTGTTTAAGCTGTATAATTCTGGTAAATAGAAAATATACTAGAATATTTTTCTTTCTTTCTTTTTTTTTTGAGACCAGGTTCCTCTGTGTAGTTTTGGTGTAGACCAGGCAGGCCTCGAACTCACAGAAATCTGCCTGACTCTGCCTCCCGAGTGCTAGGATTAAAGGCATGCACCACCACCATCCAGCAGAATATTTTTCTTAATTGATACAGGAAAGTAACAGTACTCTCACTCTCAAAGACAGTTAATGTTAGACTTCAGAACAAATTCAAAGAAGACTAAGCTGCTCTTGCAGAAAATACGCCAAGACAAGATCCCAGGTGTTGTTTGTTGATGAATCAAGGTTAGAACTGAAGCAACTTTGGTAGACATGACTCCCTGCAATAATTCTCTTTCTAGCCATACCCTGCCCCTCAAGGTTCAGCCTGCTACTGTGATTGTTAAGTCCTGAATTTCAATGTCATTCTCTGTCTGGGAAAAGTTACATGCAAGGCTAAGCATTTACTCACTGGCCGGTCTTTGTGACCTTAGTAGCCTAAGAAAAGCTGTGTGACTTATCATGTGTCATGAGCAGGGGTCAGACCCTGAAAATGTAACATATAATTGTCCAGAGTTTGGCTAAGAAGGAGCAGCGGCAATGTACAGGAGGAAGCTATGCAGAATGTGAATGAAGTGTATGCGTGCTGAGTGAGAGATGAAGAAGAAGAAGCAGCATTAGGGAAGGTGAGAGAAATGTGAGAGAATTAATGACTGAGAGAGTGAGTGAGCAAAGAGTGAGTGATTGATGTGGAAGAATACATGTGAGTGAGTACGTGAGAGAGAAGCTGTGTGAAAGAGCTGCTGCTATGTATAGGAACTGTGTAAAGAGCTGTGCGAGAGCCGGGCGGTGGTGGCACACTCCTTTAATCCCAGCAATCGGGAGGCAGAGCCAGGCGGATCTCTGTGAGTTCGAGGCCAGCCTGATCTACAGAGTGAGATCCAGGACAGGCACTAAAACTACACAGAGAAACCCTGTCTCAAAAAATAAAACAACAACGACAAAAAGCTGTACAAGAGTGTGAAGGAACTGTGTAAAGTGTTATATGGTGAGAGAGCTATGTATATGAGATGTATAGCTGTGGCTGTGTAGAGAATTGTAACTGTGTGGAGGCAAGGAGGATGAAGTTACCACACACAAAAAAAAAGAGGTGTAGAAGAGAAATGTATGTAAAAGACAGATGCGTAGCCATGTGAAAATAGATGCAACTGTGTATACTGGTGTGTATGGCCATATGTATGTAAAGAAAGATATGTAGCTGTATGTATAGAATGTAGCAATGTGGAGGTATGTAGCTGTGTGGAGATAGAAAGGGTCAGAGACCATTTTTAAGATGAAGTAAAAGAGAAAGTTACCATCAGAAAGTGTGTGTGCTTCCTCATTTTACCAGTTAGATAGATAGAAACTTATTTCTAAATACCCTGAGGTAAAAAAGTTTCCTGCTTTGCTACTTTGAGGCATTCTTTTTTATTTGTCTTGGAACAGATCTGGGAGCTGGCTTCCCACAGTCTGTGTTATAGCCTTAGATACACTGTTGAAATGGTAAAGGCTTTCTACTCCCCATGAGACATGGGGTTCAGAAACAACTACTTTAGGATGTATGGAGAGGTAGCTGGGGGGGGGGTGTAGATGTATGTATGTATGAGTGGGTGAATGGATGAGTGGATAGATTAGATAGATAGATGATAGATAGGTAGATAGATAGATAGATAGATAGATAGATAGATAGATAAATGATACTCAGCATGAATCAAGGTAAATTTCATACTTACAATATCTCTTTTTTTATCTCCAAATTAGCTACACCTCACACCACTCCTGGTCTTATTTGCTTGGAACTTCTTGCTCCTGCTTTTACTCACCAGGACAACAACCCAGACATCAACAGTTTTGACCAACATTCAAAATTCTAGTAAGGTCCTTTAAACTTAGACCAGTTATGACTATCTATCAATTTGTTTGAGAATGCTAGATAAAAAGATGAATATTAAATAACTTTTATAGCATGAATATGATCATATTTTGACTGAAACTTTTGTTCTTTTTTTAGCTAATATATACATAGCTGTGCTAGGGATCAGCCATTATAAACTCATTTATAAATAAAATTTTTATAAACTGTTTGAAAATGAAGCTGATAGATTTTGCCTCATAATATCTTAAGTTATGATATGATCCGATTTCATTGGAATCAAAAACAAAGCTCATTTCATTTTTAAATTTCAGCATACAGAATTTAAAAGGTGACATACAGCTTGCAACAGAGTGCTAAAATTTTTTTGGCATATTGTCATTAGAGTACTAACGTGTCTCTGCCTTCTTGAACTGAGATATGGGGTTGTGTAATCCTAAGCAAAAAATAAAATACAATAAAAATTAAAAATCAGGATATATTTAAAGACTGTAAAACAGCTGGTCAAATTAGGAATTAACCAGCCTCGTGTGCATAGCATTACCTGTTTATAATCCTGGCACTAAGGAATCTGAGGGAAATGGAGAATGAATACGGTCATCATATTTCATCATATGCATATATGAAATTTACACAAAAAATTAAGAGTAAAGCAAATAGCAACAACATCATCAAGACCAGCCTGGTCTTCATAGTGAGACTTTGTTAGAAGGAGGAAAAATTAAGTAAAGTTTAAAAATGTAAATTAAACACTGAGTTGTAGCATATTCTAACAAACAATTGTTAATATGGACCAGCTGATGCAAAATGACAATTTTCAGTGGCCTTCCTTCAGGGGGGTAATTCTTCTGACTGTGGGAGGCCATGACTAGAGGACAGTGAGGAACTAACCACACAGAACACTGTGGATGCTGATGGAAGCCAGAAAAAGATTAGAAGGTGATCCAGGATGGAGAAGAGATCCAAAGGCAGCTGGGAGTCTATTCCATCCAAGTGTTGAAGTAAGAGATCTCTGGACCTCCAAGAATGCTTCTTGTCCTCCTCCTCCTCCTCCTCCTCCTCCTCCTCCTCCTCCTCCTCCTCCTCGTCCTCCTCCTCCTCCTCCTCCTCCTCCTCCTCCTCGTCCTCCTCCTCCTCCTCTTCCTCCTCCTCCTCCTCTTCCTCCTCCTCCTCCTCCTCCTCCTCCTCTTCCTCCTCCTCCTCCTCCTCCTCCTCTTCCTCCTCCTCCTCCTCCTCCTCTTCCTCCTCCTCCTCCTCCTCCTCCTCCTCCTCGTCGTCCTCCTCCTCCTCCTCTTCCTCCTCCTCCTCCTCCTCCTCGTCCTCCTCCTCCTCCTCCTCCTCCTCCTCCTCCTCGTCCTCCTCTTCCTCCTCCTCCTCCTCCTCCTCCTCCTCTTCTTTTTGATAGAGGTGCAGTGTGCGGTATATGCTGTGAGTCTGTGTTGTATGTGTGCACTTGCCTTTCTGTGCATGTGTGGGAGCCAGAGTTTGACTTTGACATCCTCTAACACTCTCCACCATTTTTATTTTTTTTTTTTGGAGACAGTGTCTCTCACTGAACCTGGAGCTTGCCATGGGCTACACTGCTGGGCAGCAAACTCCCAGGATCAACTGTCTCTGCTTCCCAGGGCTGGGATTATAGGCATGTGCCACCAAACCCAGCATGTGTCGGTTCGGGGTACCTGACCTCAGGTCCTCAAGGCCTGTGGTCCTATTCTGGTTTCTATTGCTGTGAAGAGACACCATGAGCACAGCAACCTTTATCAAAGAAAATATTTAATTGGTGCTGGCCTTCAGTTTCAGAGGTTTAGTCCATTATCAGCATGGCAGGAAACAGCACACACAGGCAGGCATGGTGCTGGAGAAGGAGCTGAGAGTTCTACATCTTGATCCGCAGACCACAGGAAGTGAACTGTCACACACTGGGTATAGCTTGACATATATGAGACTTCAAAACCTGCCCCCACAGTGACACACTTCCTCCAACAAGGCCACACCTACTCCAACAAAGCCACACCTCCTAATAGTGCCACTCCCTGTAGACCAAGCATTCACACACTTGAGTCTACGGGGCCGTTCCTAGTCAAACCACCACACTCATGTACCAGACACTTTAACTCTGCGTCATCTCTGTAGACTCTGCTCTTTTGTTTTTAATTGATACACAACTGCCTTGTATGATGTTATTTTAAAATTCCAAAGGAATTAAATACAGTTTCAGACCTTTAAAGTTGAAAATAGATTTGTCCCAAGAATACTAGTTAATACTACATCAGAAAAACAATTCACTTTTGTGTGTGTTCGTGTGTGTGTGTGTGTGTGTGTGTGTGTGTGTGTGTGTGTGCGTGCAGTCACATGCATGCGTCAGCATCTGTGTGGAGGTCAGAGGACAACTCTCAGGAGTGGGCTCTCTCCTGCCATCTTGTGGGATCCAGGGACCAAGCTCAAGCTGTCAGGTCTGCATGTTAGCGCCTCTCCTCAGTGGGGCCTCTCATTGGCCTACAAACCTACAAGTCACTTTTAACAATAGTTTGAATGATTTACCAAGTCAAAAGCCCCTGTCTGTTGACTTGATAAAGGACACCTGCCACTGTGAAAGCAACCATGCTTCCTCCTACCCAGATGACAATGCCCCCACCCCCTTCCCTGTCCTCAGGACATCCCTCCTCTACTTATGGCCCCTGTGGACTGCAGTCCTTCCTTGATCTTTCTAATCCTTTATGGATTTTGTGAGGCCCACTTCCCCTTTTCCCAGCTGATGAGGTGCTCCCTCAGTTCCTACCTGTTAACAGTTCCTGGGGGATTTGGGGATTTGCTTGTTTGTTTTCCTGAGGAACTTCTGTGTAGCCCTGGCCGTCCTGGAACTCACTCTGTAGACCAGGCTGGCCTCAAACTCACAGAGATCCGTCTGCGTCTGCCTCCTGAGGGCTGGGATTAAAGGCGTGCGCCACCACCGCCTGGCTCAACATGTTTATTTTTTGAAGAATACTTTCACTTAGTATAAAAATCTAGGGTAGAATAGGGGAGGGGGCTGAAGAAATGGCTCAGAGGTTAAAAGTGCTTCTTGCTCTTGCAGAGGACCTGGGTTCAATTCTCAGACCCACATGGCAGCTCACAGTTATCCGTATGTCCAGTTTCAGGGGATCTAGTGCCCTCTTCTGACCCCCACAGGCAACAGGCACACGTGTACACAGACATGTATCAAACAAAACACTCATACTCATAAAACAAAACAAACCTTTAAAAATTAAAAAGCCAATACATCTAGATTTCAATTATCATCAACATCATTTCTTTTTCAGTGCTGGGAAAGGAACAAGCTCAGAACCTTGAGCATGATAGACACTCCACCATGGAGCTACACTCCCAGATCTTGGAGCGATTCTCCTGACTTTGAAGATACTCTATCATCAGCCAGCTCCCATTGCATTCATTGAAAGCCATGTGTCCTTTCTTCTAGCTACTCCGAATTTTTTCTCTTTGCTTTTGGCTTTCAGTCCTTTTACTGTGATGTTCCTGTTGTCATTTATTTGTGTTTAGCTCTCCTGGGGAATGTAACTCTTCCCAAATGAGTACCTTGCTATCTTTGGTCAATTGCAGAGAATTCTCAGGCTTTCTCTCTTAACATACTGCTTCTGGCTCATCTACATTCTCCTCTACTTCTGGGATTTCTACATGAGTCTTAGAACTTTTTGTACACCCCATGTTCACTGGAACAACCCCTCTCAAAGGTCCTCTGTCTCTCCATATTAATGTTTTAGGCTATTGTACCATAGATATATTGCATATCATAAAGAAAACAATCCTTTACTTAAGAATGGACCCCAAAGTCTCTGAACGGCTTTCAAAGATTCAGTGTGCAATGTCTTTATTTGATTCTTACCTTCTTGTGAATGAAATGGTTGTTTCTGCTTTAAAAAGAAAAGAAGCATCAATCTCCAATGCTGTTTTCATACTTAAACTGTGTTTTACAAGCATTAGCCTCTACTCACCCACACTGACGGAAAAAGTCTGTGTCCTCCATTTCTTACCAGCAGCCAGGCATCTACAGTTGTGAATGCAGATTTCTGTTTCAGTCTTCCTTTGAGCAGCTTCCAAAACATCATCCTATAGGTTTTTGGAATCTGTGCCAAATTCAGCTCGGATTAAGTTTCTTTGTTAGAATTGCTTTTTAAAAGCATCTGGACCAGGAATCATACACTGCCACATGGCAGAGGAACATTTGGAAACCATCAGAGACACCATAATGAAGGATGACTACTATTGTGCACTGTTCTTAGGGTAGGTAAAGGCTGCCACAGAAAAATAATCTCATTAAGAATTTAGGGAATGCTAGGCTCTTAGCATTTAGAAGTTAAGCCCCTCATGACTTTACTTGAAAATGATAATAGTCTATAGTATTATTGTTTCTAAAGCTATCATGAAAAAATTTCAGAGTAAAAATGAAAATGTCTTTTTAAAACTGTTTTCAGTAGCATATACACAAGTCCAGGAGGCATGCAAGGTTTAAAATTATTTTAGATTAGTATCTTAATATTAGTAGATTAATATCATTATTTTATTTTGCTTTTTCTTTAAACTTCAGTTTGCATTATTTGCATAAAGAGGTTGGCTTAGATTTCTAGCCAGTGATAATCTACCTACCCTCTTAAAGATGAAGGGCCATTCTTTAATTAAAAAACAAACAAACAAACAAACAAAAAACCTCTCCAAGAAAAAGCTCTCATTTCTAGTGATAACCATGCCATACTCAGAAAGCTAGACTTTCAATATGAGACTTGGGCTCTTGTACTTGTGAAAGGAACCTCCGTCTACAGGCTTTAGGCTTTTCAATAGTTTCCACGGTGATTGATGGGTTTTGGAGAGATCGTTTGATTATCCCGTATATCACCAGGAGAAGGGACATTTTAGGTTGACATCCAAGTGATTTAGTGGATAAGCTCCAGACCTAGAAACCAAAAAAAAAAAAAAAGTTCTTTTTCTGTTTGGAGGGTGGCCTTTGTGCTCTCTCTTCTGTGTTACTAGTACATTTAGAAACAACTCTCCCCTCCATGCTCACTTCAAAAGGATAGTGTGAACTTACAAGATCATATTTCAACCCGAATGTACTTTCTCCTGCCATATAGGGAATAAACAAATAATTCCTCCAAAATCCCTTCAACCATGAAATCATCCATTGACCATTTGAGTGTTAATTAAAATGTTATAGGTGTGTGTGCACGTGTGTCTGTGTGTGTCTATATGGATGCATGTGTGTATGTATGTGCATGTAGGTGTGCATATGTATGTGCATGTGCATATGTATGGGTGTGCATATGTATGTGTATGTGTGTGCATATATGTGTATATATGCATGTACTAGATCTTTCATATGGAGCTGGGTTGTTTTTTTTTTTCTTCAAAATCCCTAATACATGTTTATTCTTCATCATATCATAAACAGGAAAATATTAAGGTAGATGGATCCTCCAGAGAAAAAGAAATAGACTTCTGCTTCTTCATAGCCTCCCTTATCTCTACACTAAAGAGGTAAAGTGTGATTCTGGGCTCTACGCTGCCGTGAAGTTTTTATTGATTGGTGTAAGTATGTTTGACTTTGTTCAGCTGACCGCTGCTGGTAGGAGTTCCTGGCGTATGTAATACATTATCTTATTACACTCATTTTATGGGAGCTGATCCTGAAGGGACAGTGGAAGGAAAGCTTACTCCAGCTTCCTGGAAAAGCAATTAATCCTCCTGCTCCTTCGGCAGCCATGTCTGGGACTGTGCTGGTATGCTGGCACCCTTTCTCCTTTTATTAAAACAGAAATGCAGCTGCTGACCAGAAGTGCAGCTCTCCAAGTGGGCCTTTCATCGTGCTGCTAAGAGATTCATATCCAGGGCTGACATCATTTCAGTCGTGGTCTTTGCATTATTGGAGCTTGGGATTTCAAGTTTGTTTATTAAAGATTTAAAGCTATACGTTAAATCACCAAATTGAAATCCACTTACTTTCCTCTACTACAAGAAGTGGACAAGGTGTGCTGGGAAATGTAGTTTTCAGATCTTAACCACCAGATGAATGTAGTCTTTCAGTTGTGAAAATGCATTGTGTCAAAAAGAGTCTTTAGCATTTCTTCTTTGTAAGGAACGCTCACATCGTTCTGTTCCCGATAAGCGCATTTTAGCCTAACGCTTTAGGGTTGTTGACTATTAAATGTTAGTAAAAATAGTGGCCAGGACTTTTATTTAGTCCTAATGGCAGCTTTACTGTGTACCTCATCTGTTTCTTATCAGTCTCTAAAATCACTAATTCTTTAAGATGCATGGAATTCACAGTGTTTATGATGATTTTTTAATTCTCACTATAATCTTATCTTCAGTCTCCTTTCATTTATGAGTCAATCTTTATCATGGCTGTGCATTTTATATAGGACAACATAAATTAGGGGAATAATTTTTTGTCTGTGCTTTAATGTAAATTCTATTTTAAATAGAACTAACATTGCATCTGGCACAAAGGCTTTTATAATGGCATTAATGAAACAAGAGGTTCATAATTTAAAATGTCCCCCTTTGGGGTCATTACAACTCTTGCCTTCTCACTAAATCACAGTCTGTTGGGCTCAACTTCTGACCAACAAACGAATTATCATAATAAAGGCCACTGAGTATTATCCAATGACTTTGTGTGTGTGTGTGTGTGTGTGTGTGTGTGTGTGTGTGTGTGTGTGTGTGTGTCCAGTGCATTCTTCATATGTTGGTAACTAATTGGACTTTGTTGTTGATATTTTGATATTAAAGATGAGAAGAACATTTAGGAAAAATGCAGTAGGACTGTGACATCACTTTGAGTTATTTAAAAAAACCACTGAAATGGCCAGGCAGTGGTGGCACACGCCTTTAATCTCAGCACTCATGAGGCAGAGAGGCAGGTGGATGAGTTCAAGGCCAGTCTGGTCTACAAAGTGAATTCCAGAACAGCCAGGGCTGTTACACAGAAAAAAACCTGTCTCGAAAAACAAACAAAACAAAACAAAAAAATCCTGAAATGTTTAATTCCATGTTGAGGCAGAATGGAGTCAATCCGGACACTCACAGTCCTTCAGGTATCAGCGTTGCTGTGACATCCGCCCCTCACCTGTGTGACGCAACGGGACCTTCTCCCTGAGCAGGGCTTGAGTTTGAATTTTTACTCGGGCGTGGTTGTGAGAGCACGTGGACTCTGTCATCGGAGCTTCTTACAGGGAAGGGAGGAGCAAGAATGCCACCTGTGCTTTTCCCCAGTGTGAGCACGTTCAGACTGTTGCGGTACTGGTGGAGGTGGGTGCCAGCATTATAACGAGCCCCGGGTCATTTGGGATATGAACATGAGGCCCAGACAAGATTGAGGCAGTATGGAGCCCCAGCTCCTCGGCATTTGGAAATATGTCATAGTCAATGGTGAGCAGTTGGGGGTATCCCGCCATAGCTTCCTATAAGCAAGCAAACAGCCCACAGGACAACTGATGATTAGTAATCTCAGGTGGTAATAAATCCCTCCTCTCTTTGCTCCTCATTCGTGGGGGGGAACGTTGGGAAGTGACGGCCCATCTTCTGCTGGTTGTAGATGCCATCCTTTCCCAATTAGATGACCAAAACGTCTCCCTGGCTAATCGGAGGGGTGTGTATCACCAGCTCCAGCTGTTTGTTTAGGTACAACAGTAGCCAAGAGATGGCCACTAGCCTGGACTGTCGCCCAGATGATTAACCTAAAGGCTAACAGGTAAGTGCTCTGCAGCTGAGTTGTATCCCCAGGCCTAAGAGAAATATAAAAAACAGGGTTAAGGCTGGAGGTCCCAGGTGGTGCACAAGCCTGAAGGAGGCTAAGCACATCAGGAGAGCAGAAGTATAATCCCTAAAATTGATGAGATCTGGCCAGCTATGGGAGGCCAACATAGATTCCTTGTCTGCGTTCCAAGTGCCAGGGTTTCTTTCGAACACTGAGGCCTGAGGTGGGCACACAGCTGAGAGGACTTTTCTCTACAATCAAGCCTCAGGTAAGGCACCTGCAAGTCACAGGTGGAACACCAGCTGTCCTCTTGACCCATGAATGATCCCAGGGTTCAATGCGGGAAGCCATTCTTAATGGCCGCCGGGCTGCTTGAGTCCCACTTTCTGTGCAGGTCAGGAATCCTTCTGTCCACCTGGAAAAGGCTTCCATAAGTACCAGGAGGTCCCCTAGGGCTCTAGGGACCCATGGCACAGCAGCACAAAGTCAACTTGACCGTCTTCTCCTGGGTAAGCCAATTATCTGGACGGGGTTGATGCTTTGAAAGAGGGAGGGGTGGTAATTGGCTTGCCATGAAGAGCAGCTCTTTGAAGGCCGTTGTACTAGTTTGGGTGGGTTAAGGGTTGTCACAGATGTGTGACTTGGGTGTTCAGTGCCTCTTTTCTAGACCAAGTGCTCAGTGCTGTCTTGGTACCCCAAGTGGCTGTTGCCTTAAACTCTACACATGCCAGTCTTCAAACCGCCCTGAGCAGGGGCTCTTTTTCTGTAAGTGCCTGGATAGTTCTCTTTCTTTCTCAGCGTGTCCTTACTTGTTGACAGGTCAAAGGGTTTGCGGGTATAGAAAGCACAGACTATCAGAAGTCCCCTTTCTGTGTGGCCTGCTGTTATCTCCCATCGGTCTCCCCCTGGTGCCTCTGTTTCCCCTTTCTCCTATTTAGCATGCACATCAGACAGCAATCCATTACAACTTTAGAGCTGAGGTCTCCATGGGGAGGTCCTGGCTTCGGCCATTTCCTCCCATGCCACACCACACATCCAGCCATCTTTGTTCTTCCACAGCATAGCTATTCCCTTCTCTGATTGGGTGGGCTCTTTGTACTCCCTGTGTGTGTCAGTGGGCTGTTTAAAAGATGAGGTCTACACAAATAGATTTGTCCAGTAGCTTCCAAGTACTTGTAGCCCACTTTGTAGAGCCTGATGGGGAGTGAGGGGCTGGGTTTATTAGCATTGCACAGGTCTTTAGAGTCATCTCCAGGTTATCCAGGTTAATTGAAGCATTTAATTCTAGCTTTCGGAGATTGACAGATGGGACCTCCTCCAAACAATGTATGTAGATTTTTAAATGGCTAGGGCAGGACCATACAACAGAGCTGATGCTTTTGGGTGACAGTGCTAAGTTCTGAGAGTTAGCACCAATCCATAAAGTTTCAACAGCATGTTTTGACCTTGATGAGGTATCTCAGCTGTGAGGAGTTAGCCAAACGTCGCTTCATGGGCCTCCTTTAGTGGGTGTTTGGTGGGAGCAGCAGCCGCTGCAGGCTCGGGGACCACACCTGGATGTCTGGCCTAGTTACTTTGAGAATTACGCTGCTATCCAAACTCAGAGTCCTGTTAGAGTAAGCACTCTTGGGCAATGGCTTGTCTCTCAAGACCGGGTGGGCCAGGTAGTGAGGGAACTCCAGCCCCTGACCCCCCATGCAGGCCCCTGCAGGACCAGATCATGGAGCTTTTAAAACACTGCTCACATGCCAGTCCAATCCCAGGCTCATTGTCCTTTCCCTGCAGATGTTCATATGGGGCTTCTGCCGTTAAGCCAGAATGGAGATCCATGTGCTGCATAATCCCGTCATGCCTGGGAACTGCCTTAGCCACTTTTGGAGGGGCTGTTGAATGGCAAATGGGTTCGGCCTATTCCACGGGACATCTCTTCATTCCATGTCTAAGGACTCCTAAGTAAGTAATGCGTTTTTGAAAACTAGACTTTTTTAAAAAAGGAGGTTTTACATTGTTTCTCTTGTGTGACTTTGCATGCGTGGAGATCAGAGGCCAACTTGCAGGAGTCGGTTCTCTGTGTCCGTCATGTGGGTTTCAGGGAACATCGGCTCAGATGGCCAGGCTCGGTAGCCCGTGTCTTAACCAGCTGAGCCGTCTCATAGTCCTGGAACTAGGTTTTTCTTCTTCTTGGTAACATCAGCTATCAAGTGGTTAGATGTGGATGATGTGTTTAAATCTTACAGTTCTCTCAATGGACTAACAAGTTTAGGATCAACACACCGCAGGAGACCTGACTTAACTCTGGGTGTTGGTGACAAATATCCTTACATCCCTGCCACAGGCCTGTCCTGCAGAACTATGGCTATGTGTTAGAAGGAACAGATTTAGGACAAAGTCCTTTACTGTCCTCACCTTAATCATCAATCACATATCTGGAGTGTTACCAGTTGATTGCAAACCGGGGCTCCTCATAACTCCCTCATGGTCAACAGTTTGCCGGAATGACGCACAGAACTCAGGAAAGCCTTGCCTTGAAAGTAGTGTTTCGTTATAATGAGTGCACACGAACAGTCAGGGACAGAGATTCTTGGAATGGAGGCCAGGAGGGCAGGAGGGCAGGAGCTTCTGTTCCTGTGGAACCAGGGTGCCCCACTGACACCTCTGGGGATTCACAGGCTAAGAGTCATACTTCTCGAGACTGAATCATCACATGAGCATTAATGAACCTGTTAACCGTTTGCTTGAACCCTCCTGCCTACCTTCACAACTCCCTAAAGGTTGGGCTGGCTCAAAGCATCTTCGTCTGTATCTAAGGGGTTGGCCTCCAACACAGGATGTTCTTATATCATGTTAGGATTACAGGTGTATGCTACCATGCAGGCTTAGCTTTCAGGCCAAATGGTTAGTCTCTCTGATGGCTACCCCCATCCTGAAGCTATCTTGAAGCTACCAAGCAGTCATACAATAAACACGACAAATAGTCTATTAAAAGAAGTGGGGGGCGGGGGGGGCCCACAGCGTTGTCTGAACCAGAAATTGAGGAAAAAGACATAGTGTATGCCTCTCACTACATACACACGTTTCAAAGACAGTTGTCTTAATAATGGTTACAATTAAAAATACTTCTCATTTTGAAAAGAAAGACTATATTTATATATAATGCAAGGGCATTTTATATGCAGTGGCATCATTAAAGCAATGGGAGTTGCACTGGATAAGTCTCTAGTGAGAGTTGCAATATTTTCTACATTAAAAGTGGATTTAAAGACCTATACCAAATAGTTACTTATTTTAAAATGGAAATGACATTCTGATTCCCAATTTCCATTTTTTGAAATCTTCAATTTAGAGCAGACACCAAATACCATTTGGGGGTACTTCTGCCTACTGGAAAATGTATCTATCTGTAGTCAGATTGCAGCCAGGGTGTGGTGGTTTGAATGAGAATGACTCCCATGAGCTCATGTATTGGAAATACTTGGTCCCCGTTGGTTTAATGAACTGTTTGGGAAGGATTAAGAGGTGTGGCATTGTTGGAGGAGGTCTGTCACAGGGGGTGAACTTCCATCTTTCAAAGCGCATAGTATTCCCAGTTACCGCTCTCTGCCTTGTGATGATTGTCTCAAGGTGTGAGCTCTCAGCTCTTGCCCCAGCACTCTGCCTGCCTGCTGCCTGCTGCCTGCTGCCATGCTCTCCACACGATAAACATGCACGCATCCTCTGGAACTGACTCAAATAAAGTCTTGGCATCATACCACCACAAAGAAAGGCAACTAAGACACAGGGTAGCTTTGTCACGGCAGCTTGCCAAGGTAAGGTCCTGGGTTTCTTCAGGCACACGCTGTTGGTACCTGTGCCATAGTTTGAATATTGACTGTCCCACCTGAGGCATGTATATCACAGACTTGGTCCCCAGGGTACCACAATGGAAAGGTAGTAGAACTTTTGAGACACGTGTCCTAGAGGCAAATCTCCAGGCCATTGGGCCAATCTTGAAGGGATTGTGGGACTTCCCTTTTCTCTTTGCTTCCTGGTCACAAGAGGAATAGTTCTGTCCTTTATAGACCCTCAGCTGTGATGTATTTACTACAGGCCCAGAACAAAGAAGAAACCAGCTGTGGAGTGGAGCCTCCAAAGCTGTGAACCGGAATGAACCTCTCTTCTCTTTAAGACAATTCCCTCAGGGATTTTGTTAGACTGACAGAAAGCTGCTTAATACAGCCAGAAATTCAGATCGGAATACCACTTTGTATCAGCTCATATGAAAAGTGCTTATCAGAAGGATAGTTAAAATTTCAGAATCAAAATTTTAAAATACATTTATGCTCAAATTATATGATAGAATAATTATTTCCAGACGGTATTTACTATTTGTTAATATGACAACCACAATAGATTTATTAATCATGAACAAATGGTAGTATCCAGTCTTTCAGCTGCAGAAACTGCTCAACCATGGTAGGTTTTTTAAAAATTATATTTATCTTGTACATATATGTGTATACATGTCACAGTATGAATATGGAGGTCAGAGGACAACTCATGGAAGTTGGTTCTTGTATTGATCACTTTCATAAAACTCTATGACCAAGGCATTGTATAAAATGACTCATTTAATTGAGCTTACAGTTCCAGAGGGTTAGAGTTTATCATGGCAGTGTGAAGGTGTTGTGGCAGGCGGCAGGAGCAGAAGAAGATGAGAGCTCACATCTTGATGCACAACCAGAAGGCAAAGAATAGACTAGGAATGGCAGGAGTCTTTTGAAACCTCAACCCTCCACCCAGTGACACACCACCTCCAACAAGGCCACACCTCCTAATCCTTCCCAAACAGTTCAGTCAACCAGGGACCAAGCATTCAAACATGAGCCTATGGGGGCTGTTCTCATTCAAACTACCAGAGTTCTCTTCCTCCCATGGAAGAGAAGTGAGCTCTAGGGATTGAACACGGGTTGCCAGGCTTGATAACAAGTTGCTTTCATCCACTGTCTTGTGAGAGTGTGAGTTAAATTTAGATGCCTCAAGTCCTAGGTCTCTATATGAATCTTTATGGTAGATATATTTTCCAAGTAATCAGTAGTCTCAAGTCCTGTGTTCTGAGAAGGGTGGGTGTTAGGTTGAGCTAAGATTGCTAACACCACCACAAGAAGATGAAATAAACAACTTTAAAAATTTGTCTTTGACATTTAAAAAAGATTGTAGTTGAACTTGATGACTCATGCATGTAATCCGAACATTAAGGAGGCCAAGGCAGGGGGATTTCCATGAGTTGAGGCCAGCTTGGGCTCAAAAGTAAGACTCTGTCCCAAAAATAAAATACAGAAAAAAAAATCCTCATGTTAGTAACGACCATTTTTCTTCTCTGGGATTATCAAATACAATGACATATTCTTTTTGAAGAACTAATAATATTAGACATTCTGAGTAGGGAACATGGTATTCATAGAATCAGTGTTACAGTTTGGGACGTGTAGAACAGCCATCAGAAGAAAGGGCCTTCTCTTTAGGGGTGAAAATTAACTTAAGATAGCCTGAAAATAATTTGTTTAGTGCCCTAAATTTCTTTTAAAGTAGCAAAGCCAAAATAACGCTCAATGTTTATATATAAAGTTAATAATCAACTATATTAGTTATATCTTATCTCATTTTGTAAGTATGTTATGCTTGATATTTTGTTTATATGTATGTGCCCTTTGGGGTCTGTGTGTGTGTGTGTGTGTGTGTGTGTGTGTGTGTGTGTGTGTGTGTGTGTAGTGTTTGTGTTTGTGGTGTGTAACGATAGCTAGGGAGTGAGTGGAGAAAGAAAAAGGAAAGATGCAGAAAAGGAGCCTGACATAAGAAAAGACAGGCAGTTATACAGTTGGAGTAGGAGGGCGAGCATACATCTGGGTTTTCAAGATGGGTGGTGCCGGCATCATGCTCAGGTGTTTATAGAATGCCCACTGCTCAGCATGATACTGATAAAGGAACTGAGCCTCACTTTCAAAGAATGGAAGATGAGTAGATGTGACCAAATCAACAACTAGGAATCAAGAGGACAGAGTTTCCAGAGTATTGGTGTGCACTTTTTAAGCCTTTCTGCTTCCGTGAGAAAAATTCGGTTCTTTTGCTCAGCAAGTGTGATATGTGACAGACAACTCCTTGTGTGGAGAAGCTGCTCCAATGCTGTGGCGTCACTCTGTTACGTTTTCAATAGTGGAGCACCTAAAGGTTGGTTTGTGCATCCCTTCCCTAGTGTGCTCTAAGGAACAGAGAAAGAAAATCAGCCTGGTGTTTTAGTTCAAGCCCTGGCAGTAGGCTAGACACCCTTGTTCCTTTTCCTGTCTGTCCATTGTACATTGGACCATGAAAAAGTATTAACAGGGAGGACCTATCCGAGTTGCTTAATTTATCAATGAAGATAAATCTGCAGAGAAATTTTGCTCAAGTTACTGTAATATTATTAACATCAAACCCTTCTAGGAAGAGTAGAATTAACATCTTGATGAATGGCATTGCTTTTAGACTGTATAGGCCAAGACTGTTTTACAATGGGAAAGTCATTTGTGGTCAGCGATGTATGAAATGTGGGTTTAGATGCCAAAGTGTAATGAGGTTAAATTTATGTCACGCTCCTCTCTTCCCCATGAACTAACCATGCATCTAGTATGTTGCTTAACAGCTGGTGTTGATGAAAAGACACTGGTCTTAATATATAGTAAGGATGGTTAAACAAAGCCAGTACAATATGCTGAAAATGTTTATGAGCCAATTCATAATGTACATGTGAACCTGTCAAAAAAAATCAGTATTTCAGTGAGGGTAAATTGGGTGGAGGGAAGCTCTGAGGTCAGAGTTTTTGGATTAGTCTACCCTTTTTTAAAAAAATATGTTAAAATTATATGAAGATTACATGTGGACACTTTCAGCTAACTGTTATCCCATTTGTTTGGCGCACAAATATAAGATTCTTTCCTAGGAATCTTACCCCAACTGAATGGTTCTATATGTTAAAAAAATTAGGTATGATGATATTAATTTACTGTTAACTAATGTTGTACAATGTTGCTAAATGACAGTCCATCTGTCACATTAACGTCATGACATCCTACTTGTTGTTTTAATATGCTATGAGGATGAAATGTGGTTTTTAGATATGTTTTACATTTGCACTAAGTAATGGAAAGTACAATATATTATGTGCCTGTGCCCCGAGGAAAGTTTTTAACAAAAATAATTGAAGGCAATAAATCTTCGCCGCCCCTTCCCCTATGTATGCCCCTCCTCCAGCATCCTTTCTGGATGTTTCTATCTTCTGAACCCGACGAGCTTCTTAGATAGTGATCAAGGCTGGGCATGGCTGTTGCAGAACAAAGCCAACTCTACCCGCCAAAGCCTTCCGTTGTCCTGGAATGCTGATTTAACCTTGCCTGTGACCACTCTGGGGCTAACTGAATTTTTTTCCTAAGATTGAAGTGTGCTCTTGAAGGATGTTGGGAGCAAACCTGAGACAAGTTTTTCAAATAATTAGGAACATCTCCCTGCTAATAAATCTCTCCTCCAGCTTTAATTTGACTGTGCACTCGGTAGGTGTTTGACTTAAGAGAGTGTGGACGGAGTGTGTGATTTATGACGTGTCTGGAGGTTTTGTGTTGGAATTGTCATGGGCAGCAATGATCAAATTTGGTGCAGAGAAACGAGGCAATTCATGTTTGAGATATAACTCACTGTCTTTAATTATTCCTCGCACATGCCAGCATTTCCCAGTGTGAATTTTTCAGGCTGGAAGATGGTTCTCTTTAAGACAAATCACAAAGCAGTTTTCCTCAGAGTACTTGTTTGCATGTCTGAAGACACCATGTATTTGGTTTTTACATAATATCTTTTCAAACATAGTGATGGGGGCTTGAAGTTTTGGGTTACACTATGCAAAGCATTTTCATTCTGTGTTTAAATGTGACAATATATTGTGAAAAGTGAATTTTCAAACTAAGTGGAATGCTTTTCAACAAGAGTAATGATGAGGATGTAAACTAATGCAATATATATGAACAGAGCCTGGGCTTGCAATATTGGTTTATCCATTAATTTTGCTAGCCCAGGTGTTTGTTTAGTGGGACGTCATCTCACAACGTGATGATAGATGTGTTTTACTTGGGGCGTTTTTATTAGTCCAACATCTTGTACTTCTTATGCTCAGAATTGCTTAAGAAGTATTGCCTAGGAAGCCTAAAAATCACCATTCAAGAATGCTATTCGTGATCTTTCAGTAGAAGATACTGTCTAAAAGCTTTCAGAGAACAAAACAGACCATTTAAAAGCCTTAGCATAACTGAATTTTACTAAAAAATTCTTATCGGATATATTAAGCCAGATTTTTTTCCAAAATGAAATTCATCTACTAACTTTTCACACTTAAAAATGATACAATTTCTTTTTCATAAAACTCATATGTTACAAAAACCTCAAGAACGGAAATTATATATGTAATCTCACCATGGTTAACCCTTTGCTGTACATCTGGATGGAATTTTTAAATGTTTCACAACATAGTTTTCAAATTTAATCATCCTCATGAGTAGTACTTTTTTTTTTGAGCCAGAGTCTCTCTCGATAACCCTTTCTGTCCTGGAACTCAATATGTAGACCAAGTTGGCCTTGAATTCACAGAGATCCTCCTGCCTCTACCTCCTGAGTGGCCAGTAGTACATTTTAGGTATTTTTACACTCACTTTATTTTACGTGTATGGGTGTTTTGCCTACATATATGCCTATGCACCATGTGTGTACCTGGTGCCTGCAGAGGTCAGAAAGGGCATCAGATCCCTCTGATGTTCTGAGCTGATGCTGGAAATTAAACTGTGTCCTCTGGGGTACCAGAGTTCTTAACCACTGAATGCTTTTTCAACTCCCCCATAGACCTTTTGGTTTGTTTTGTTTGGTGGTTTAATTTAGTGTGGTTTTTCGAGACAGGGTCTCACTGTGTATCCTTGGCTGTCCTGGAACTCACTCTGTAGACCAGGCTGGCCTTGAACTCACAGAGATCTGTCTGCCTTTGCCTCCTGAGTGCTGGGATTAAGGTATGTGCCACCACTGCCTGGCTCCCTCTAGCACTTTTTTAAACTGCCACTTAACACTTAATGGATGTCTTTTCACGTCAACATATGCTGATCTCAATTTTTCTTCCTTCCTTCCTTCCTTCCTTCCTTCCTTTCTTTCTTTCAACTAGCTTTGGGTGCTTTAAAAACTTGCATTTGACCAGGTGCAGTGACTCACACTTTTAATTGCAGCACTCAAGAGGCAGAGGCAGGCAGATTCTGTGAGTTCAAGGCCAACTTGGTCTACATAGTGAGTTTCAGATCATCCAAGAAAGACTACATAGTGAGATCCTGTCTAAAGCAAAGCAGAGCAATGAAAACACTTCATTTATCTGATGATGTCTTTTAAGGAACATTTCTGAAAATTCAAATTACTTGATTTACGTGTTGAAATATCTAAAATTTTTATAAGGCTGGAAGTATAGCTGAGTTGATACAGTACTTACTTATCACACACGAAGCCCTGCTTCTCTGCCCAGCATTGTATAAATGTGTATGGTGGTGCATGAATATAATCCCAGCATTTGGGAGCCTCCTACAGGCTGGAGGATCGGGAGTTCAAGATCATCCATTGCTACTTGAGACCTTGTCTCCAGGTAAATAAACGTGATGCATCAGCAAGAGCCACCAAGCTATTTCTCTAGCCCTACTTTTGCTAGCATTGTTATGTTCTAGATACTATAGCAATGTTTTTTAAAATAAATTTTTACTATAATCTTATAACAAGAAATATATTGTGCACAGAAACCTTATAAATACTTGTACCTATGTATTTTGAATACTTTGTGTGGTGTCTATTTAAAACCTTAAGACTGGGCGTGGTGACTCACACCTGAAATTTCAACACTCCTATGGCTGAGGCAGGAGGATTACTGCCTCAAGACCAACCTAGCTACAGAGTAAGACTCAGTCTCAAAACGAAACAAGCAGGTTGGGAGAGATGGTTCAGAGAGCACCCGAGCTCACTGTAGTCCTGGCCTGGCTGCGTGTGCCTGTAATCCCTGTGCTTCGGGCTGAAGACAGGCAGAGTCCAGGAGGTTGCTAGCCAGCTGGTATGGCCAGTGAGCTTCCGCTATAGTGACAGACCCTGTCTCAAAATAATAAGGCAAACAGTGATAGAGAAAGTCCCCCAGTGTCCTCCTCTGACTTCAGAACAGACACACATACTCACACACTCATGTGCATACATATACCCCCACACAAATAAAACTACAGTTTTCCATATATGAAATTACCCTTATTACATGTGATAAGTCTGATATTTTCCATGTCAGTTTACAAATTAATATTAATGATAACCCAGTAAATTGATTTAATGAGCAGTAATGGATTGCAGTTGTAGAAAAAGGCTATGCATGGGTAATAAGGTTAAGGGATTGAGGGTGTAGCCAAGTGGTAGAATGGAGATGGGGTGCTTGTCTGGCATGTATAAGGCTGATAGCATTTGATCGCCAGCACTGCAGAAATGAAGTCTGGATTAGGGGGAGCATCAGAGTAGCTGTTTGGAAGAAAATAGACTCCAGATATATTTCAGAAGTAAAATGAACTGGACCGAGTAATAGAGAAAATGAATGGGAAATGGCTGTTGAATTAATCAGAGTTCGTCATTTGAAAGATCTAAAACTAACTCAACTCACATGAACAAATTAGGTGGTTTTTATATAAGGAAATTAGAAAATTCAGAAATTAGATGAAAATGGTAGAGAAGCAGGACTGGGGCTGACGGGAAGCAGGCCAGCAGGGGCTAACGTGGCTGCTGCAGGATGTCACCGTGGGAACGGAAGTCCAGCTGATTTCCCCGGGCTCCTTCCACTTAGGGTTCAAATGGGAGGAAAGAAGTTAAATTGTGACTTGTGGGGGCACAGGAAAACACTGTGCGGATTTCAAAGTCACCAGGATGTTGAAGGTTTTGTTTTTGAAACAGGGTCTCACAATCTCACAGTGTAGCCCTGGCTGGTCTGGATCTTTCTTGCTTGCTATGCAGACCAGGCTTGCCTCACATTCACAGAGACCCTCCTGCCTCTGCCTCCCAGTGCTGAGATGAAAAGCATGCACCACCAGGGTTGGCTAAAGTTCAAGTTTTGATGATCTCTCTCATACTCCCTCAAAACATGAGATCATCGTAAAAGAGGAGGTAGAAAGATTGTAAGGGCCAGAAGTAGTGGGCATTGCCCTAAAACAGTATTTGCTGCACACGATGCTGCCATTGGACACATGAACTTAGACACAGTGACTGTGTACAAGACCTGCATAAGATCAAGCCAGCTAATACCCCAGCATGGGTGGGGGAGGGGCTCATGATGTCCTATCCCATGATGAGGAGCTCTTGGCAATTTAGTCAGGTTTCTGGAGGGATGTGGCGCCCTGAGAGGATGTCCATGCACACACCAGCAGCCTTAAGTGGACTCAATAGGTTTAAAACAACACACAAACAAACCAAAAACACATGAAGTTAGGCGGGAACAGTAGGGGAGGGGATGGGAAGTGGAGTTGATCAAAACACATATTCATGAATGAAACTCTTGAGCCCAGAAAAGGGTCTACCAAGAAAAGGGAAGGGGACCAACTGGTAGAAGCTGGAAAAACGTGGACTATTATACAAAAGAATTGCATTTCATAAACAAAAAGAGCTAAATTGCTGACAAATATAAAATTTTTTGATAATAGAAGAATTAGAGTTGTAGAGAAAGCATTCTACCAACCAACCTTGAACCACATAGCTAGGCAATAATGATAATGTTTACGGAAGGGGCGTGAGCCACAACCAGAATCATTGGCTTTAATAAAGGGAGAATAAAGTATCTCACCTCAGTTCTCAAGACTGCATAAGATTTAGTTAAAAAAAAAACCTTTACCCTCCAAAAAAGTAAAGTTAAAGCAGTGTGAGGACATTTGGAGTATGTGTGTGTGTGTGTGTGTGTGTGTGTGTGTGTGTATATATATATATATATATATATATATATATATATATATATATACATACATACATACATACATATGCATTTTTTTTTCTTACACCCACCAGCCAGAGAACAGGAAGTCAGGAAGGCTTACTTCTCAGACACTTGAAATGTTGGACTTGAAGAACACAGCCATTTGGTCAAGTTAAAAGAACTCTGGGCTGCTGGAGTGTCAGTAAAGTGCTTGCCGGGCAAGCGTGAGGAACTGAATCCAGATCCCCAGAACTCTTGGGAACTAGGGTATGGAGGAGGACATCCGCAGCCCCAGTGCAGATGTCCAGGACTAGCCAGGCGGTCAAGCAAACCCATGAGCACCAGGTTGAGAGAGTGTCTCAAATAAGATAAAGATGCCATTGAGGAAGACATCATAACTCATGCCCTGGCCTCCCAGTGAGCTTACCTACACATACACAGTGAAAAAATGAAACAGTCCAAATGACAGAACTTGAGACTCCTTCCCATCCAAAGATTTGGATTCTTTGTAGACTTCCTGGCTTCAAAGACGTCAGGTTGTCGGGGGCACAAGCCCACGTGTACAAACGGTGGGGGTGGGGAGGAAAAGGCTGCCATTAGGACGTACTAGTGGGTTAGATGAAGTTCATTTCTCTCTCTTTTCAGACTGTGATACTTCCCTTAGAACCTGGGATCGCACTCAGTTCAGCTATGGGCTATAGCCCAGCCCCTGGGCTGGGGAGAGACACGCACCTCTAACTGACTTCTTAAGGGCTGGGAAACATTTTCTTTAGTACCTCTATAACCAAGACAATTCATTGCAGCTTCATGGTGACCCTTTAGGATTTTTCTAGTCTCTGCCCTATCAAGTCAACATTAAATTTCTTTCCTTCCCACACAGTGTCCCTTTCTCCCTTTATCTCCTCCTTCCCTTTCTGATTCCAAACAAGCAACACTGTGGGATTTGAGGCCTGAACCATTTAGTATTTCTTGGGAGTAGCCCATTGAAAGATGGAACTTGGGGACTCAGGCACTCGTAATCTGCAGCTAGAAGACTTGCTTCTGCTACTCCGCTGAGCATCAGGAGAGGGTGGCATTGGAAGTTGGATCAAAAGTCAGCCTTGTGGAGTTACAATTCAGTGTAGAAAAAACCCTACAGATTTGAGGACATCTGAATCCACCACTAAATGAAGATTCTGTTTTTCATTCTCTCTGAAGAAATAGCAGAATTATCTGGACACATCCCTGGAGGATGAATCTTTGTAAATGGGAACCACCCTGATAGAAACCTTTAATGAATAGCTGTTCTATCCATGACCTTGAAGCACCGCCTCTAGAGATGCAGCAGGGATCTGCTCCACCTGCCTATGACCTTGAAGTACATGTCCCTGGGGTGAGGCCACTCAGCTACCCTTAAGACCTGGGATGCACATAGGCAGACTCTCTTGGCTCCCTCGTGGGTTTGGATACTGAGACGACCAGGCGGAAGAACAGTGTGGGACTATAACTTGGCTTTCCAGGACCCTATGATAAATCTCCCATGCTGTAGTGAGTTTTTATCCCCTAATAAATTCCTTTGCCCCTTAATCAGACTCCATGGATTTCTCACTATGAAACCAAGGTCTTAAACAATCAAAGAAACCATTTTTAGGTGTATGAGCATTTTGCCTGTGTGAATGCCTGAGTGTTACATGCATGCCTGGTGCCCTTGGAGGCCAGAAGATGACATTGGATTTCCTGGAACTGGAGTTATGGATAGTTACGAGCTACCATGTGGGTGCTGGGACCCGAATCGACGTCTTCTGGGAAAGCATCCATTGATCTTAACCCCTGAGCTTTCTCTCCAGGCCCTAAACCAAGATCTTTCAATGGAGACACTGGGGACGTAGCTCATTTGGAAACATTTATCCATCCTGGTTAAAAGATGACATTATCCTTATTTCCTACCCCAATGTGGTCGCTCTGGCAAATGCTCCCTTGAGCTTGAAGCTGCTCTTTCCTGTCTGTAGGTGGACTCAGAACCAAGCACTAGCTCCCCTGTCCACTCACCCGGTCCTGGTCATCGTCTCCAGTTGCGCCTCCACTTTCCTGTTGCTTTAGTGGGTTCAGATTTTAATCCCACTGGTCTGGCAAGGGGGCTCTGTGGGCAAAAGCACTTCCCACACAAATCTGGCCGTGGAGGGAGAACTGACTCCTGAAAGTTATCCTCTGCCCGCCACATGTCATGGCGCATGCATACCCATGCTCTCACACACTAATAATAGTAATTAATGAAGTAAAATTCATTAGCTTCACTATTAATACTATCATTTGTCCATTTTTGTTTGTTTGTTGTTTTGTTCTGTGGTTACCCTTTTCTGGTCCCCACCACTAGACCAGGGCACTCACGATCTTTCTGTCACTCACATTTGTATATACTATCATGAACTAATTTGGTGTCTCAGAATTTATAGGCAGGTCTGAGGGAAGCCAATATTGACAACTTCCCACCGGGCGGGGGGGGGGGGGAGTGCCGGCACTATAATTAAACAAGACTGTTAGAGGATGCAGTGCCTAAAAGACACTGCAGGCATAGGACAACCGTCACAACGAGTCAGATTAAGTCATGAGTGACAGCGAGTGTCCACATGTTGCTGGGTGTGAGGGTGCCCTGGGTGATTTAGCTTGGCTTGGCTCCTACCAAAAGATGTTAAGAGAACTTTGGCCCGGGTGGCAACACATGCCTGTAATCCCAGTACTTGTGAGACTAAGACAGAAGGGCCACAAGTTCAAAGCCAGCTTGGTGTGTGTGTGTGTGTGTGTGTGTGTGTGTGTGTGTGTGTGTGTATATATATATATATATATATATATATAGAGAGAGAGAGAGAGAGAGAGAGAGAGAGAGAGAGAGAGAAAGAGAGAGAGAGAGAGAGAGAGATTTTGCTTCAATGCCCTCCCCCCTAAAAAATAACAAAGCCCAAAGGGGGGAGGATTAATAAAATCTTAATCTATAACGTAGGGGCAATCATGTCACACTTATTAAAAAAATAGCCTCACTTATAAATTCTTATCTGTAAAAGGAAGAGTTGAAGGAAAACGATTTCATTCTCAAACTGACCAGAAAATGATCAAGACCAGACTTTACTGGAGTGACTTGACTTCCGTTCTATTGTCAGCCTATACTTCTGTTTGACCAGTCAACAGATAACAAGTGACTGTTGCATTCGAAGACAAGTATTTCGAGGTGCGTTGCTGCATCTGCAGACGAGGGGCAAGTACAAGGGAAGAAGGAAAGGCTACTTTCCCATTCATGAAAGCAGGAAAGCCCTAAGCCCTTGAGTAGGGACAGAGCAGGGACTGAGTGCTTTACCACAAATTGAGGAGCAGCATGATTTCTCCGTGGAGACATGTAGGAAAGGCATGGCACTTGGCGGTCTACCTAATATCTCTAAGGTACTGGCCAATGGGTTTGATGTGACTTAACAAACACATTGATCAGATGTATTTAGAATAACCTTGCAGGTAGCTAAGAAAGCAAGAGGTAGAGTGCACAGCTGTTAATTGTGGGTAATTTGAAGTGACCTGTAACTAAGCAAACTGTCCTTTGAAAATCAATGACAGCTTTCCATTTACAGTGCTGTTCGTCCCTGAGGTATATAAATTAAAACCGGGTGTGGATGGATATCTCTTTGGGACCACTTACATGAAGTGACTAATGGGGTTAAATTTAAAAGAATTAAATCCAAAGACGTTTCCCAGAACTTATGTATGAGCCTTCATTAGGTACAGTTTCCATTTTGGATTCTTGTGTTTGAGCCAATGGACTGGCAAAGCCAGCATCACATAATGTAATATACTCAATACTTGAATGCTTAGTGTTTGAATCTTGCACTTTTCTGGCTGGGCATAAAGTAATGTCTTTCAAGCCAAGTGGGGATAATAAAGGAAGCTTTGTGGGGACAAAAAAACTTCACTCATTCTAATAAGATGTTACGATCTTCGGATACTTTGATGCCCACCCCCAAGTTTTATTTCATGGATACTTTTTTTTTTTTTACTAACTTTTGTTTCTGTTCTTAAGCCTTCTGCCCTAGGCAGTTTCGCAAAGAAAGACAGTAGAATTAATTCATACTTAAGATAGCTGAAAAGCTAGTTCAGGGGGGAAAAAAACGGTGGCGGGAATCGGGAGGGATGCAAGCCTGCTGACCTTCCAATTGCTTTTCTTCTGTTGCTCGTTCTGGAAAATGGATGCCCGCAGAATGTCCCGAGAAGGGTGAACTGAGAAAACAGCTTTCCTGGGAACATCCTGAATGTAGTATAACCGCACTGTGGCTGGGGTGAGTCCTCACCTGCAGACACGTTAGAGACCCAGGATGAAATCAGGACAGAAACTTTGGCATTTGTAGCCAGAGATCAAGACACAAGCAAGGGAGAAGAATACATGTTCTGTGATTCCAGCTGTGTCTGTCCATCCCCACCCCACACCCTCAAGCCCCTTAATTCTTCTCACTGGTTACAGCAAAGGAGAAGTGGGATGGTATAGGTAAACTCCAGGCCTTCATCAGTTCAGACAAGGTAGTGATTTTGGAACAGTGACAAGTTTTCATAAAGCAAAACAGACAAGGAATTTTTAGGTTGAAGGGATGTTCCAGTGCATAAAAAGATTTGAATGAGATTTAAGAACTGGAGTTGCCCTTCCTGAGGATGCAGCCCTTCCCAGGAACACAGTCCTTCCCGGGGACGCTCGGAGCATCTCAGAGCTCTCTGTCTTGCTGAACACTGTTCAGTTATCTACTCCCAACCCCTTTCCTGAAATTCTTGGCACAATTTTGGGTTTGGCAATTGGGACTATTGACAGATTTGTGTTCACTGCAATTAGAAACCTTTGTTTCACTGTGAAGCACAAAATTTATGTTTACCCAGAATTACAATATTCCCAACCATGAGTCAGTTTGCTGTTGTGACATGTAAATCAAAATGTATCCACCAATCATGTGATTTTAGTTTGAATACTGATCCCATAACTCAGACTTAACTTCTCAGTCAGTGATGATGCCGGTGCGCTTCACTCCTAGGATCTGAGAGACAGGAAACACTAGTCTCCTTCTGACCGCCACAAAACACCTAAGCATTTCAACTTGCATTCACTGTGGCCAGGTGAACGCTGAACCTCACTGGCAGGAAGGACAGAGAACAAGGCACCCGAGACATACATCTCATCCAGAGTTTGTCACTAACCAAGTGACAGCGGGCAAACTATGTAGCCTTACCAAGCCTAGGTGGTTTTGTGTGCATGCTTACCTGTAGATATGAATGCACATGTTTGTGTGCATGCTTACCTGTAGGTATGAATGCACATGTTTTGTGTGCATGCTTACCTGTAGGTATGAATGCACATGTTTTGTGTGCATGCTTACCTGTAGGTATGAATGCACATGTTTTGTGTGCATGCTTACCTGTAGGTATGACTGCACATGTTTGTGTGCATGCTTACCTGTAGGTATGAATGCACATGTTTTGTGTGCATGCTTACCTGTAGGTATGAATGCACATGTTTTGTGTGCATGCTTACCTGTAGGTATGAATGCACATGTTTTGTGTGCATGCTTACCTGTAGGTATGAATGCACATGTTTTGTGTGCATGCTTACCTGTAGGTATGAATGCACATGTTTTGTGTACATGCTTACCTGTAGGTATGAATGCACGTGTTTGTGTGCATGCTTACCTGTAGGTATGACTGCACATGTTTTGTGTGCATGCTTACCTGTAGGTGTGCGTGCACATGTGTGTGGAGAACAGAGGTCATCTATTGCTACCCACCTTATTTTTTCAGACAGTCTCTTACTGACCCTAGAGCTTGCTAATTTGGCTAGCCCCACTGGCAAGGTAGCTTCAAGGATCCTTCAAGCTCCACCCACACCCACCCACACCCACCCACACCCACCCATACCCACCCACCCACACCCACCCATACCCACCCACCCACACCCACCTATACCCACTCTTGCCACAATTTCCTTTTCACTGGAATGCTGGGGATTGAACTCAAGCCCTTGTGTTTGACCTTAGCAACTGAGTCAACTCCCCAGCCCATGTTTTCTTTTTGATGGTGGCGGCTGGACCGGGGCCCAGTGCTTGCAAGCACGTACTCTACCATGGTTCTGCCTCTGTAGCCTGCAAGCCTATTTTGTTTTTTTGTTTGTTTGGTTGGTTGGTTTTTTTTTTTTTTCCGGTTTTTCGAGACAGGATTTCTCAGTGTAGTTTTGGTGCCTGTCCTGGATCTCGCTCTGTAGCCCAGGCTGGCCTCAAACTCACAGAGATCCGCCTGCCTCTGCCTCCCGAGTGCTGGGATTAAAGGCGTGTGCCACCACTGCTGCATTGCTTCCCTATTTTAAAGTTCAGATAAGGTAGATAATAATACCCTTCCTGTATCCTTCTTAGCTGATTGTGAGAACCAAACCAAGAAGCGTGATTGAAAGTCCATCACACAGAACCTTACCCAAAATAATCAGTCCAGAGGAAAAGAGTCGCTCCCATGCTCAAGATGCATAGAATGATTACTCGCTACCCAACATGTAGCATACAAATCCAACAGTGTTATTTCCCTCTTTGTCAATGCTCAATGACTCGCTGGTGGCCATAAGCCTGCTGTCTCATGGCGTTAAAAAAGAAACCTTAAACAAAGTCTACGGCTTGTTCTTTGTTCTTCCCATTCATCAGCCACGATGACCGTGTTCTGCCAGCCAGCCAACACTCACCCTGCCGAGGCTTTGCTGTGCCCTTTCCTCTGCTGCCAGGTGTATTCTCCTTACCTGCCATGACCCAAACAGGAGGCCTAGACAGCAGTGGTTATAAGAAGCTGGAATACAGCAGAGGCACTCAGGAGGCAGAGGCAGGTGGGTCTCTGAGTTCGAAGCCAACCTGGTCTACAGACTGAGTTCCAGGACAGCCAGATCTATGAAATAAAGAGACTCTGTTTCAAAAAAAAATTAATAAAAAAATAAAAAGGAGACAGGTTCCAGTTCCTGGTGTGTTTACACTGGGAAAGTCAAGTCTTTTCTCCGGGCCTCAGATTCTCTATGCAGCAAACAGGAAATGAAATGTGTAGCTCATTGAATTGAAAAAGTTAAGTTAAAAGTGGATTATAATGTCAATGACATAGTAATGAATGAATGGTAGCTAATTACTATTATATAATTTTGTGAATGTGTGTGTGCAGGTGCACTGGTGTGCAGAGGCCAGAGGACAACCTTGGGTATCATTCCTCAGGCACTGTCTGTCCCCCCCCCTTTTTTTTTTAATATATGGCTTCCTTGACCTAGAGCTCACGAGTAGGCTGGACCGGCCAGCCAGTGAGCCCCAGGGACCTGCTTGTCTCCACCTCTCTGGCACTCGACTCTAAGTGCATGCACCTGACTAATTTTTTTTTTAACTTGGACTCCGGGATGGAACTTGAAGGCTTGAGCACTTGACCAAGTGAGCGCTCTCTCAGCCTGCTACTGCCAGCCATGTCCTGTTCCGTGCACGCTCTCCTGACACACTCAGCTGGGGCTGACCCTATAGCTTCACAGCACTTCTCTCACCCTCTGGTAGCTTAGGAAGCTCAAAGCAGGGTTTAAAGTTGCCCTTTGGCCTGCACATGCGCACAACCACACACACACACACACACACACACACACACACACACACGTCATCTCTGCCCCCCTAGGTAATTAGTGCTCCCTCTCAAGTGTCCTCAGCTCAGGAAGAGCCACTGTGGCACCTGTAGTCCCCAGCGGCACTGTGGTAACCATCCCTCGCTTCCCTGTCTGTCACCTCTGTGTCTCTGTGTCCTGTTGAGGGTGCCTCCCGAGCTCTCCATGGAGTTGTTCTTACCATTGTCTGTGTGTGCATGTGCGTGTTCGTGTGTGTGTGTGTGTTTGTGACAGCTCTTGTTTCATAACTGAGGCTGGTCTCAAATTTGCCATCTTCCCAAGTCAGCCTCCAAAGTGCTGGAGGTCGAGATGAACACCCCCATGCCGACTCCCCTCCGAGACTTATGTAACAACCTCCCTAACTCTACTCTCTTTTCCACTCCTCTGCACCTAAGGTTGCATATGTTCCCTTTTGAGGTGGTCTCACTCTGCAGCCCAGGCTGGCCTGGAACTCTTTATGTAGCCCAACCTGGCCTCAAGCTCGCAACAATCCCCCTGCCTCACATTCCAAATGCTGGGATCACAGGTGTGAGCTACCATGCTCAGCTTGCATAGCGGTTTTGCAGTGTGTATGTCTATGAACTCAGCTGAACTCTTTAATGTGGCTCATTAGGCTGTGTATGAGCTGTCCTAATCTTCCACTGCCTCCCTAGGAACTCAGCCACATGTCACTTCTGCCTGTCCCTGCAATACCTGTGACTCCTGCCCTGACCTCAACATTGTTTCCTCAGGAATGCGCCCCTTGTCCTCACACTAGCTTAGGTCTCTCCTGAGGTACATCCCTTTCACAGCTCTCCCCTCTAACTGCTCCTTTACCATTTGACTTCCTCACTGGATAGAGGCTCACAAGACTGTCTGACCTATGCACCTTGGGATCCCCAGCCACTGCCTTTCAAGTAGAAACACACTGGGCAAATATTTGTTGGCAAAGTTGTTTGAAAGACCAGATTGCCAATAGTTAGCAGTCATTCCACTTTGTTGAACGAGCAGTCTTAAGAACAAATAGATTACACCTCACTGTCCGGAGGAGAATGGCCCTTGGTGAGCTGATTACCATGGGGGGATGTTATTCTTATATCCAAGATTCTGGAATTCTCAGTGGGATTGTCTTTAGGATATGTGATATCCTCTCCCACATCCTTGCATAGTGGTCTCATTTTCAGGTTGGGTTGTTTTCTGGAAATAGCAAAACCATTCATAGCCAAGGTGGAGACCCAAACTGGGAAACACTGTCAGAGGTGAAACACTGGATCTGACTGTAAATAAGCCTGGCTCTTCATATACCTCATAAACTGGCAGTCCCGGAGGAGAAATTCCAGAATGTTCTGAGCTATGGCAGGATTGCTGGGATGTTTGTTTAGCTTCCCAAGGGAATATCTTCTTGGAGGCACAGCTCATTTGAGTGTATACAGTCAGGACTCGGTTAAAAATTCATTTCCCTTACATGCATTCTCTGTGTACATGTGAGCTCTTCTCAAAGTTTCGGAAATAGTATAACATAGTAGGCAGAGCCCAGAAATCAGCAAAAACTTAGTAAGTGAAATGCAAGTTAATCATCACTGTAATTTGGCCAAATAGCACTACAAAACGAAGTTACTCTAAACTGGGCACTGTAAATGCCTTCCTGGACAGAAGCATGAAACAAAAACCGATCCTCTGCCAAGTACACACTCCCCAAGGTGCCAACCTCTGTGAGATGGAATTGGTCAGCTCACTGAAGTCAAGGAGAGCCCATGGTTCACTGTACTGGTGATGACTTCTGACTGCTCTGCTATCTCAAAATATGTATTGTGAGCAAAGGGAAATGATGTTAAGAACAGAGCTACAGAATCCCATCTAACTTACCCATTAAGAGCAACAATAGTAGATGTCATTAGACCCCCTGCTAAAAGCCAGACATTGTGCTAAGTACTCAATACATGTGTTACTTTCGTAGTATGAAGCCAGAGTTAGGAGAGGCTGATGGACTTGGCCATTATCACACAATTAGCAGTTGGGAGAGCCAGAGTGAGCACACATCATGGACATGATTCCAAAGTCCTTGTTCTTTTCCTTCAAAGCACTTGATGAAGCAGAGCCAAGGCGTCAGCAGATGCAAAGATGGCAGGAACAGCTTAGCCTCCAACTTGGTCGCTCTCTGTGGCATCTTGGTCTTCCTGAGAGGTGTCCTTCAACAGCTTTCTGCTACCTTCGACTTCTTGTTACAAAACTGAGTATTTTCCAGTTCGTGCTTCATTGTCCAAAAAGTTGCCCTGTGACTCAGATCTGTCTTTGGCATGTGACCTTCCCAATGGACATTCTCTGACCTTTGCTTTTTGTACCATGGCAGCACTATTGGGATTTTGTTTTCTGCTTGATAACTGAGTCTGACATGGGAAGGACAAGGGAGATTGACAGATATATCCAGTTATTCACTCCAGTACCTGTACCTTGCTCAAGTCCAGGTTCCATTCAGGGGCTGGACTTTGCTGGGAGATGCTGTTAATTTCCAGGGAATACATCAGTGATCACATTTTTGCATACCTGCATACCCCTACCTTGATCATGTCATTATGGTTATAGAACCATCACACTACCGTTTTTTGTTTAAATGTTTGTTTGTGTTTGGTTTGGTTTTGTTTGTTGTCTGGTTTTTTGAGACAGGGTTTCTCTGTATAGTCCTGGCTGTCCTGGAACTCCCTCTGTAGACCAGGCGGGCCTTAAACATCAGACATCCACCTGCCTCTGTTTCCTGGGTGCTGGAATTAAGGGTGTACACCACCACTGTCCAGCTATGCTACTGTTTTGTTTTGTTTTAACTTTGTGCCCTTGCTGAGGATCTGTATAGATATACTGACATGTGATCTTTCTTCTGCTTTGGTTTGATTACCAAGGAAAAGACTAGGACGCAAGACCCCTTTGTACCCAACGTCAGGAAACTTCCCTGTAAAGGAAATGAGAAAGGAGTCAGGAATTCATTTCCAACAAATGAGCAATATGTATGTTTTCTGAGACAGGGTCTCATATGTTTCCAGATGGCTTGAACTCTCTGCGAAGCTGAGGACGACCTCATCCTCCTGCCTCCACCTCCAAAGTGCTAGGAGTTTAGGGATATTATACCTCTACACCTGGTTTTGAAGTGCTGGGTATTGAACCCAGGGCTTCAGGCATTCAGATGATCACTCTCCCAACTGAACCCCAGTTCAAGCAATGCATCTACATCTATACAGAACCATGGGCCTGTTTCTTTCTTCCAGTTTACACGCGAGTGCCCCTCCACCCGGTCTCTTCTGTAAGTCTTTTCTCATGTCGATTCCTGATGAATTTGATGACATTGGCTTGAAGGTCAGTGGAGTCTGTTTCCAGTTCATTATAGATTTTAACTCTCCATCTATCCCTCACCATGCATCACTTCATGTTAAGCATCTCTCAAGTTGCCTTTGTCTGCAGGGCTTTTTTTCGGGGCCTCCAAGCTGTGCTCTAGATTCTGTAGGAGCACCCTTCACCACACTGAGAAGATGCAGCACATTCAAAACAACACTCATCCAAGAGAAACGTTGTCAAGGGTCTAAGGAACCATCAGAAAGAGGACACAGAATGAGGAGAATTGAGTGAAATCGTAACCTTCTGTCCCGGCGGGTCTCCATCCATCTACACACTTAGCCAACATCTCACTCAGAGCAGACTGAAAAATACCATTAATCTGCTAATACTAATTTCCCAAGTGTTCTAGAGAGCAGCTTAGCAGCAAGAATTCCTATTCTCATCAAGTGATCGAGGGAAATAAATCACAATAGGATTTGCACAGTGATGTTTAGGCGCCTTGACATTAATATTTAGAGAGGCTTAGCTTACATGCTCCTTTGTTATCTGCAGTGCGAGCATTGCATCCTTCTGTGACCCTGTCAGTGTGAGAAAGAAGTTCCGTGATGGCAGAGGGTTCACGAGCTAAGACTTGCCAAGAAATGAACCAGAAGGGGAAATACAAACAAACGCTGATGAAGTTAGAAATAATTTTGGTAGTTGTTCTAATCTTAAATCATTATCTTCAGATTTTAGGCTATGATTGATAGTAAGAAATACACTTGGGCAGATGTGCTGACACACATCTGTGATTTCAGCACTGGAGGAGGTAGAGGCAGGAGGCTCAAGGAGTTCAAGGTTATCTTTGACTACATGCCAAGTTCAAGACCAGTCTAAGATACACAAGACCCCGTCTTTTTTTTGGGGGGGGTAGCTTACAGTTAGAAGTAGACTTTGCCTTATACAATAGTTATCCAAGACAATGTATGACATGCCTTTTCTTAAAATTCTGGTTATGATCCAAAAAAATGAATACAAAGTTACAGTCTTAAAAAATTCTGGTTTAAATTGTTAATAGTTTTTTGTTTGTTTTGTTTCTGAGACAGGATCTCAAACAGTGACCTTGAACTTCTGTACCCCCTCTACCTCAGAGTGCTAGAATTACAGATGTCCACCACCATACCCAGTTTCTAACATGCTGGAGCTCAAACCTGGGCCTTGGTACATGCTAGGCAAGCACTCTACCAAAGAAGCCCATGAATATAAGTTAATGATAACACAGGCTGGACCGGGGCAACTTTAATAAGAGAGATATTTAACATGATCCAAATGTGCACATTTTATTTAAAAGAAATTTGGTGTTCTTTGCTTAATAATTTATTATTAAACTCATCTGAGAATTGAGAACATTTTGTTTACCATTTATGAGTCAGACAAGAAACATCTTTTCTTAATTTTATGCCCTTTTTTAAACAAAGGAAATAGTGCAAATGGCATTCTAATTGTTTTTTTCAGCGTTCTCAGAAGGGAGCTGTGTGCCCTCAACATTGCCGAGGGTCCTTGCATGGACTGATTGTTCTGCAGGGGAATAGCACCAAAGCAAAGATGTGTTTATTGTTGCTGTTGTTTAAAATCAACTTGGCTGGATTTTAACAGCAGAGTCTGCTTTCTCAACTAAATCACTTGTATCAAATTCTTGCATGGGATGGCGCACGTGGGGTGCAGCTGGCTGCATTACTAACTAGAATTTTGGTTTTATTAATGGCCCCAGTGAAAGATCCCTGCCTACTATCTGGCTTCTTCATGGCAGTACACACTGAACATGGCTTTTGCACAGTTATTTAAAACTCCCTCAATTAGAAATTGCAAGATAGCTGTCATCAGACTTATATCTCATAGACCTGCCAAGTGTCTGGCAGAATTCATATGTGCAACAGATTAAATACATAGATTGTTTTCTCATCTTGAAGCAAATACATTGCTTTTATAGCTAATGGAAAAGTCAGAAGTATTTCCATTATCTTGGTCTTAAAAATATGCACACCACAGACCAAATGTCAGAGTCAAATGTATTTTGTTTTCTCTGTTTTTTAAAAAAAATAAATAACATTTAGGGAGTGGATAAAATGTCTTTGTTTTTATCTGAGTGAAATTTAGCATCAATTTTAAAACATGAAATATAAAAATTGTAAGGGATAAGCAGCTTTTGAGAGAGCAGATTAATAGCCTTGCCTGTCTGGAAAGCCCATTTACAGTTCACTCTACTTTGAAACTCTATTGTGTCATATACTAGGAGCTGCCCTGGGAGGTAGAGAAGCCTCGGGCTTGGTCTCAGCTCAGCAGTTCATTGATGGTGTAACCTCGGATGACTTGACTAACCTGTTTGGGTCTTGGGTTCCTAATTTTAAGAATGAAGCCATTGAGGTATATGGTTTTTCAATTCAAACAATCTTGGGAATAGTCAGCTTTG
This sequence comes from Peromyscus californicus insignis, assembly GCF_007827085.1. Lineage (NCBI taxonomy): Eukaryota > Metazoa > Chordata > Mammalia > Rodentia > Cricetidae > Peromyscus > Peromyscus californicus. The sequence goes on from NW_026294551.1 coordinate 36,754,300, forward strand.
AGACAGTGATTTAGCATATGAATGTCACCAAACAAGAATTCTTCACTTTCTGTAATTATTCGGGCGCCCAGTGTCAAGGGTTAGAGGTACAGACCAGGTTTAAACACGGTTTTAAAATCTCTAAGCTGTCTTAGGAACAGATGGAAAGGAGATTCCCTCGCAGTCTGTTCTGGTTTCAGCTAAGTAAGTGTCATAGCTGTTCTGAAAGGATGAACCACACAGAAAAAGACCTTAGCAAAGCCTGAAGAGAGCAATACAATAAACCAATGTTCTCATCTCCCCACAGTGGAACATGGCAATGTGTTTTTACACAATTGATTTGAACAAAAATTATGCTTGCTTATGGATTCTAGCACTTCCAGAGGGGTAGGGGATGGTTGCCATCTGGAGCTAAGAAGTTTCTTCTTCATGTAGTCACAGTGATGACATCATTCACAAGCAGCAGAACACAGGAAAGCGGTTAGCTTTCATTCCACGAGGTGGTATGTTTTATGTAGACACTAGCTGGTGTGGCATTTTCCTTCTGCCTCTAATGGTGTGCTTTTTAAATGGTCCCCTCATTTCTGCCTTGTTTGTGCATCACTTAGAATCCTGCCTCAGGGTCCAGCAAACTGTCTGATCCCAGTGCAGATCCATGCACTTGCTCACAAATGGATAGCATATGCCACGATATTCTGTCTTGTCCTCAGTAAACACACGCTGGGCATGTTGTTGACCCTGATCCCAGTGAGGACTCCAAATGTGTCCCCTCCCAGCCAGATCAGCTTCCTGTGTGGTTTTCCTCTTGTGGTTAAGGTTTTTTTTTTTTTTTTTTTTTGAAAAACAAGCAAACAATCAAACAAACAAGTACACCTAGAGAAATAATGTGCTCTTTTACCTATAACTAGTATTTGCATGGAAGGCTTCTATTAAAAAAATGCAAGTTATTTGAAACAGAAGTTTCAGATCCACTGGAAATAGTTTACAAACTCTAAGAATGTGCCTAATGGGGCTGGAGAGGTGACTCAGTGGTTAAGAGCACGGGCTGCTCTTCCAGAGGACCCGAGTTTGGTCCCCAGCACCCACATCGGGTAGCTCACAACCGCCTGTAACTGCGGTTTAGATGATCCAACATCCCTTCTGACCTCTGTGTGCACCCACATGCACACTTGAACATACACACACACACACACACACACACACACACACACACACACACAAATAAATAAAATCAACTGAAAAAATGTACTAGGGCATTTTACTTTTAAATTTACCTTTTGTGTGCATGCATGTTTCTGTATGTACACATGCCCAGGTGTGGAAGGTCAAGGACAGCCTCAGGTGTTGGCCCCCACCTTCCACCTGGTTGAGCCAGAGTCTCTTGTTCGTTGCTGTTTGTGCCAGGCTGGTTGGCCTGTGGGCTTTGGGGGATTCTGTGTCTGCCTGCCATCTCCCTAGGAGAGAGTGGGATTACAGATGAGCACGATGGAGTCCATTCAATTGAAGGTGAGTGCTGGACCTTCAAACCCAGGTCCTCACACTTCCATGGCAAGGCCTTTACCCAGCGAGCCATCTCCCCAGCCCAGGCCTTCTTTCAGATACCAAAGAACCCGCCCTTCCCCCTTCACACTAAGGCTGCTGTCCACCCATTCACCCATTCTCTCTCTCATTTGTCAGGTACTCCAATGTCTTCCTTGTGTTAGGGGCCGACAACGCAAAGGGGTTACTATTGGTGACTGAGCCTGATATTCAGCAAGGTGAACGGAAGTAAAAGCTTTATCCAGAGAGTAACACCCCCCACCCCCTCCCAGCCCCCCCACCCCCCCTCACCTACGGTCCTTGTCTTTGCCACTGAATTGGTGGCATTTCTTTTTACTTCCTGTGTCCACTATAGTTTAAGTTCCTTATGGCTTAAATGCCACATCTTCCTGGAGTTGGGGGCCTTGGTAAATACATTTAAAATATTTTATGAGTTTCATTGTTACTTCATTCTAATTTCTACTTTAAACCCATTTCCCCCCCCCCCCAGGGTAGACTCAGTATTAGAAAAATAGAGGGAATTGGGACTCAAATGTTGTTTATTTAGAGGATTATCAAAGGTATGAGCTCAGAGATCAAACTCCAAGAGCAAACACATTGACTAATGGGGCCTGGTAATGGAGGGTTTAGCTGTGTCTACAACAGACATGAGCAGTTGTCTTCTGCTCTGAGAGGGGCTGATGACAGTGTTCCTGTTGAAATCAGTGATCAAATGCTCTCCTAACCTGGAGATTAGCCCACGGCCTTTCTACCCAGGACCTGAAAGATGGCATGCTAGGATGAAACAGCCATTCTTTGTACTGCGAGGGAATGGTAAATGGAAGGGTAAATCTTACTCAAACTGAAAATGCCTGTCTTTCACTCAAATTGACTCATCAGAACTTTCAGGATTAGGCTTAAGCCAATCAGAGGAAGAAAGAATACGGTATGCAGAAGAAAACATGTCCACACTTCCACAGTTTCCAGTTTCAAACAGTCGACTAATTATCTTACTCCGTTGTGATCCACCGTCACGCTTGGTGCTTTGGTGCAAAACAGTGAACAGAGTGACTCTTACAACACCCGCCAATGTGTGTGGCTGTGGTGTTTTAAGGATGGAATCTCAGATCATTTCAATGAATGGGCTTGTGTAGATCAGCAGAAACTGACTGGAATCCAGAGTCAAGCCCCATCTTACTGCAAAGAACTATTTTGTTTGTTTCTTTTTGTGGGTTTTGGGGAAGGAAACAGCGTCTCATGTAGCCCAGGCTGGCCTTGAATTTGAATTTGCTATGTAGCCAAAGATGACCTTCCTATCTCTATCTCCCTAGTGCTGGGATTACTGGTACATGCCACCAGCGCTGCTTCTACTGTACCAGAGATTGAACCCAGGCCTAGCAACCACTAAACAAGCACTGTACACACGGAGCTCTACCCCAGACTGGGGTTTTGCTTCTCAAGTATCAAATAAATAGAAGGTATCAGTGAACTGGATTTCTTCCTATCCCCTAACTATACTTCCCTAGTTCTTGGGAGACCAGAGGAAGGCAGTGGCCTCCCTCAGCTGACTGAGTAGATGTCTAACTCTAACAAACTAGCCTTTGCCCTCAGGGAGCAGTGACTTCAGCAACTGAAGTGGGGGTACCCTGCTTGTCTTTCCTCAAAGGCAAGACCAATAAAATCCAGCCATCCTCCAGGAGCAGTTCTTAAAAGATTCAAAAAATGACCAGCTATTTCTGGGGAAAGCTAATGCATTTTTTGACATATGGTGTAGAGCATAAACATGCTGGATTTATTTCTGGGGAAAGGAAGCTGATTGATCCCAACAGTCCCTCAGAAATTATTCAGCGATGTCAGAAGTCACAACTTCTTTTTATCACTCTGGATTCGCAAAATCGCATCAGAGGAAGCTAGGCGCTTGAGCATGATTGCTCCCAGGCAGGCCTTTCTTTCTTCCATCGAGGATCTGAAATCATACAAAGATGGGAACTTGTATTCTTGTGGTTGTAGTGGCTCTCTTCCAGACAGAGCTCCCACCCACTGTTGTGCCCAGCTGTGAGATGGTAAGAACACATCCCGACATGGGCACTTTGAATCTGGTACCTCTGCTTCAGCTGGTTCTGTTGCTAAGACGACTGACTGACTGTCTTGTGTGGCTTGTTCCCGGTGAGGACTTGGGAGGTGAGTAGGGAAATGTGGATGTGAACATGTGAGATAAAAGACTGAAAAGAACTGTGAGGAATTGCTTCATCATAGAGAGGTTCTGGTACCAGAGAGAATGATATTCTTACACTTGGGGATGAGCAGTGCAAACTGTAAAGCCCGCTGTAACTGAATGGAGAGAAAGTACGCACTGGACCCATGCCAAGTGCCGGGGAGGATGAAGTGCTGACGCTTTCCATCAGGAAGAGCCCCTCCCACGTGCCTGTGTCAGCCATGCTATTAGGCAGCAGGAGACACTGTTGCACTGTGTTTGGGTCCCAGCAAGCGAGGCCTGGAGATGACATCAGAGATCGGCTGCTTGTGAATATGGGGGAAAGATCCCATTTCTACTGCGCGGATTTAATGTGATGTTGATGGCAAGTGACATGATCACTGAAAACAGATGCCATCTGGAGTCTCGCTGATTGACGTGCAAATCTCTGACAGCGGGAACGCGGGCTTGTCAGTTTGCCTTCCTGCCTGACTCATCCAGACCTGGTCAGGAACGCCGCCTGGCATTTCAAATGCCCGAGCGTGAACCAGGCTGACAGGAACAGTGTGTTCTTCTCTCGGGCCTTATTGTTCCAAAGCATAAGCAAGAGAGGGACTTTCTCCCAAGGTGAGAGGCGGCAATTTCAAATGCCCCTTGAACATTCTTTAAGTATGCGAAGACCCTTTCGGCTTAGCAGTTCATGGGACCCTGTTTTCCTATTCAGTGTGGTGGGGTAGCCTGTGAGACAGTTCAAAGTGTTTACTCTCCTTACACATGGGTTTGACAACCTCGTTGGTGTGGGGTTTTGTGGAAGGGAGGAGCTGTGGCCCTTCTGTTGTGTGAGTTCAGATCGGGGTCCTCAACTTTCTTAGGGCTGAGACCCTTGTAATAAAATTATTTTTGTTGCTGCTGCATAACTGTAGTTTGAATCATAATGTAAACACCTGTGTTTTCTGGTGAAAGGGTCATTCAAGCTCAAAGAGGTCACGGCCCACAGGGTTGAGAACAACTGGTTTAGATGCTGCCATAGCACACAGAGAAAACATGGCTGCCTTAAATTAAGAAAGCCTCAGCAAGCAGCCAGGGCGGCCTCTCTACCTGACCTAAGTTTGGGAGACACGGGCAGTTTCATTTTAATTGGTGCTAGTTGACGGAGCAAATCAAAGGAATGGAGCATTTATAAGCACTAGGGTGGATGGTATTCTGTAGGCTCTCAAAGAACTGTGTATCATATTAGATATCAAGCGTACCTGATTCTGTAAAAGAGCAGGCTTTGGCAACACCGTGAGAAGTGACAGCATCCAGGGTGACATACCAGCCCGAAGCCTGTGGTTTATACTTTCAGGTTTGCTATTCTATGGACTAGCTCATTCTAAGTTTGTTTCAGTGATAATATTTATTATACATGTTTCTACTATAAAAGCAGTATATATATATTGTCCATCAATCACGGGGCTATAGCCAAACCTCATATTTTGATGTCTAAAAACAAATACTGTATTTTCCAATGTATGGTTCTTACATTTGAAAAAATATACCCTATGTATATAATTTGAACATTGAACTATATCACATATATTTTGTATTAAGGTCTCCTCAGTTGCAATGATGATCTTCAAATGACTAGTCTCTGGTGTTCTTAACGCTTCCTTTATTGATGTTTACCACATTTTATCACAGTAAACGCTGCGATGAACATGTCTTTGCTGAATTCTACTTCTGGGACTTAGCTTATATTGATATAATTGGCTCCCAGAGAGAATTTTGAGGTTAAACTATAAACACTTTTTCAAATGGCTTTAGATAGCAAGTGTGGTTTTTCCTTTCTAGAATGTTCCTTTCCTTCCAGTTCACACTCTGTAGTGTACTCTAGTAGTGTGCATTTCACATCCCATTCACACATCTGAGTTTTGAGACCCCAGATTTCACGAGGCGCAGTAAGCTCTGGAAGCAGATGAGACCGCTGTCCGACCCTTCTCCTGACTCCGCTAAGTGCCCCCGAGCCCAGTCGTGCTTCATTGTGAAGTTAATTACAAAATGTCTCATGAACCTGCTGTTGGAGAAAAAGGATTTTTTAAAAAGGAAAATAATTTACAATATTTTAAATTACAAACACCTGCTGGGCATGAAGTGGGACTATATGCACTTTGTAAATTGAAGAGATCTATAGTGTCATTTCAACATGTGATCGTCTAGAGTGTGAAAGAATGAAGTCCCTGGTTGGGAGCCACACGGTTTTCAATCTACTTCTTTTTTTGTGACCTTGGGTAAACTAGTTAACCCCTTTGGACTCTGTTTCTTTATCAAGAAGGACATTGGATTTGACTAGATAATCCCTGACTCTAATTCCCAATCCTATCAGAACCATTTTTCCAGAACAGAGTAATTCTTCTAAGGGCACCTTTCAAACTCCACGCAGACATGGCCTGTGATACTTAACTTCTAGGAGCTGTCATTGAGTCTAAATCTGTCCTGTGGTAGTGGGTCACTCCCGTTTCTATCTGCAATTACTTTGAAAAAAAAAATCATGACGAGACCATAACCTTCACCGTATTCTTTTGTCCGTTAAACAAAAACAGGTGATTGTTATAACAGAAATCCTTCAGAAATGTAAGTATAAGGCGGATGGGGCCAAATGATAGCCTAAGCCTCGCAGTGACTGGGTCTCTGGTTTCAGTGGGAATTTTCACACAGATATTTGGGATCAAGATTGGAGTTTTGTAATCACAGGTCAGAGAACTGGCTACTGTAAACAGTTAGTGTCATCTCCTCTGGGCTACAATTAGCACTTGTTTATTTCTCTGTTGAATATACTCTTATATGGTGTTAGCGATGAAAAAATTATATGCTATTTTCTAACAGGATTTTAGTTAGATATGCTTTTTTAAATAGCCATATTGAGACATAGTTCACCTGTCATAAAATTCCCCTTTGGAAGAGCATAATTCCGTGGCCTTTGGCCTCTTCCTGCTACCATAGATATATTTTTAAACCACCAGATGAAAAGCTTGGACCATGCCCCAAACTCCTGCTTTGTTTGTTGGACTTAGGCTCATACATGGGTTGTTTTTTATTTAAGAGCTTGTTTCAACTGTAAACTGTTCAGGGTTAATAAAATAATTGGATAGTCATACAGGCACATGTTCAGTTTTAATTGGAAATCTACCACCTACCAAATCTTACCCGGAAACCTTTTGCATTTACATAATAAAGAAAACAGTTTTAATGTGTCTTTGCTGGTCTTATAATAGGGTGAAGATGAGTAAGACACTGAGGAGAGAGCATGTGTATTCCTGAGCATATTTTAAATACAATTCAAATGAATTTATTTGAAGGTTTTTTTTTTTTATCATTTTAATGGTTAGTTAAAAAATACCATGTCCAGGGTGGGGATGTAGCACAGCGGTAGAACATTGGCACAGGATCCTTGAGGCCCTGGGTTTTAAAGCACAGGAAACAAAATCAGACCCAAATAAAATCAGACCCACAGAAAACCACTGGGGTAAAAGGAATGGCAGTTACATTTTCTCTTGAAGCCTTGAAAAGCAAAAGCAAAAAATCATGTTCCTGCCTTGAAAAGTAAAGATATGATTAAAAATGGGTAAGCAATAATTGCTGAAATATTTGTATTTTTATCCTAAGTATTTTGTAAGATACTAATGAAAGAATTATCTGGATTTTTATTTTACTTTGCAATGAAGTTGCTGGCAAACATTTTCTTGGCATTCTACTTTCATAAAAAAATTAAATACCTTGTATATCGAATGTCTGTCTAGAAATATGTACTTTGTATTTTAAAATATAACAATTTTGAAGTTGAACAAGACCCTTTCTCCTTAACACTATGTAAACTGTTCAATAGATCTCATTTTCTTATGAACAGGACAAATGACCATGAATTGCTTTCATTACTCAACTTGAGGAAATTATAACAAATCTCTCATTAGACAGGTAAAGGGGACGGGTCTGATATTCTCGATAGGCACTGTCGAGGTCTGAGTGGCAGGGACCTCTGCCCTTAGGGCTCCTGCAGGGCACCTGAGCTGCAGGGAGTGGCAATGCAGCCCATCCCTGTGTGTAATTCTTAGACTCTCAAAGGGGAGTGGATCTGGTTCAGTAACGGGTTGCTCCTGATAGTGAGATGATTGTGTAACACCCAGGTAGTGAGTGTGTCCTATCACTGCAAACATCAGTGAGCTCTTACTCTGACTTGTAAATTTTCTGAGATCTTTACCTGAGTTTAGAAAAACAGAAGTTTAATTTGTGTGTGCGTGCGTGCGTGCGTGCGTGCGTGCGTGCGTGCGTGCAAGTCAGAGGACAACTTTTGGTATCAGTCTTTGCCTTATGTCTTGCTTGTGATGGGGTCTCTTTGTTATTCGCTGCTGCATATACCAGGCTGGCCCATGAGCTCCTGGGGTTTCTCCTATCTCTCCCATCTTGTAGGAGCTCTGGGACTACAACCTGAGCTCCCACATCCAGCTTTACATGGATTTGGGGTAACTTCAGTCCTCATGCTTGCCTGGGGCTTTAGCCACTGACTGAGCCGCACAGGTACAAATGACTGATAAATGCGGCGCTTTAAAGAGATCATAAGCACGAATTTTCGTTGTTCTTCAGTGAGCGGAGAGAGGTATGAGAAGCAGACTTAGCATGAGAAAGTTAAGATGACCCACAGTGAGATGTAGGAGAAGCTGGGGGTGGGCATGTGGAATCGGAAATGTAAGTATGGTAATTAAATGTATAACAAGAGAAAATAATAAGTAATAATAAGATCAATACAGAGGGGGCCGAGGGAAGGGGAAGGGACAGGAAGTGGAGGGAATAAGTCCGAGGGTATAAATGGTAGGCATGTTATTTCTGGCAGTGCTCTATTTCAAGCTCATGATTGACAGGTCAGTCAGATGCTCAGCACTGAAGCAGTGCTGACAAGACCTCTGCTGCCATCTTCTTTCCCTCTGTCTGCCATCAATTTAAGGAAAGATAAACCCAAGTCCAGGGAGTCAGGGGTGAATTCTGACGTGTGGGTGCGTCACCTGACTGTGGGACTCGGTGACTCTGCACTCTGATGTGAGCTCACCCCATCATCCCGTCACATAGGTTTAGCGATGGTTTTTGTAGTCATGCTGCCTCGTGTGGCATAAAAGTTCAGGAAAACCCTCCTGAGGGGCAGCATCTTCATGGGGCTGCCCTTGCGGGGACGTCCAGATAGTACTAGGGAATTCGGCGATGGGGACGAATGAGCTCCTCCCTTCCAAAGAAATAACTGGGAAGATTGGACCTAATGCTGGACAGAATTGTTGCTCCCCCCCCCCCCCGCCCCGTTATTTTATCAAGGCTGTAGATGGCAGCCTCACACTAAGGCATCCTTTACAAAGTCCCTTCCCTCCCCTCCTTTCCCTCCCTCCCCTCTCCTCCCCTCCCTTGGCACTTTTGTGAGAAGGAAGCTAAAAGCTCTGTGATGCTTGGGGACTTTGCTCAGTCATAGAAAACAGCCAGATTGTCTTGTTGAGAATGAAACTTCTTGTTCCCGTGGGCCGGCACCTCTAAACTCAGTGATCAGACACCCCCATCCTTCTCTCGTTGACCACTCATTTTATTAGGGCTCCTGAAAATGCCCACTGTAGGGCTTTGAAAGCACAACTTTGTCAGCTCCTCACATTAATGGGTCTTTTATTTGTTTGTTTTTCTTCCTGATTTATAGACCGCACCCCATTATGGAGGTAGTCTATCTTGGTTTAAATAACTCCTGGGTTATTTATGACTGGCACTGACTTTGAGGCAGGAGCAGGTCACTTTATTTATTTTTGTTAACAGATTCGTTTCTGGCTGGTGCTAATAGTGAGTGGAGCCTAAAATAAAAGAAGCAGCTCTCCGGTGTCGAGAATAATCTGAATTAACTGCAGGACAGACCCCGAGTGCTCGTGGGAAGTCCTTTTACTCTTCCAGTGATAGTCTAACGGAACTTTGTAACAAAGGAAATAAGTCATTACTAAATTAAAACTCAACATGTGACGGAATGGATGAGGCTCGCTCTGTATGGCTTCATTTAACCTGACTGCAAATCCATTGTTACCTTTAGTTTGCACCTGGAAAAGCAAGAAAAGGCAAAGAGATTCAAAGGCTTACACACAAGGGAATAATGAGTGGTAATATAATGTGAAGCGCAATAAGGAAAAGATACCCAATATTGACTTATAACTTCCACACACATAAACATGGACAAGTGTACGCACATGTGTGTGCACTCGCGCATGCACGTGTACACCAAAGACTTGCCCAAGATCTCACAGCTCACAGTGGAAGAGTCAGAGGGCTTACGAGGTATAGTTTGGTTTCTTCATATGTTTCTTGAGACAGGATCCAGTGCGGGCCAGTCTGGCCTCAACTGCTATGCAGTTGAGAATGACCTTGAATTTAGATCCTCCCGGCTCCGCCTCCCCTGTGGTGGGGTTCTAGGTGTGCACCACCAGGCCCTGTGGTACAGTGCTGGGGAAATACGACCCAGGGCTTCCTGCATGCCAGGCCAGCGCTCCCCTGGCCGAGTTACACTCGCAGACCCGAGGTGCGTGTTTTTTAAATTGTAAGATCAGTTTCTTCAAAGGCATTTACAAGTGCTTCTCTGAGGAAAAAGAGAGTCAGTGGAAGGCATGAGCTTCAAGGCTGTGATTTGCAAACACTGAGTGGGTGGTGAGTGCTTTTAAAAAATCTGTCTTGGGGACTGGAGAGACAGCTCAGCAGTCAAGAGTGCATACTGCTCTTGTAAAAGACCCGAGTTCAGTTCCCGGCACCCATATCTGCTGGCTTACAACCACCTAGAATTCCAGTTCTAGGAAACCTGATGCCTCCGGCCTCTGTAGGCATCTATGCTTCCGTGTGCCCGCCCCCCAAAACACACATATACTTAATTAAAAATAAAAAAAATTTAAAATGTTTAAAACATTGGTTATATTCCTTGAGTACAGTCTGTTTGCTATCCTATACCTCCTGTCCTCCTCTAGCTGACAAGATCTGATAAAATCCCAACTCATCTTTCAAGGCCTCATTCAGTTATCAACTCCTTGGCGAAATTTTCCCCTGTCTCCTTGGGTTGAATTCAGACTTCCTTCTTTATACTCCCACAAAAGTATCCCTGTCTTTATTTGTGTACTTGTCATTTTTAAAGCAACATAAAAATTTTATTTAGGGCTGGAGAGATGACTCAGAGGTTAAGAGCACTGCTTGTTCTTCCAAAGGTCCTGAGTTCAATTCCCAGCAACCACATGGTGGCTCACAACCATCTGTAATGAGATCTGGTGCCCTCTTCTGGCCTGCAGGGATATGTGCAGACAGAACACTATATACATAATAAATAAATCTTAAAAAAAAATTATTTAAATAAATAGATAAAGTCAGGCAAGAACTTGTATCAAAGGAATAACTGGCTAGAAGAAATTAATGTTATACGTTCAGGAACGTACCCGTGGCTGCATTGACTGAGCTCTGTGTGAAGGGAGCGCTCATGAACTGTTAGGGAGCACACAGGAGCATGTGTGTGCATGCTACAGTCAGGTGTTTACCAAATGCTGCCATCTAACTCACATCACAGTGAATCTGAAGTTAGTGGAGAGTGAGTGTACTTGTTTCTGTCGGTCTTTTAGAAGAGACCGTCTAAAGAGAAGAGTCTGTGCTTGTGGCTTGTGGACCATGCCGTGAGCCCACCTAGATTCTGTTAGACACACATCCCTTCTGTCCCTCTGCAGACACCACAGGGTTTGAGGACCACTTAGGATGATGGTTCAGTAGATACTTGTTGGAACACTTGTCTAAGTGGCAGATCTGCTCATGACCATCCTGTGGCACACAGCTGGGCAGGCTGAAAGTTCAGCAGGCCTCAGGACAGTGTCCAACTAGAATAATGATACCATGGAGACTATCATTTTCTTTTATATTTAGCAGTGTTCATACATACCCTTTCGATTCTCAATTTGGGGGTATGAAAGTCACTGTGGTTCCTCACAACCACAGTGGACACAGAATGCTTGTTGAGTGAGTGTAGTTCAGCTCTCTGATTCACAGGGGCATCAATAACAGTGAATTAGATAGAGTTGGGTGCAGTAATGCATGTCTGTAATCCTAGCACTCCAGAAGCTGAGGCAGGATTCTGAGTTCAAGTCCAATCTGGATTATGTAGTATGACCCTGTCTCAACAAGGAGAGGGTAAAGTTTGATTATAAGTTACAATAAACGACTGAGCAGAGCAGAAACAACAGCTCTGAGCAAGAAGAAGCTAGAAAAACCATGTAAAATAAAAATAATTTAAAATTCCAGTCTAGAGTTAGACTCACAAGAAGCCGAGCATCCCGTTTGTTTCATGGGCTGTACGGTGGCCCTGTACCGCACATATTCAGTACACTGCATCAACCTGTGTCATGATGGAAGAATTTACCATTTGTTCTACACAGCCCTTGATCTTTATGTACAGCGGTACAATGAATGTGTAGGCCAATGCAGAGACTTCACAGTCTGATGACACGTGCCAAGACCATCCAGTGCAAAAAAAGAAGCAGTTGAGCATCTGATGCAAAAGAACAAAACCATGCCAACTTCAGAAAATACTTAAAGGATCAAAAACCTAAACGTGAGCCAACTGCATGAAACTCTGAGAAGGAAGCTCAGACACCAATTTTTATGAACTTGGATTTGACAGTGGACTCTGGTAAGATACAAGGTATAGAAGGGAAAACAGACGCATGAGACCCGAGTGAAAAGTTTGTGTTGGAAGGACACGATGAAGAAAGGGAAAATAGGACCAGAGAATGGGTGGGAATATCTGCAAGTCTTATGTCTGAGAGGGGTCCAGTGCAAAAAAACATATAAAGAAATTGTCAACTCAACAAAAAACTATTTCAGTTCAGGCTGATTGAGTAGATGATGGTGAGCACATGGAAAGATGCACAACATCTCTGGTCAGTGGGTACCATTTCATATCCATCTCTGGTCAATGAGTACCATTTTCTATCCATCTTTGGTTATTGGGTACCATTTCATATCCATCTCTCAACACTGGGTACCATTTCATATCCATCTCTGGCCATTGGGTACCATTTCATATCCATCTCTGGTCATTGGGTACCATTTCATACCCATCTCAGGTCATTGGGTACCATTTCATATCCATCTCTGGTCATTGAGTACCATTTCATATCCATCTCTGGTCATTGGGTACCATTTCATATCCATCTCTGGTCAATGAGTACCATTTTCTATCCATCTTTGGTTATTGGGTACCATTTCATATCCATCTCTCAACACTGGGTACCATTTCATATCCATCTCTGGCCATTGGGTACCATTTCATATCCATCTCTGGTCATTGGGTACCATTTCATACCCATCTCAGGTCATTGGGTACCATTTCATGTCCATCTCAGGTCATTGGGTACCATTTCATGTCCATCTCTGGTCATTGGGTACCATTTCATATCCATCTCAGGTCATTGGGTACCATTTCATATCTATCTATGGTTACTGGGTACCATTTCATATCCATCTCAGGTCATTGGGTACCATTTCATGTCCATCTCTGGTCATTGGGTACCATTTCATATCCATCTCTGGTCATTGGGTACCATTTCATGTCCATCTCTGGTCATTGGGTACCATTTCATATCCATCTCTGGTCATTGGGTACCATTTCATATCCATCTCTGGTCATTGGGTACCATTTCATATCTATCTATGTTTACTGGGTACCATTTCATATCCATCTCTGGTCATTGGGTACCATTTCATATCCATCTCTGGTCATTGGGTACCATTTCATGTCCATCTCTGGTCATTGGGTACCATTTCATATCCATCTCTGGTCATTGGGTACCATTTCATATCTATCTATGGTTACTGGGTACCATTTCATATCCATCTCTGGTCATCGGGTACCATTTCATATCCATCTCTGGTCATTGGGTACCATTTCATATCCATCTCTGGCCATTGGGTACCATTTCATGTCCATCTCTGGTCAGTGGGTACCATTTCATATCTATCTATGGTTACTGGGTACCATTTCATATCCATCTCTGGCCATTGGGTACCATTTCATGTCCATCTCTGGTCAGTGGGTACCATTTCATACCCATCTCTGGTCATTGGGTACCATTTCATATCCATCTCTGGCCATTGGGTACCATTTCATGTCCATCTCTGGTCAGTGGGTACCATTTCATGTCCACTAGGATGGCTAGAGTTTGAGGGATTCAAGATTCTCATTTGTAGCAACAACATTTCAATTATTCCCTGAGTGAAAACAACCTGAATGAGTGAAGTTAACAACGTTAACACTTTGCTATATGGACTTTGGTTTTCCTTCTCAAAATGAAACATTTCAGATGCAGATAAAGTCCCTTTTGTATCTCTTCTGCCGATTTCCATTTCCCTGACCCCAGGGGCAGCCAGTGTCCTCAATTTGGTCTATATGAGTTTATCCCGTTTATTTTTCTTGATTGGTTTCTTTAAATCTACAAATAGTATATAGTAGTTTGGCGTAGTTTTACATTTTTTGATGAAAGGTATTGTAGCTACCCCACTGCACCTCCCTTTTTTCACTCAATGTTTGAAGTATATTATAAATTCCACTACACAGTTTTAAGATAATCAAAGACTCAAAAGGGCAGGAGAGATTGCTCCGTCAGTAAAATGCTTGTTATCAAACATGAGGGCCTGAATCTGGATCCTTAGCATCCACTTAGTAACAGTGGGTGCCCACAGGCCCAGCACTTGGGAGGCAGAGGCAGAGTCAGGAGGCTCCCTGGAGCTTTGCTAGCAGCTGGACTAGCTGAGCTGATGAGTTCTAGATGTGGTGAGAGACAGTGTCTCAGACACAAGGTAGAATGACAATTGAAGATAGCACCTGATGTTGACCTCTGGCCACACACATCTGGACTTGTACAATTGGGTGCACGCGCGCGCGCACACACACACACACACACACACACACACACACACACACACACACACACACACACGTGTATGCACACATAAATGCAAATAGCTCCTAACTTAAGCTCCTGCCCGTGGTGATCTGATAACTACTGTGCAGCCCAATTTAACTATGTCAGCAGTCAAAAATTATAATTAAGGTGATAAATGGCATGGCAGATTACCATATAGCTCAAAAGTACTATCTTTTATGTATCTTCTGTTACAACAAGGATTGCAGAATTTCAGGCAAGACACAAAGCACCCAGAGAAAACCATGACTGAGAGATATGGAAAGTATGTAGGAACCTTTGTTGATTACATTTCAGTTTCTGGGAAACATTAGTTACAGATGCAAACCACGTATCTTACTGAAATCATCACTGTGGAAAAATGTGAACACCTTGAAAATATTTAAATAATTTGGTACTGAAACTATGTAGATAATTTCTAAGGTCAGAAGCATGGGCTGATGACTGAGGATGTAGCTTGGCTACAGGGCTTGTCTGGTTCCACACAGGGCCCTGGGTTTGAACCGTACCAATGTAGGGAAGGAGGAGGAAGCATGGGCTAGCATCAGGAATGTCCGACCTGTGGCCCGTGGCTGCATGTGTCCCAGAAGAGCTAAGAGTATGGCCCGAAACATTTGTCCATGATGTCATGTCGCAGTCTCAAAAGGCTGGACTCCTTGGTAGGGCCGAATGTATCTTGTATCTACATGTGGCTGTGTGTGTCTATGTTTAGGTTGCACTTAAACTTGCAACAATTTTATCCTCGGATTGACTGTTCTTGCTTGAGAAACTAGTCAGGGTAAGCATCTGTGTTTAATAGTTTTATCCATTTTTTAATGTGCAGCTACTTTTCATAACCCGTATGCTTAACAAAGACAGCCTGACCTTTGACATAGGGTAGACGTTGGTCTGACATGGGACGGGATGTGTCTCTTGGGCCTTCCCTTCTCCATGCTCTCACTGTCAGCATTAGGAACTCAGAGGTAGACTACAGGTTTGGCAGAAATTCCTGTCCTCTGGCACCCGAACCATTAGGTTGGCGATTCTCTTATCCATCTTTCTGGCCCGGTGTTCGTCACGATCTCACTCAGTAGCAGGATTTTCCTGGGTGGTATTTTTTGTTGTTGATCTTTATGCTTAAATGTGCATACTTATTTTTCTTTGAATCACTGTGTCAACATGGGTGTGGCTGGTTCAGTGAACAGAGGAGAGAAATGAAGTTCATCTAAACCTGTTGGAACATTCTAGTCTTGATGCTTAGAGTAATGACTTGCACATTTCTTTTGTTAATTAAATATGGTCTTTGACAACTTCGTGCATGGATGTAGTGCATTTGGATTCTCTCACCTCCCACCTTTCCTTACCTCCCTCCCACACCTCCCACACCCCTGCCAGCCTCCCCTCCTCCCTACAAACCCCTTCCCTACTTTAATACGTTTCTGTTTTGTGACTCACTGAGTTTAGCCGGGCTGTCTGTGCGACCGGAGTTTGGAACTGTCCTTTGCAGCTGGCAGGCTCTCCAGAGGGTACACAAGTGAGGAGGGTGACTCTGCCTCTCTCCAGTCTACCAGGAGTTCATGAGGGACTGACTGGAACCCCTCCCCCATCTGTGACCGATGGTTGCACATTTTAAAGATTTTTTTTCTGATTCCTTGCCATGTAGTAACTGTAGGTGTTTTTTATAGTTTCAGAGATAGGTTGGTGGTAGGTGTTTCCCACCAACAGCTCAAGACAGCAGAAATGGAGGTTTGCCTTTGAGTAACAGAAGTGTGTACGAAACCCTTAAATCAGAAGTTAGGGGGAGTGGCTCAATTGGTAGGGTCTGAATAGTTTGATGTCAGCCTGGACCACATGAGACCTTGCCTAAAACAAAAACAAAAGCAGTTATCTAGTAGGTCCCTGGTAGAATTAGCCGGCATAACTCTGTCATACATTGTCAAGTGGCCTGTCTCTCTGAACTTTGAAGTGAGTGAAATCTGTGTTAATTATCACACATTTTCTTAGAAGATCAGCAGGCCCGTCAAAACTGGGTGGAGAAACCGGTTTCAGTGTTTAGGCGTCTGAGACACTTTCAGCTTGGAAGCACTTCAAAGTTCCCAGCTTCCTGGCTCCATGGAATGTAACTGTTTGCTGAGGAAGATCTGAGCTTTTACTTCAGTCTCACTGCGCATTTTCATACAGATAATAGTCCGTAGAAATAATTGTTCCTGGTGAAAAGACATTTGAATGTGTGTTTGAATGGACTCAAACAATGCACAATTATTACAGAGTGCATTGCTATTCACTGGGTGCTCCCTTACTCATCCGTGATTCTTTGGCCATTGTTAACATGTTAGGTACAAGATCAATGGCTTTTCCTGACAATGGCTTGCACTCTAAAGCGTGTTTAGTGTTTGCGTACCTGGTTTTAATGTGGTGGAGTCATAGCACATGAGAGAGACAATCCCGACGCCCCTCTTCTGGGTTACACCCATTAACACAAAAGTTGTAATCTTTTCTGAAGCACCTTCCTTTAGTTACCACTTAGACACATCAGTGTGAGTCACTAAAGCGAATGCAACCGTGTGTGCACGAAGACAAAGGAAAGGACAGAAGATTCAGCCTCCAGGACAAACGGGCTATTTTCAAAGAAATAACCTTTTATTGACTCCCCATTCTATAGAAGAGCGTAAGAAGGGTACAAAAGAGGCTAGCCCCTGTGGGCAGCAATAGAAAACACAACTGGGCAGGTGTGTGCTGCTTTGTATGTTCATCCCTGTCATCCTTTGATGTGTCTCTGAAAAGGCCTTCCCAGACACACTGTGATGACTTTCCTTAAAGGGACAGTATCCTTTTCTGGGAATTTCTCGCAATATATTTATTCTTTTTTGTCTGCAGAAGAAAAACCTCTGTCAAAGTGATTTGGGAAGTAATCACTGGCCGTGGAGAGAATATTTGCTTTTCAGAGTTCTTCTATTTGCTCTTTCTGGTATGAGCCTTGCCATAGCCAGTAGCCGCCGGGAGCCATCCCAGGCGGTGGAAAGGTCCCAGCAGAGGATGTAAGGAGTTGGCAGGGAAGGAGTGAGCCAGGCATGATAGTCAGGAGAATCTTGCAGCCTGACTGACTAGCAGCCAGAGTGCTTCTTTATTTATACAGAATTTAGTAAGCAGGGATACATCCATGATGTTCCAAAACATAGATCATATCATTTTTGTTTTTTGGACATGTGTTTTACTTCCTTTTGCTCATCTTTTAGTCATCATTAATAAACTATGACAGAACAGAGTTATCATTTCCAATCATTTCCCCTCAAGTTTTAACATTAATAAACAGAGTTATCATTCTTACTCATTAACCCTATAACCCAATTTTTTTTAAAGATTTATTTATTTTGTATACAGTGTTCTACCTGCATGCCAGAAGAGGGCGCCAGATCTCATTACAGGTGGTTGCTGGGAATTGAACTCAGGACCTCTGGAAGAACAGCCAGTGCTCTTAACCTCTGAGCCATCACTCCAGCCCTTTTTTCCCTGTCTTTTGTTTGTTTGTTTGTTTGTTTGTTTTGTTTGTTTTTTGAGACAGGGTTTCTCTGTGTAGCTTTGGAGCCTGTCCTGGAACTCACTCTGTAGCCCAGGCTGGCCTCAAACTCACAGAGATCCACCTGCCTCTGCCTCCCGAGTGCTGGGATTAAAGGCATGCGTCACCACCGCCTGGCCCTATAACCCAATTTTTAAGACTCTAGAGGCATATGACAGCCTGTTCTCAGGCTGGTAGCTTTTGTGGCGACAAGGACATTAGACCAAAACAAAATCTTCAGCCACCCTGGGCATTTTGCCATGTCCCAAGCAGTGTATTATTAACTCTTAGTGGTCAGAGTACCAGAAAAAATCCTCAGGCCAAACCTGCTGTGGTTATTATTCAAATTCTGGCATAATATATCAATGTTCACATTTACATCTTTATAGAATTTGTCTGTATGTCTAATCCTGGCACTCTGTTGTTCCTTGGTCATATGACATTACTGGGACTCTGCATGTGCTAACTTTTCTAAGAAAGGGAGGTCCTGACATCTCATACATTTATCATCTTTCTACATCATTCTTTGCCCATCAGTATAAGTCTCTATGTAGGAAAGAGGTAACTTCAGTTAATCTAACTGTGTTGCTATATATGCCACATAATTGTCTGAGTGTACAGTGGAAGGAGGTTTGTAATCTGAACTGTGGCCAACTCCTCTAGCCCACTGAATCTTGTTGACCTTTTCAAGTTTCCTTTGTTTTGAATATCTTGTTCCTGAGTAAGTACAGGGACAGATGTTTCAAGAAAGTCTCATAGCCTAAAAATGAGACCTCTGGCTTCTTTATGTGTCACAACCTCCAAGGCGTAAGGAAGACCTTCAAGTAGATAAGGATATCTCCCTAATAGTGGGAGGGAGATGGTGTGTTCAGGACTTTTTGGGGGAAGCTTAGAAGCAATACTCTTGGGAGAAGGCATAAATGATTCATAAGAAATTTCGCATCAGTCCAATACCCCAAATTGTACAAATATTAAAAGTCTCCCAAGTATGCAACAGGTAGAGGTGAAAACCAAAGGTGGCATGGTGGCCATCATGTGGCTCAGCTTTGCTGGATCTTTGACAAGCAGCAGTGCCGGATTTATGACTTCTGCCATTCCATTCAGATATGGCTGTGCCAAATAGCAAGCAATCTTAGAATCATAAGATCGTGGCATGTTAATATAGCTAAGCTTCACAAATCAACAAGTATAGTATGCCTAATATCCAAGACTGGGCTATGTATTGTTACATAAATATAAGAAAAGGTACCACCTCCAAGTGTCTTAAAGCCACAGGACACTTTTTTTTGTTTGTCTGTTTGTCTTGTTTGTTTTGTGTGTGTCTGTCTGTCTGTCTGTCTGTCTCTGTGTGCGTGTCTGTCTTTCTGTCTGTCTGTCTGTCTATGTCTGTGTCTCCAGTGTGGTAGGCAAGAAAGTCACCAACAACTAGAAAATCTTTTTTGAACTGACTTGGCAAGCTGGCAGCATATTACTGTGCTTTGGAGATGTTGCCACTCCAGAATATTTGTCCTCTTCTGTTTGGTACTAAGGAAGGAATCCAGGGTCTTGCACATGCTAGGCAAGCACTCCACCACTGAGTTTTTAAGAGAGACTTGTCAGGTAGGCTGGGCTAGCCTCAAACTTACAGTGTTCCTGCCTCAGCCTCTAGAGTGCTGGGACTACAGGCATGCTTCATCACACCTGCCTTGCCTTACTAAATATTTTCGGCAGTTTTACAGGTTTTGTGAGTGTCCTGTGGACACAGCTTAAGGACAAGCCTCTCCATCTCTACTGTGAACCTGTCTCCTCGCCTTTCACGTAGATAGCCAGTCTCCTGCTCCCCTTTCAGCCTGCCACTTCCTGTGTCGCCCACGCTATATTTAGAACAACCTACCTAAAACATCTTAAACCTCCTCAGAGGAGGTTGGAGAGATGACTCGGCAGTTAGGCGCTGTGGCTGTTCTTCCAGAGGATCAGCTCTAGTATCCACACAGCAGCTCACAATCATCTGCAACTCTAGTTCCAGGAGGTCTGATGCCCTCTTCTGGCCTCTGAGGGCACCAGGCATTCATGTGGCACACATATGTATAGCCAAACACCCGCCCCACTCACCCACCCCAAACCCAAACAAACAAACAAAACAACCCCACATTGCCGACTGACTAAAATGCCAAGCTCTTTCCTGTCAAATCTCTGGTCTTACCACTCAGTTTCTTTATGTGTGCACACATGTGTGTGTCCTGGTACATGTACAGAGATTTGCAGACAAATGGCAAGAGTCAGGTCCCTCCTTCCCCCCGTGTGGGTCACAGAGGTCAAACTTGAGTCCTCTGGCTCGGCAGCAGGTTCCTCGACCTGCTGAGCCATCTTCCCGGGCCTGGACCGGTCAGCTGCTTTTTGCTTATGTTTCCTCTTCCAAGACTCCCCTCCCTGTAGATCTCTGCTTGGCTAATTACCCGTCATTTTAGGATCCAAATTAGATATCATTGCTTCCTAGGGTTAAAGGTGAACTCTGAAGTCCCTCTCTCTGTGATCCTACAGCAATCTCTGCAAAGCTCTACCCAGCATATTATATTGATGTTTAGAGAACATGTCTTTATTTTGTACCATTTTTAAGTGAACATTTGTAAGTTTTGGGCAAAACATGTTAAATATATTTCCCCCTTTCAGAGATTTTTTTTTTAAAGCTATGTGCTCTTGAGCCAATCACTTGCCTCTTTAAAGCGTTCCTTGCATCTTTGGGTGTACGTGTGCGGAGTGAGTGTTCGTGCTGTGGTTGTGTGGACCAGAGGTCAATGTTGGGTGTTTTCCTCTGTCACCCTGCACCTTATATTCTGAGACACTCTCACTGAACCCGGAGCTTAGCGACTAGCTCGGCTGGTGGCCCAGCAAGCCTCTTGGGCCATTCTTTGTCACCTCCTGGTGCGGGCTTTCCTGTATGCACCGCCATGTCGAGCCTTTATTGACTGCTGAACTTTAAAGTCAGGTCCTCAGATTTGCACAGCCATCTCCACTGAGCCATCTCCCCAGCCTCTTTTTTTTTTTAAGTCTTAAATTGGGATCCACAGCTCAGTGGAAACTGGGTGACATGAGCTCCAGACACCTTGACTGGGGGGGGGGGGGGGGGGGGGCGGGGTCAGGTGAGACATCCAGGGCGACTGTGCTTTGGTGCTGGTTTTCACCCTTACTTTCCTTTTATAAGTAAGAAGCAGTCTGACCTTTGTGGAACACAAGAGATGTGAAAAGGCTGGAGAGGCTAGGATCCAAGATTCCCTCCCATCCTAGAACTATCTCCTCCAGAGACCCTCCGAGTAGATCACCTGCTTTAGCGTTAGTCTGCTGCCTTCGGGGGTGGGGCTTGTGTTGTCTGACAGCAAAGATGCTAAGGGATCTCCAGCCTCGCGGGATCACGCGGTTTTCAGCAGTGGTCTGCCTGACACACAGTGGCAAGTCTCCGTGACAACTCACGGTGTGCTTAGAATGTGAGGTTCCTGTCCATGGCTGTTTGCTTCTGTTGGACTGTGTGTATTAAAAATAACATAAGGTCAAATTCCAAGAAGAAAGCATGGTTCTGATCGAATTTCCAGTCTCAGAATCTGGATCTGTGCCAGCAAGACCCAGGAGTGTGGCAAGGACAGTGTGCCTCACGCCACCGGGTTCAGAAGTGGCTGCTCAGGCTGACGAGCCCGTGGTGGGGATTGGCGTGGAAAGGCGTTTCAGCCAGTCTAATTAGAGACAGTCAGACGTGACAGAAAAGGGGGTGCAATATGCCACCACTGGAGGGGAGCTCGAAGAACGTGCTGGGGAAAGGTGGAGATGAGGAAGATACGTCTTAAAGCCATAGGAAGAAAAGCTGGCTTCATTGCACGCTTCCTGCTCTTCACTTTCTTTAATTTTTAAAACTCACATGTATGTGCGAGTACATGCCACGGTGTACATGTGAAGGTCAGAAGACAACTTTCCTAGCGTAGTCCCTTTCCTTCTACCTGGTCTGAGACGGAATCTTCTCTTACTGTTTCTGCATCCGCCAGGCTAGCCAGCACAGGAGCTTCTGGCCGATTCTCCCGTTTCACTTCCATCTCTCTGGGGAAGTGCTGGGATTACAGATGTACACCGTCTCATCTGTCTTGTTATGTGGGTTCCGGGAATCAAACTCAGGTCCTTGGGCTTACTTTGCCCACACTTTTACCCACAAACCATCTCTCTGCTTTCCTTATTTTTGTTGGTTTTGAGGGAATCTCACTTTCTAGCCCAGAGGGTTCAAAACTCACTTTGTAGTCCAGGTTAGCCTCGAACTTGTGGCCCTCCTCTGAAGGTAGAGACTGGGGATCCCCAGAGCAAACTGGTTGGTGAGACTAGCCCTGTCAGCTAGTTCTGGGTTTGATTGAGAGACCTTGGCTCAAGGAATGAGGAAAAGGAATGATCAAGGATGATTCCCAATATTAAACCACATACGTGCACACACACACCCATTGGCATTCATCGACATCCACACACACGCAAACACATGCACACACCACACAAAAATAGAAAAATGGAGTGAAGAAGGCTATTGCTGAGAATTAGTCTTTTAGCCCTGAACTGTGATCCTCCTGCCTCAGCCTCCTTCCTGAGTGCTGGGATTACAGGCATGTACTTGCACACCTGATCCAAAATAGATTTTTAGCGGCGGAGTCTATGGGGCAATTGATTACATATACTGCTGCCCGTTTTGGGACACAGAGATACAAGTGTGTCATTTTAAGCTGGCTGATGTCCTCAAACTACACTAAACAAGTTATGAAAGGGTCAATGTTGTAGACTTTTAGTTTACTTTGCAAAGCATCCAGCTCAATACACACATCTGTGCTGACACTCGGGAGGTAACTGTGGTATAGACAGACAGTCACCCACCAACGCCACCTCCTAAGTGCTGGGAGTGAAGATGGTCCCTCCCCTTGTCTGGCTCCAACAGTTCAGAGTCTAGCCATTGCTTGATCACTACCCTCCTCACATTGTACCCGTTGAACGTAGTACTCATTCGTATTTCCGTTATAGAACACTTTTCCTTTCAGTCGTCCACCTGGACTCCTTTGCTTGTATTTCTTAGCTTAATGAAATCCTCCTAATCCTCTGTCAACATGGAGATGAAATATTGTCTCCTCTGGACAGTCTCTGTTCCCCACCCTCCTTGTGCCCAGCCAGCCGATCTCTCATACACAGGCCCCAACACCACTTCTGTGGAGTTCTAATTAGATCTAACTAGTTTGGTCAGTGTCTCTGATTGCTTGGCTGGTTAATTTTTTGTCAGCCTCACATTAGCTGAGTCCCCCGGAACCTCAGTTGAGAAAATTCCTCCCTCAGATTGGCCTGTAGGCAAGTCTGTGGGGGCATTTTCTTGATTACTGATTGACATGGGAGGGCCCAGGCCACTGTGGGTGGTTCCACCCCTGTGAAGGCGATCCTGGGTGGTATAAAGAAGTAGGTTGAGCAAACCGTGGGGAGCAAGCCCTGGAGAACTCTACCGCGGCTTCACGAGCTCTTTACAAGGATATTCGGATCCTTTGCATGACTTGGAATTACTAGGAGCTCACTTTTCCAACTGCCTTTGAGTCCCAACTAACTTGCCTGAGTAATGGTTTTGCTTCACCATGTTGAATTTTAGACTATACCATCTCTAAGGAATGTGAGAGTTCACCTGTCTCACCCCTTCCTATTACAGATCAAGTACACCAGCGCGAGTGACGGTTGGACATACGTGGTTTCTATGCCGGGCGTCCTCCACAGCAGAGTGGGGACTGAAACAACCTTTGTCTTCGGAGTGCTAGATTGTGTCCTCGCTGCCACTGGGCTCAGCTCTGGGCACGTTCTGAATATGATACTCTCCTTTTGTGAGAAACTCTGTTTATTCACACTTTGGAAGAATCCTGACAGATTAGCAGAGCATTGGTTTTGTCAGACTTCCTTGTGATTTGTGTGGTTAGGCTCTCGAGCGCATGCTCTCTCTTCTCTCTCTTCTCTTTCTCTCTCTCTCTCCCCCGTCCCCCCTCTCTCCCTGCCTCTCTCTCTCTCTCTCCCTCCTCACTCTCCCCCTCTCCCTCTCCCCCCCTCTCTCTCCCTCTCTCCCCCCCCTCTCTCTCCCCCTCCCCCTCTCTCTCTCTCTCTCCCCCTCTATTTGTTTGAGGCAGTTTGTTTCACCACGTGGCCCAGGCTGGCCTTGAACTTGAGATCCTCCGCCTCTTGAGTGTTGGGATTGCAGGCAGGTGACACCTTGTTCTGCTGTCCTTGTGTGCCTTTGCTATCTGAAATGGGTTCGTGCACGCATCACGGTGCATGACAGCGCTCTTCCTGTGATTTCTCTAGAAGCTTTTGATCTGTCTAGTTTATCAATTTAAAGATGACATGTTTAAAGTTACATCAAATTAAAAACAAAAACAAAAACAAAAACAAAACAAAACCCCGCAGAAAAGCAGGTGTTTTGTCTAAATACAGAGAAGGAAACCAAAGACTTTAATGGCCATGAGGGCCCCAAAACTCATCATCCATACTGGTCAAATATTTAAACTATCTGAGAATTCTGGCTGTAAAAATTGACCTTAACTTTCAACAAACCCTGGAGAAGTCTTTCAAAGGCCCTGACAACCCTTCACTCCTGCTCCAACTTATCAGATTACTCAGAAATGTATTCTGTTTTCCCTTAAGGAAAATGATCTTTATGCGACAATTTTCTAGCACCCTCTGCCATTTTGTGTTTAAATGGCCATTTTCCTCGCTTCCTGGTTCGCTGTGGGGAATCCGCTGGTGCCCCAACCGACACCAGCTGCACTCACACACACGTACCTCGTGAACCCTTTGTAATTTATTAACGAAACCCCCCGCCCACAGCCCAAGTTTTCTAAAACTGGGTTCTGTGGGACCGAGTCTTTGGCCTTGATTTAAGATGCCTACCTTCAGACTGAAACTTTCCAGGCTTGGGAGTGCTCACGGTTTCAGAGCCTAATTGTAAATCATCTTTCCCCGGGAAGATTTAGAGACAGGCTAAAGGCCTAAATCTTGTTGGTCACCTTCGTGACTGGGACCGGCCCCTCCATGCATCTCCTTACGTTTTCCCTAACGGATTAAAACCGAGGGGCTGATAATGTTCGGGTGGGACGCATTCCAGCAGGAGGAGTGTAGCATTAGATGTCATCGGTGGGCATTTGGAAGACCCTTCGAGCGTCGCCCGAGCAGGCCGGCCTCCGGTCTGCAATGGGCAGTAAATCAGACCCGGCTTGTGCAAGGCTTGTTGCGCGGCTGTTTGTTTTGCTTCGTCCTGCTTGATTATTTTGGCAAGGCCTCGCTGAAGCAGCAGCGATGCTCTGAGGTTCTGTTAATGTAGGCTTTTCATTAGGTAAGAAGACGGTGCAGCCCGTGTCGGGGGGGGGCTCGCTTGGTGCTTGGAGGGCTGTATGGCACGCTCTGCTCTGTTCTGAGAAACACTTGTGGTACCCCAGCCCCCTCCCTGCGGTAGCCCCCCCCCCTGGTGTCAGCTGCCTGGCTGTGGCCCTGCTGTGCCTGACACAGCTGAACAGCTCTTGCATTTCTCTGTGTGTAGGCTCCGATGACGAGAGGCTGAGTCCCAGCTAAAGTTAACTGATTCCAAGTTTTCCATTTTTAAATAAACAATCTATTTTTTTTTCAGTTTTATATTAGTGCTACCTGTAAATGTTAGATTGCCGCCCTCGCCATCTATTTTCTACTTTTCGGCTAGTATTTTCTCAAATGTTTAACTAGTTGGCACTTGTATTTGTGGTTTAAACTTTAAAAAAAAAAAGGAATATAAGGAAAAATAGTTGTCAAATGATGCTGCAAAAACTGGTGTTTTTCTTTGGGCCACCAGTTCACAAATAATGACATGGAGACTTATTATTAATTAGGAAAGCTCGGCCTACAGCTTAGGCTTGTTCTTGTATTTTTCTATGTTCTATTATGTGGCGTTACGTCTCTTCCATTGTACCCCCTGTTTCCTCTGTGTGTCTCCTGGCTTTTCCTCTTCCCAGAGTCCTCTCTGTCCCTGGAAATCCTGCCTATAACCCCTGCCTAGCTATTGACAGTTCAGCTCTTTATTGCACCAATCACAGCGGTACATCTTCACACAGTGTAAAAATATCCCACAATAGACTGGGGCTGTATGTGTTCAAAAAAAAGTTTGACAATCTTGAAATCAGTATCCTCCCTTGGAGGAGACCATCTCTAGAACTCTGAGAGATTTGGAGGCTGCCTGGTATGGATTTGAGTGACGTGCAGTTTGAGAAGAAAACCCTGAGGAGAATACAGCATCTGCCTGTAACCCTGAGTCATTGTAGTTAGAGGAGGTCTCCAAATCGACTTCCTTCTGAAATAGTAAATACATCATTTATTAATCAGAGGCTGTTCTGCTGGTTAGAAGCTAGTGTGCTTTTTGCCTGGATCACCACGTTTCTCTCCATTACATAAAATGCAGTACTCTTATGCAAATGAGCCTGAAGCGTCTGCATCAATATTCAAATAGCAAGGTCACAGGAGGAAAACACTCACACACACACACACCCGCAGGTGGTGTCTGCCAAGGTTTAATTTCTTGCCACACAGATATGCTTGTGTTTTGAGATTTGTGATTGCGTGCACAAAATGATGACGAACATGGCTGCTTGGTGCTCATCTTCCCCCCTTTGGCAACTAGTCACCTCTGGAGTCTGAGCTCTCTTGGTGAGCCAGCCTCTTCTACAGTAAGCCATATTTTAGCAGCCTAGGCATTTGAACTGCAGGTGACTACCTTGGGTAGAAACATCTCAGAGGACGAGTTCAGTCTGGATTGGTGACAGCGTTGTGTCCTCCCAGGTTGTACAGAGTCCCCTTGGTCCATTCCAGCATCTCTCCTTCTAGACAGGTTGACATCACAATCCTGTCAGAGAGCAACATGGGCCGAGGCTCATCTTCTCACTTAGAATCCAGAGCCACTTATTGGAAAGAAAATGTCTGGAAAAAAAAA
The DNA here is from genome assembly GCF_007827085.1 of Peromyscus californicus insignis. NCBI lineage: Eukaryota > Metazoa > Chordata > Mammalia > Rodentia > Cricetidae > Peromyscus > Peromyscus californicus. The sequence continues at coordinate 36,781,482 of NW_026294551.1, forward strand.
AAAAAAAAAAGCTTGAGGCATACACAATCACCCCACGCTGGTGTCATTTCATGTACTCCCGCACGACGTTTATGTGACATGCTGAAGGGATTTGAGTTTTTAACAGCTATCCTCCAGGGTATGTCTGATCCTTACGGCCACTATCATCCTGGCATCCTTGTGGACTTAGCGTCATGCTGTCTTAAAGAAGAATACAATGCTTTGTGCTTTGAAAACTGAGGTACTGCTTTCACAAATCCTGTCCTAGGTCCCTCAGACTCATCAGAAGTGCAGTTTTGGTCCCTGGTCTGATGGCTGCTCTTCCTTCACGTGTTACCCCTTCAATTCATACCACTCCCCCTTCGATGCTCATAGGCTTCCACACACACAAAACCGCCACAGCCACACCACCGCCCGGCAGTGGAAATAAACACATATGCGCTAACTTGAATTCGTGTGGGTCCTTACATGTGGTTTGTCTCTTTTTTAAAATAACAGGAAGTTGTAACAGGATAACCTGAGTCCTCAAAGTGAGGCTCCAGAGCTGTGGGCTTTCTTGGTTAGAGTGCTCCTAAGCTCCATGCTGCAAATGTGACTGACTAATGCCACACCCGTGGCTCCTTGGTGTTCACAGAGTCCATTTCTCTGGTTTTCAGCTCTCATGGGCTCCTTTCCTTTATCATGGCTGGTACCATACTCACAGTTCACATATGCTTGTCTAGTTGACCAGACTTTGGCAATTCCACAGCATTCCCTGTACAACACCAGCTACGCCTTTGGCAGCCAAGTGGCTAATACCTGGTTCCTTTTGTCACTGTGTGCCCTACTTTGAGCAGCTTTTTTTTCTTAAAAAAAAATGAAGACAAGAATTTGATTTGGCTTGAATATTTGTTACTACTAAGTAACCCGACATATTTTATTCTCTTTTGACAGGGTCTCATGTCACTCGGGCTGGTCTTGAATCCTGATCCTCCTGCCTCTACCTCCCAAGTGCTAGGATTACAGGCATGCACCACCGCACCTGGCCTAAGCATATTTTTAAACTCAGATCTCGCTTCACTTTGAATTTATTATTTCATATGCTCGTTATTCAGTAAAGAGAAAGGAAGAGAGGAGAAAGTTAAAGATGTTGAGCACTAACTTAATGCCATCCCATCTTCATGTTTCACAAATCCACTTTATTCAAACCCCATAAACCCACCCAGATAAATATTATTTTCCTTGATGGGAACAGAGAAGATAGAAATTGAGAGTCAGAGAAACTAAGTAACTTACCACAGTCCTTTGTAATCAGCTGATAAACGGCAGAGCCCAACTCTGAGTCTAGTCTCTGGCAGTTATTAGCCAGGCTCTAGCTGGAGAGGCTCATGGGTCAGCCTAATTGCTATTAATGAGCATCGTAGGAAACATGAGCTGCTCGTTTCCTTTAAGGCACACACTCACTGTGTAGAGAGCCGTGCCTGCGAAGATACTAAACACAAGCCCCAAAGAAATCCCCCCAGCCCTGTGGCCTGTGGCATCTGAGACAAGCTTCCCCCAGAGAGCCCCCTGCCCATTTAAGGAAACTGCACTCGACGTCTGGCCTAACTACAAGGAGGTACACAAAGCAGAATGTCTGTCTTTGGCTGAAAGGCTTGGCGTACTTAGACATCTTTTGGATTCAGACTCTGGGAGATAAAGTTGTGGGAGAATCTGGGACATCTTGTTATATCATTTTAAAATCTGTGTAGAGTTTTTTGAAACACCTGAAAATGGGAGTGTTTCCATTGGCCAGTTCTAGGCACTAGTCATCATAAACAGAGCTGTTCTCTGTAGAATTGGTGAGTAGGCAGATGAAACACACTTAATATATGGCCTCGAACTGTTTGCATAGCCAAGGATGAGCTTCAATGTCTAGTCCTCCTGCCTCAGTTTCCCCAGTGCTGGAACTGTGTGTGCAGACGTGTGTCACTGCACCTGGTTTATGTGGCCCTCAGGATTTGGTCATGAGTGTGTTAGATAAGGACTTTACCTGCTGAACACACCCCCAGCCCCAAATGCCACCTTTCTAAAGGTCCCTGAGCATAAAGGAGAGGGCAGCAGTTAATATCACCCCAGCCCTCACCACCAATCAGTTTACATTCTGTTCATGTTCAACTGTCTTATAACTGTGCCACAAAAGAATCTCGGAAACACTTCAGGGAGAGAGACCTGTGGGCACTGGGCACCTGCAGTGGATAAACCAGGGGTAGTGGAGGCTAACCCCTGCATCCATAGTATTTCCAAACAGGCTCTGTTAAGATGCCTGCTGTGTGCCTCTGACAACTGCTTCTGGCGATGATGGTTCCTGGCCCATGCATGTCTGCCTGTGTTTGGGCAGGGTTCATCCTTACAGCGGCACAGACGCCATTCTCCTTCCCCACAGTAGGGGGCCTCAGCGCCACAGTTCTCCAACTCTGTCCTCCAGATACTGGGCACTTAGTGAGGCCGTTGTTTTAAGGAACTTAAGTCATTTTATGGGTACAGTTGGCTGCTTTCTGTCATTAAAAAGATAAAAAGGCTGTTAGTCCTCGTTGTCTGATCTTGGCTTAAAATTTCACAGTCTTCCATAACATCTGAATGGTCAAAAATGAGTTGACTCAACAGAGGACTATTTGAGGAAAAATACATATAAGCCATTCTCTTAACATATAGGATGAAAAGCCTGTGAGAGAGCACGTAGAGAAGGTTTAAAAGTTTCCAGGGATGGCGAGAGACAGTGGTGAGGAGGGCTGGTCAGTTCTGGTTCTGGTTCTCTGCAGACAGTTTACTTATTGTCTATTGTATTGCGACTACAGAGCTGCAGCAAAAATGACCTTTTCCCCCTTTGGCTCCGTTGTATTCTTTGCTTTTGTTCCTGGGTATTTTTATATTAAGTTTCTGCCCCGAAACACAATTTACTATGACCATTTTCATTTCCCCCCTTCTTTTTCACCAAAATATGAGATTGTCCTGTAACGTGTTGGCGTCTTACCCCATCTCCCCCCCCCCCCCGACCCCCCCCCCCTCCCCCGGCTTTCTTCAGTGGGACCTCCTGTGTGCACCATCCCCGTCTTTCAGGCCTCACAGCTGGCTTCAGGCCCTTAAGTTGGCTGTTTCATATAACATATGAAGCATATCTTTTTATATGTATAAACATATAACAGTATAACATATCTTCTGTTTCCAGGCTCAGTCCCTATGCCATCCACATTCTGTTTGCAAAACGACCTTTCATAAAGCATCATTCACCGCCCCCCAATGTTTCCGTGGGGTGCCATTACTACCGGATGAAGCACAAATTTCTTCGCATGGCCTACGGCTTCCCTGTGGCCTCATCAGTGCCTGCCTTGGAGCGTCATGGTTTCCTTCTCCCTTTTACCAAGGCCCTCATCTCTGCACTCCAACCACACTGCCACGTTCCCCGAACGCACCCTTTCGGCTTTGCTGTCTTAGCGTTCTATTTTTCTCTCAGATATTATTGCTCGTTCTTGTTTCTCTCCTTGCTTATCTGGCAAACGCCTGAACTGTTCTGTAAGAGACAGGCCAGGCATCCTCAGCCTTATAAAAGCAGGCCTCAGGCAAAGGTCAGTCATCACTTGCTCTGTGCTGGTGCTATACTGGGTATACCCTCCCACTGCCAGTCAGCCCGTGTTACGTTCTTTATCCTGATGGACCAGTGGCTCCCAGTGACAGAGCAGGATGATGAGGGGAGTGTGACTGCGCCTTTGCAGAGACATTTGGCAATGGGGGAGCATTTTTTATTGTAATTTGCACAATCAGTGCGCATTACTAACACTTTTGAGGATTTATTTTATTTATTAGAATGAGGAGTGTGCACGTGCCGTGATGCGCATGTGGAGATTAGAAGATAGTTTATGGGAGTCGGTTCTCTCCTTCTACCACGTGGGTTCTGGGGCTCGAACTCAGGTCGTCAGGCTTGGTGGCAAGCATCTTTACCCACTGAGCCACCTGTCATGCAGAGATGCGGGGTACACTGAACACCCATCACAGCCCCCACAACAAGGGAGTACCTAGACAAAACCGCCAGCACCCCTCAAACCAGGGAGCTCTGTGTCATACTTTAAACTGGTTCTTGATCATCAACTTGGGACCCTCAGGAGCTAGACCATAATGTCAAAAAATAATTTGACACCAGATGAATACTAATTGAGTGAAAAAAAATTCCCTAAGATTCCCTGAATGGAAGCCATCCAAGGTTAGAAAAATAAGAGCCTTTGGGAGGAAAAAAAAAAAAGGGCAAATTTAATCACACTCAAAGGTGTAACTTGAAATTTATTTTTTATTTTCTTAATATTGGATGGAGAGGTTGGATCAAATTTATCACTCAATTATATGCCTAATCCTCATCCCCCAAATCCATAAAATGCCATAAAATATGACAGTAAAACCAGAAAAAGTTAATGGGATTATGTGCTTTGAATCACTGCAGAAAGAGAGCACAGAGGAAATAATCAAAGACGCAACAGGAGAAATTTTCCAGGAGCTAAAGGAAGACAGACGACTTCAGAGCGCAGGGACCAAAGCACAACATGCTTCAGAATACCGAAAAGAGAAAAATGAAGTATAAAACAATAGATATTAAATCGGCAGTAAATGTCTCCTTACTAAGACTAGACACCAAAATTGAGACGAAGTACTATCTCAATATAATGCAATATTTTAAAACTATAACCTTACTCATGGACAAATCAACATTTCAGTAGTGAGGCAAGACTAAGACATTTTCAGACCCAGCAAGACTATGAAGCTTGTCACACAAAAACCGTGTATGTAGAGAACAGTCAAAACTGCTCATCCCAAAAATCAGAGGAATACAAGAAATACGAGACAAATTATATGCAAAGAAACAAGGACTAGGCCAGGTGGTGGTGGTACACGCCTTTAATCCTAGCACTTGGGAGGCAGAGGCAGGCAGATCTCTGTGAGTTCGAGGCCAGCCTGGTCTACAGAGTGATTTCCAGGACAGGCATCAAAGCTACACAGAGAAACCCTGTCTCAAAAAACAAAAAAAAAAAAAACAAAAAAAAGAAAGAAAGAAAGAAGGAAAGAAAGGAAGAAAGAACAGAAAGAAAGAAAAAGAAACAAGGAATAAGCTAACGATGGCCATGTGTCATGAATAATAACCACCTGCTACTAAAACAGCAGGCTGAGCAGAAGGAAAGATAAGAGCAAGTGAGTCCTTGCTATGGTGCCTGTGTTGAGGCAGAAAGTGAATGAATATTCATATGGGTTATGGGAAATAGATAGAATAAAGACTAAAAATCAACTTGAAAAGAACAGTCGGGCAGAGGTAGAAAGTGTTTGTTCAGCTTGTGAAGCCCTGGGTTTGATCTCTAGCACTGAGTGGGGAAAAATTAAAAGTCACTATGAGAAAAACAGAGCACATCCCAATAATTGTTTGTTTGAGGTGGGGCCTCTCCATGTGGCCCCGGCTGTCCTGGAGCTCTCTATGTAGACCAGGCTGGCCTTGAACTCAGATAGATTATCCTGGCTAGAATACAACATTTTCATGACAACAAATAAAGGTAGAAAGGAGAACTGAATTCATCAAGGAACAAAACAACAACAACAAAAACAAGAAATCATAATAAATAAAAAAAGGTACCTTTAAGTCTAAATATACCAATAATTACAGTAAACATACATAGGTTAAGTTCTTCAACCGAAGTGTAGAAACGTGAGTTTTCAAAAATTTTGTCATGTGCTATTTACAAAAGGTATTTGTAACATAAAAAGATAAAGAAAACTTTTAAATTGAAGAATAGATCACATGGAAATACTAAAAATATAAAGGAGACAAAAGTCTTAACAAAATATTGGTTTCACTCTAAAATGTTTTTTTAAAAAGCAACAACAACAAAAATAAACATTTTTTCATTTTGATAAAAGACATGGATCACTAAAAAGAAATAAGACTTTGGGAAGCTAGAATGTGGCTTTAAAATTAGAGCATTTACTGAGTTGATACAAATTGTTTGCAAATCCATAATGGGAGTAGGAGATTTTTTTATTTTATCTTTTAAGTCACACTCTCACGAAGATACAGAGGGTTTAAATGAATGACTCAAGCAAGCCTGGTGTTAAAGACACATAACAGCGCTGACAAGATGGCTCCGCGGGTGAGGGCACTGCCACCATGGCTGAGCACCTGCCTTCAGTCTCTGGGACTCATTCTGAAAGGAGAGAACCATCTTCCTCAAATTGCCCTCTGACCTCTAAATGCATTCTGTGACATGTGCAACCCCGCCCCATAAGTAAATGAATAGATTTTCTAAAAGATATAAACAAAGAATACACTCCAAATAGCAATGGAAGTCTCAAAACTTAACCATGTATTAAAATACAAACTTCAAGGCCAGCCTAGTCTACAAAGTGTGTGTGTGTGTGTGTGTGTGTGTGTGTGTGTGTGTGTGTGTGTGTGTGAGAGAGAGAGAGAGAGAGAGAGAGAGAGAGAAATTTACCTAATATTAGAAGCACATGAATCTCTAACTATAATGATATTAGTAATAAGTAATAATTAAAACATCACCCCAAATCTAAAAGGAAAAGTATTGAACATTTTTGATTTTACTATGTGAAATTACAAACTCCTTGGGAGTGGAAACCAATAACAATGTACAAAAATACAGTAGATGTAAGCAAAGTGATGTTTGGAGGAAACTTCAGAGTGTTATTAGAAAGTGAGAGCTGGCCGGGCGGTGGTGGCACACGCCTTTAATCCCAGCACTCAGGAGCCAGAGCCAGGCGGATCTCTGTGAGTTCGAGGCCAGCCTGGGCTACCAAGTGAGTTCCAGGACAGGCGCAAAGCTACACAGAGAAACCCTATGTCGAAAAACCAAAAAAAAAAAAAAAAAAAAAAAAGAAAGTGAGAGCTTAAAAAGATTAAAAATGAGTTGATAAGACATTTGGCTGGGAGCTAGGAAAGGGCAGGAAGTCAAGGACAGAATTAAGCAGAGGAAAGCAGGTACATGGAGGTTCTTAGGAGAAAACGTAGGGTTAGTATGTATTACCTGCTCAAAGCCAACCGTGGGCGCCTGTGGAAGTCACAAAGACTCAATGGAGACAAATACGTTACCAGACTTGAAAGTCCTACTGTTGTAAAGATGTCAGTTCTTAAACATTTAATGCAATTTCAAAACCCCAGGATTTTCAGAAAATGAATAAGCCAGTTGTTGATTGAAACAAACAAAAACAAAAGAACAAAACAAACAGACTCTGAATGAGACTGGAAGAACTAGACGGTAAAAGAAGTGGAAAGGAGATGGTCTCACCAGCCAGGGCAGGAATGAGGTACAAGATTGCAAGATACGGGTTAGCGTATGGACAATCTAAATGTGGGCAAGAGGAGATCTGAAGACTATTTCATCTGCGTGTATGTCTCAGGAAAGTAAAAGAGGAGGGTAAATTAATACTTAGTAAGCAGAAGAAAATAAATAATAAAAATAAAAGCAGGAAAAAATAGAGCAAAATTCAATGAAATTAAAAACCAGAAATTGTTAAAGAAAAATCAAGCATCTAGGTCTTTGAAAGATCAATTAAATTACCATGTCTCTGGACAGACTAGCTAAGAATAGGAAAAAGCAGATAAATTACTAAATCAGAAATGTAAGATGAGAAAACACTGGACACTGTTGACATCATCATGATTACAAAGCAATACTACAAAATGTTCTAAGCTAACATATTTGATAATCTTAATGAAATAAATCAATTCCTTAAAAAGCACAATGTGGAAAACCTATCCAAGAAGAAGAAATAGACATTCTGAGTCTACTAAAGAAATTGAAACCTGATGTGGTACACACCATTAATCCCAGCCCTCAAGAGGCCGAGGCAGGTGGAGCTCTGTGGGTTCAAAGCCTGCATGGTTTATACCAAGTTCCAGGCCACCCAGAGCTGCACAGTAAGACCCTGACTAGAAAGAGACAGGCAGAGGGAGGAAGGAAGGGGGAAATGGAATCAATAATGAACAGCATTCCAAACAGAGACCAGCATTTCCAAACAGGGTCATGGGGGAATTCTAGACGTTACTGTGTGAATGAGCATTCCATTACTTTAACAAATGTCTTCAGTGAACCCACTGAAGGTTTGTTTTTGGCTCACTGCTTTAGAGGTTTCATTATAGGGTTGATTGGATGGTTTCTGTGCCTGTGGAGAGGCAGTGCATGCTGGGGGGGGGGGGGGTCATGCCAGAGGACAGGAAGAGGCTGGGGTCCCATTGCCTCCTTTTAGAGCACACTTCTAATGACCACTCAGTCCTATTTCTTAAAGACCTCCACTACTCCTAACAATGCCACGATTCAAAACCTCAACGCCAACGTTTTATTTAGAGTTGAGAAAGTCAGAGCTTTCCCATTAAGACTAGGAGTACGGCGAAGAAGGATTGAGCAAAGCAATGCCTAGTGCCGGGAAGTGATTATAGCATGGCTGCAGGATGCAAGGTTAAGTGCAAGCGCAAATTGATGTCTTATATACCAGCAATAAACAAGTGAAAGTTATAATTAATTAAATTAATTAAAACACAATGCCATTAATATTAATACCTTCAAAATGGAGTACTTGGGTATAAATCTAACAAAGTATGTACCCGTTCTATATAACTGTAATGAAAGAAATGAAAAGAAAACCTAAATAAATGGTGAGGGGTTCCATGTTCATGGATGTTCATGGACTGGAAGATCAATATTTTGATGACAGCAATTCTCACATCATTCACAGATTCAGTGCCATCCCAATTATAATCCCAGCAACTCGGGACTAGGGAGATAGGTAAATCATAGAGGTGTTTGCTGTGCAAGTATAAGGACTTGAGTCCCCAATACCCACATAAAAACCAGGCATGCCAGTGTGTGTTTGTAACCCCAGCCATGGGGAGTCCAAAGAGGTGGATCCCTGGAATTCCTCAGCCAACCCATCTGTCTGTTGGTGAGCTCCAGGTTTCCAGATTCAGTAAGAGATCTTGCCCCAAATTAAAAAAAAAAAAAATGAGAAAGTACATCAATGTCAACCTCTGACCTCCGCACACAATACACACACTAATTCCAGCACGTGATTTTTGTGAGCGTGGTGGTTTAAATGAGATGTCCCCCATAGTCAAAGACATAGGAATGCTTGATCTGAGGTTGGTGATGCTGTTTGGGGAAGCTTAGGAGGCGTGGCCTTGTTGGGGGAATTACGTCACTGGGGAGTGGGTCTTGGGGCTTCAAAGTCACATGCCTTTCCCGGTTGCTCTCTCTGCTCTCCTGCTCCGGCCACATGCCTGCCTGCTACAGTGCCTCCCAGCCGTGCTGGACTCATAGCCCTCTGGAGCCATAAGCCCAAATCATCACGGTGTTTTATCACAGCAATAGAAAAGTAGCTCAGCCAGTCTAGGGGTGATCCATCCTGATTATAAAGTGTAGATGGAGAGGCAAAGACCCAGGCAGAGAGCCAACAAAATGGCGGAGAAGAACAAAGCCGGAGGTCTGATGGTTCTCAGGTTCAGAGTATATTCTAAAGCTGGACAACAACAGCAGTTTGATGCTGGCTACAGACAGGAAATTGGCCAATGGAATAGACTAGAAAGTCCAGACGTAGAGCCACAGAAATACGGCCAGCTGATCTCTGATGAAGGAACAAAAACTATGGGGAAAAGTCCTCCAACGCATGGGCTGTACACGCCCATGAAATCTGTACTCCAGCCCCCAGCCCCCTGTACATGCCCACGAGATCTGTGTTCCAGCCCCGCCCCCGGCACACACCCATGAGATCTATACTCCAGCCCCCAGCCCCCTGTACATGCCCATGAGATCTGTGTTCCAGCCCCGCCCCCGGCACACACCCATGAGATCTATACTCCAGCCCCGCCCCACTCAAGCAAATTCCACAATACCAGACTATAATTCCTAGATGAGAAGAGAAAATCTGCAACCTGGAATTGGCACTAACTTCTTTTTTGTTTTTGTTTTGTTTGTTTTTGTTGTTGTTTGTTTATTTTTCAAGACAGGATTTCTCTATGTAACCGTCCTGGCTGTCCTGGAACTTGCTTTGTAGACCAGGCTGGCCTCGAACTCACAGAGATCCTCCTGCCTCTGCTTCCCAAGTGCTGGGATTAAAGATGTGTACCACCACTGCCAGACCTGGCACTAACGTCTTAAATGTGACAAATACATGATCGTTGAAAGAACTGGTCCATTGCAGGGCATTAAAATTAAACTTTTCTGCTCTATGAAAAACACTGTCAAGAGAAAAAAAGGCAAATTAAAGAGAAAATGTTTGCCAGAGACATATAATAAAGGACTGTGGTTCAAAGTACAGAAAGAACTCATAAAACTCAACAATCTGAAAGCAACCAGATTTGTAGCAAAGAGGGTATATAGGTGCTGGATCCATGTATGAAAAATGTTCTGAAGCCAGGCAGTGGTGGCATATGCCTTTAGTTCCAGCAGTCTGGAGACAGAGGCAGATGGATCACTGAATTCAATTTCCAAGACAGTCAGTGGTACATATCGAAACACCCTATCTCTAAAAACCAATACATGCCTGTCTTCAAGGAAATGGCAAATTAAAACAATGAGAGAAATCATATATTTGTTAGGAGGCTAAAATCTAGAACTCTTAGTTAGTATCAAATGTTGGCAAGGCCATAGAGCAACACAGGTTGGCATTCACTGCTGTGGGGAATGCAGAATGCTGTCCAGTCACTTCGGAAGACACTTTAGCAGTTTATTACAAAACTAGACAAATTCTTACTATGATACCAACAATCACTTCTTGATATTCATCCAAAGGCATTAAAAACTTACATTCAAATAAATACCCATCTATACCTAGGTATTTATAGCAACCTTTTTCAAGTTACCCAATCTTGGAAGCAATGACTAAATGGTGGTATATCCATACAGTGAAATGACATTATTTGGTGATAAGAAAAAAGCTATTGAGCCATGGAAAGACATGAAAAGCCAGACATAATGGGACATGTATGTAATCACTGCTTGGGAGGCTGAGGCCGGGTTGCTGCTGTAAGTCTGAGGCTAACTTGGACTCACATAATTGAGATCCAATCCCAAAACACCAAATTAAAGAAAAAGAAACAAAAAAGACTGAGAAAATATGAATGCATATTGCTAAGTGAAAGAAGCTGATCTGAAAGACTGCACCCGGTGTGAGTCCAGCTCCGCAGCCTGGGAACCGGAAGAACTGAGGAGAATAGGAAAATAGGGTTTGCCCAAGGTTTTAAGTGGAAGGAGGAGAAAGATGGGGAGCCCGGGATGTCTGGAGTGGTAAAACTCTCCGTGGTGCTACTGTGGGGGTGAGACATCACTGCAAACTTGTCCAAACTCCTAGTGGTATGCAGTGTGGGTCCTCCAAGTGTGACAATGGTACTGTGCTGGCCAGGGGATGGTAAATGACTCCCTCTCCCAGTTAGATTTGGGGATTTCAATTGTTGAATGACTTCTTTAAGTTCCTATCCTCATGACTCTAGTCCCCTCTTTCTTGAGGTATTCTATGGAATAAATAAAATAATACTTACACATTTTCGTATGTATATGAGGGTGTTAAATGCAGGCTGTTAATAACAAAAATTGAAAGTGAGATAGCAAACACCTACAAAAACAAGCGAAGTATGAGCTTATGGCTTCATACAATCAAACACATTTTTGAGCAAACTATATACATGTACACATGTGTATAGAAGACTGTAGGAAAATGATAGGATGTGCCAAACTGTTATTAGTCATGTATTGGAATGGAAGTAAGGTTAGGATGAGGATGGGAAGAAAGAACTTTGAATATTTATACTGTCTACTTGGATATATTTCTGCATAAATAATCTAAAATGTACATGTTTGAAATCTCCTTATTCTGAAAGCAATACATATTCCTCTTAGAAAATTCAAAGAAGAAAATACGGAACCAAACAGCCTATAAAACAGTGTGATGGGGGTTGGAGATTTAGCTCAGTGGTAGAGCAAGGCCCTGGTTAGGTCCTCAGCTCTGAAAAAAAGAAAGAAAGAAAGAAAGAAAGAAAGAAAAAAAACAGTGTGATGGCTCACACCTCCAGTGCCAGCACTCCAGAGGCTGAGGCAAGATTGTGAGTTCTAGGTAAACCTGGGCTATATAGCAAGGCCTTGTCTCAAAATAAATAGGTGGATGGATGGATGGATGGATGGATGGATGGATGGATGGATAGATAGATAGATAGATAGATAGATAGATAGATAGATAGATAGATAGATAGATAGATAAAATAAGTTAGCAGCTGGGAGATAGTGGCACACACCTTTAATCCCAGCACTCAGGAGGTAGAGGCAGGTGGATCTCTACGTTTGAGGCCAACATGGTCTGCAAAGCAAGTTCAAGGACAGCCAGGGACACACAGAGAAACCCTGTCTCAGAACAAACAAACAAACCAAAAATTACACTGCCCCCGGCCCCAGAAGTGCAATTCTTTCAGAAAAGATGCTTATCAGGACTCCCCTGTAATCCCAGAACTCCAAAGACTGAAGCAGGAGGGTCAGGAGTTCGAGGCCCTGTCTCAAACAATAACAACCAAACAAAAAGTACATAGAGGAAGATTTGGCTCAGCTGATACAGTGTGTGCTTTGGTTTTATCTCAGAAGCCATGTAAAATGCTGAGTGTGCTGCCATGCAATTCCACGGGTAATCCTAACACTGGGAAGGCGGAAACAGCAGGATCCCTGGGGTTCACTGAGCCAGTCTAGCATAATTGGTGAGTTCCCTACCAATAAGAGATCCTTTCTCACAGGAGGTAGATGACACTCAAGGTTGTCCTGCGACCTCCACCAGCACCCACGTACTCCATCCCAAACGTGTACTTGCACACACAAACACATTAAAAAAAAAAAGACAGCCAGGCAGTGGTGGTGCACGCCTTTAATCCCAGCACTCTGGAGGCAGAGCCAGGCAGATCTCTATGAGTTCGAGACCAGCCTGGTCTACAGAGCGAGATCCAGGACAGGCACCAAAGCTACACAGAGAAACCCTGTCTTGAAAAACAAAAACAAAACAAAACAAAACAAAAAAAGACTCATAGAAAGTCTAGGGCAGTAACTTCATAGTAGAGTGCATATGCTCAAGGCCCTGGGTTTCACTCCTAACAAATCAACAAAGCGTTCATTCATTTGCTCAATCAATATTGGGGATTCCATTGTAAATAAAAGCTTAGTATATTTAATCAATCACCTTTGTTGTTGTGTCTTTTAATTTTTCCCAATATTTCACTATTAGATTCAGTGTGGAAATGTCCAGTAACTAAATCCTAGTCACTGTCATTTCCTGAGATGAGCCCCCACGTTGCTGGCATTGCTTTTACTGGGTGCAAGATGGTATGCATTTTCCAAGTCTGTGATAATTGTTTCCAAAAGTACTTTAAAAATTGCTATTAGGGCCGGGCAGTGGTGGCACATGCCTTTAATCCCAGCACTTGGGAGGCAGAGGCAGGGGATCTCAGTGAATTCAAAGCCAGTCTGGTCTACAAAGTGAGTTCCAGGACAGCCAAGACTGTTACACAGAGAAACCCTGTCTTGAAAACCAATAAATAAATAAATAAATAAATAAATAAATAAATAAATAAATAAATAAATAAAACAAAAAAATTACCATTAGGGCTAGAGAGAGAGCTCAGCAATTCGGAGCACTTGCTCTTACAGACGACCTGGGTTCTGTTCCCGGAACCCACAGGTAGCTCACAGCCCATCTGTTACTGCAGTTCCAGGGAATTCAATGCCCACTTTTGACCCCCAAGAGCACCAGGAATACATGTGGTGTACATACATGAAGGCAAAATACTCACACACAAAAATAAAATACAGTTATTGCCGCTGGGCATGGTGGCATGTGCTTTTAATCCCAGCGGTCGGAAGATAGACAGATCTCTGAGTCTGAACAAGCCTGGTCTGCAAAATGAGTTCCAGGGCAGCCAGGGCTACGTGGCGTGAAACTGTCTCAAGATAAAATAGCAAATGCCATCACTGGCTTAGAGCACTGACTATTACTAGTCCATCACTCTGACCAATAGTAAAATTCCTTAAAACTTGAATCTGAAAAACAAAATCTGACCTTTTATTTTTATCACTTAAGTTATTAATTCTTGGACCACAAAGGAAGTTTAAATGAGTGATATTAACACATTGACAGCACGTTGCAAATACAAATAAAAATTTTAGTCCCAAACAGTAAACTGAGATTGTATTTGACTGTTTTTGAGGGTCTTTGTGGTACAAAGTTGCTCAAGTGCGCTACTAAGCATGTATTCTGTGCTTTGTGTTTCCATGAAACACATCACTGTGCACACCAAAAAGAGAGAAAGAAACATTCCTCATGGCTTATGATTCAGTCTCTCATTTTCTTACAAGAAAATTGACTTATTTTCAATTAATTATTGATACCTCAAAAATTGAAAAAAAATTTTTTGAAAAAACCCATTTTCTGAGAGAGAGAGAGAAAGCTTTCTTTGTGAGAAATTAAAACCTGCTTCAGCATTTTCTGTGGATTAAGTTTTAAATTAACATAGAAGAATAACAATATGAATCAATCTGATCAAAGACGAAGTGTCAGTAATCATTTAAACAAGACACTTAGAACAAGGATTTAAAGGCAGGGAAGCGGATTTCCCTTGCATGTGGATCAAATCAGAAGTATCCCATAATTGACTCTTTACAAGACCCTGCTTTAGCATAATGGACTAGATATTAAAGCTCTAAGTATTTAAAGCGAGTTTCCGTCCCTCTCTAAACGGAGACCGCCACTAAGAGCTATTTTACAAGCCTGACACATTAGCTGCATCCAGGGAAAATACATGGCCTGGCTTCTCTGGCTGGGGATTTGAAGTGCTTTCAATAGTTAACTGGTGTGAAATGGGTAACATTGAACCTGTGAGACGCAATGAGCGTCCTAAAAAATAAATTCCAGATGGGGGAGTTGATGGGAAGGGATATGGATACTGTGATGGCTCTTTTCAACAAATTAATTCCAAAAAGAGTTCATACCTCACATATATACATACATACATACATACACATATATACATACATACATACATAGAGAGAGAGAGAGATATCTTGAACCAACTTATTTGTGTGTGACTTTGGGGAGGAAATGTCATTTTTTTCTCCTCCTCCTCTTATTTTAACACGGTTTGGGAACAAAGGGGGTTTTGTAAACTATAGCTGTGAGATCAAACACAGACACAGAATAAGGGGAGGCGTATACAGAATATTTTATAACTTTGTTATAGCGGTGGAATCATGGGGTCAAGGCAGGACCACAGATCTTCCTTACAGTGTGTATTACACTAAACAGCCTCTTGCCCCGTATTCTCCCTGCAGAATGGACTATCTGATCCCTGCCACTCTAGTGATTATGTGGAGAAACACAACTTGCCTTACCATGTCCAAATGCCTTGCCCTCCAGTATCTTCAGATGTTCACAGAGCAAGCTACTCTGATGAAGTATTATAGTGTAGTAAAAAGGGTTTTAATGTTTGGCCAGATGTCGACTCTAATCCCGAGTCTGCTTTATTTATGCATGTGTGGACCTGGAGCAGGTCACTAAATCTCTGGAGAGCTCGGTTCCCTTGTTTAGAAAACAGGGGTTATGTTCAAAACTTCAGGAACGGCAGGAAGATGGGGTTCAATGTCTGTGAAGGGCAGAGGAGCATTTCTTTGGTAAGCCCTCGGAGACACTGTGGGATGCCAGCAAAGGCTCGCCAAGTGTGGTTTCTTGTCATTGTGCTTCCCAGCAATTGCAATATCAGGCCAAATAATATCAAAAAGAGGCCCTGGGCTGGTTGCATGGTCCAATGGATGAGGTTGCTTGCGGCCAAACCTGATAACCTGAGTTCAATTTCTGGGTCCTTGGTGTTCTCCCTCCCACCAAACACACACACACACACACACACACACACACACACACACACACACACACACTCACACACAGAGTCACACATAAATAAATATAATTTAAAAAAAAAAAAGAGGCCTTAATCTAACACCCAAACACTGACTCTTGGTTCTTTTTCTGGTGTGAGATCGTGTTGGGAACAAAAATCTTCTGTTCCCATTGATAAGAACAAATAGAAGCGGGTGCTAGCATAGCCCAAATGGGATCTCTGTCACCTGCATACCCAGGTGTCCCACTACATCAACTGCCATCTCTAAGCCGTAGCTGTCTTCTGTGAGTGAAGGCCACTGCAAAGGGAACCAGTGGTGGCTGGCTTCCTGGAGCTGGGCCTGTGGTGAGTGAAAGCCCTGAGGAGACGGGAGCAGCTGGCCCAGGCCCCCAGCTAGTGTTCTCTATGGTTTCCCGACCCTCTCTTTTGTTTTTTTAGGGATCCCTCCTGGTTTTAGTAAACTCCAGATTGAGGTGATGCCTCTCACACATCTGAGACCAGCCCTTAGCCTTGCCTAGCAGTGAAGCTGCCTACAGATGCATTTTCCTTGAAATGGGCATCGAAAGGGTTTAAAAAAAAAAAAAAAAAAAGCCGTCAGGCATCAAGCAGCCTCACAAATCATTTTTACGTGGCTTCCTGCATCTTTGTTTTAGCAAATCCCTTAACGGGGGAGTGACTCATTTGTATATTTCTTCAAAGAAAAGATTTTGCAGGTAGTTCATGTGGCCCACTGCCTTCTGGGATTGGGAGAAAGTTTTAAACGAGTTGGTGTGTTTATTCTGGGGGAGTCGTTGTTTGGTACCTGTGGCCATTAGCCCGGTATCTAAACTGCTGGCAGTGTCTGGAATAAGCGTCTGTCTAGGCAGCCCTGTAAAGCCGGCACCACGGCCCGGCTGCCCAGTGCCTGGCTGCTGCTGCAGAGTCCATTAGCTGTTCATAAATGCCCTTGGTCCCACTAACCCAAGAACTGATCACATCTTAGTTTACAAAAAGGACTGACTTCTGGTGCACCACATCAGCTTTGAGAGCAGAAACCCCTCAGACAGCACAAAATTGTTTATCATCCCCCCCACCACATGTTGTACTTTTGAAAACAAACAAACAAAAAACCAAACTATATATGTGGCATTGAGACGGTGTTTGCCTCTAAGTTAAAACACAAGCAGATCTACACAGCCCAAAACTCCAATTTATCCTCATTTTATTAGGCAGGTGGTGTATTCAGCAGACGATTTCCCACTCAGGGTTTACATTTATTTCATGTGTTTTTCTCCAAAGAACAGGAGTTACTCTGTCAAAAGTGGGGAGGTGAAAGCTTGGTGATGGGGTACTGCAAATTCTACCCTTTCGGCAGATGTAATTTATGGTTTCTTAATATTCCAGACTTTCTCTTTGTCTTTTACATGGCAATTTATAACCAAGGAATTTTCGTGTTTCCTTTTCTCTTGCTATGGTGCCTGAACAAACAAACCGTGTGTGTGTGTGTGTGTGTGTGTGTGCATGCGCGGGGTCTGTTTCCCCAACCTACTTTCGGGCATGGCTGCTGTTTTTCTTCCCCTGACCTCACACGTGACATAAACTGGATTCTGGGTTGCATTGTTTTAATTGAGGAGGCACGTCATGGAAAGCTGAACGAGTGAAAGTGAGTTTTCGTGTTATTTTGTCTTGAAACTGTGCCTCAGAGTAGATCCATCTGCTAAAATCCAATATTCTGAATACAGGTGTGGGGGATACTCCTAGCTGCCCCCTCCAAAATACATCTTTGATATACCTAAAGAATGAAGGCTTTCTTTTTAGACGTTTGCCCTTGAGGTTAAAAATAAAATATATCATGACATGCAGAAAACTGTGTGAAAAATAATGGAACCAGGGCCTCATCTTACTGATGAGGGAGCCCAGGCACTTCTGTATATTGTACTATGTGGGTATACAACAATATGAAGCTTCAGTATGCATTTTTACACACATGGTACAATGCTGTACATATTCTCATTTCCCTCAGCATTCTAATATGTGCAGACTGGACTCACTCACTTCTCCTGTAGGATAGTATCAGGATGTTACACCACCCCACCACAACCCGCCTATGAATTTCCTGTTAATGGACATTCAGCCTCCTTACTGCCCCTTGCTACTGTGGAAATTCCTGTGCCCGTCGTTTGTGTGCACGTTTAAGTGTTTCTCTAGGCTGTATCCTGAGCAGAGACCGAATGTTCACTGTTTCTATTATCAACTGAGTCTCCAAAATGGGGAACAAAGTTACTATCCACCCTCAGGTCCTGTTTCACTATCTCACCAACACTCAGGGTTACGAGGCCTTTTTATGTTAGCTAATCTGATGCATGGCGAGTACCTCATTTCCCTGTTTACTTAGTGAGGTTTGGTGTCTATTTCTTTATTGGCCACTGTTGTTTCATCTTTGGTGAAGTTTACGTTTGTATCTCTTGTGTCTTGGCGGCACTGACTTCATCAGCAATGTCTGTAGAGATGCTTCGTAAAACCTGAGCCCTCGTCCTTGGTTGGGTCTGTGTTTCACGTAGGTGTCTTTTCCTCTTTTCCATGGTGTGTCATTGATACACTAAAGCCATTTGAAATAGTCAGGTAATGTTTTTCTTTTATATGTATGCATTTGTGTCCTAAGTACTGTAGCTTTATAATACATCAGCTTCACTTTGGGTGAGACAGACGTCTTCCCTTGTTTTCTTCAAAATGATGCCCTTCAGTTTTACGAGGTATTTCTTATTCTTCTTCCTGGTTTTGCTGGTCGGATGCCTTTGCTTCGAATATCAGTTTCTGGACAGCTGATGACTTCCACAGACCGATTGAAGATCTTTCTGGAGTTCAGATTGCAGCAGACGTCTCTCCCCTGACTCTGCCCCCTTACTCCCCCCCCCCCATGTCTATTTCAATCTCTTTTGCCACTTCTGACTTTAAGAATGTAAAATCATGTGTGCCTCTACATAAATTGTTAAATCAGTGGTCAGTGAAAAAAAGAAAAAAGGTCCATGATCTTAAACTTTGCTATTGATTTTCAGCGCTAGGATTCAAACCTAGAGCCTTGAACACTAGCCCCATACCCTACCAACCCAGCTGCACCGGCCCCTAAACTCTTAAACTTTTAATGTGACCAAAGCAATATTGACTCAGTAGGAAACTACCCCTGGTCAAGGACAGAGAGAGTGTCCTTAAAGTCAGGCAGTCCTCATCAGCCAAGCTACTCCATGTCCCCGAATGTCAGTCTCCCCATCTGGAACATCGCCTCACGAGGTTTTTAGAAGGATTATATGATAAGTATCTGGTATAACGAGCTAAGTGCTATGTTAGAGGAATGTAGTCTTTGAGGATTGGGGAAAGCTTCCCAGAGGAGTTAAGGCTTGGCTGAGACTTCAAGATCACATATAGTTTACGGTAACGAGGAGGGGCAGGTGTGGGCTGGGGGACCAGAGAACAAGTGTTGGGAGTGGTTCGGTAATTACCGAAAGCTCTCCCTTAGGTTGTGGGCTATAGTGATGTGTTGAAACCAAGAGTCTGTCTTGCTGGCTTGGTATTTGTTTTGTTTCAAACAGAGTCTTAACCAGGTGTCCCAGACTAGCCTGGGACTTTGGATCCTCCTGCCTCAGCCTCCTCAGAGCTGAATACAGGTGTGTACTACCAGGCCCAGCTGGCGCTGACCTTAACAAGCTTTGGGCTTGAATTTCTTGTCAAGAGCAAAAGTGGCCTAAGGCAGTGGACCCCAAGCTGTAGTCCTCCCACCCCTGGGTGCCCCAGGACCCTCTTGGGGATCCCCAAGGGCAAAACTATTTTCTTAGGTCTACTAAGGCATCATTGGTCTTTTCAGCCCTTTGACCTTTGCATTCATGGTTGAAAAACAACAGCAGCTATGGCCACGGTCACCCCAAATTACAGCAGCTACCACTGCACTCTCCCCCCCCCCCCAGCAACACAAAGGAAACAGCAACAACCGAGCAAACGGAACATAGGCCATTGCTGCAGACTATCTGTGACAAAGAAGGAATAGCTACTTCATTAAATCTCAACCCTAGCTACAAGATTTTTTTTTTCCGGTGCAAAGGGCTGAACCCAGGGCTTCACGCATGCTATGCAAGTACTCTTTTGGAGCCCCACCCCAGCTGGGACGGGGCATTGTAATTGTCAATAGGACAGAACGGGAAGTTCTGCTACTTCAGCCGCTCGCCAACGTGCACGGCCATCTCGAGGAAAACATCTGTGCAGTCATTTGAATTGTCAGCTCCTCATGGCTTTCTTACAAAAAGTGGAGAAGGAGGGCCTGGAGAGATGGCTCAGCTGCTCTCGAAGAGGATGCAGGTTCGGTTCCTAGCAGCTCACAACCGTCTCTAACTCTGTTCCAGGGAACTGGACTCCTCCTTCTGGCCTCCACAGACACTAAGCACATACATGGTGTACATGCGTCCATGCAGGCAGACCACGCATACACATTTAAAAAAGCAGCATTTTAACTTGAGACATGATTGACACGCAGGTTATAGCTCCTCACATTTGGCCCACAGTTCCTCAGGGATGGAAGCCCTCACTTCAGCGAATGTAGTGTTTGGTACTGATGGCAAAAGCCTGCTTCCAAGAACAATTGGATTTTGAACAACTTTATAAGGCTTTTTTAAAAATTGCATCGGTGGTCATACTTACAAATTTGAATTTTTAATGTGAAATGAGGTGTGACAGGCTGCTTCACTCTGAGCCAGGGTTCTGGTTTATAGAAGCATTTAAGTTTGGGTTTTGTAATCAGCCTACCCAGTAACAGATTTCCTTCTTCTCTTTCTCTCTCTCTCTCTCTCTCTCTCTCTCTCTCTCTCTCTCTCTCTCTCTCCCTCTCCCCCCCCCCCCCCCCCCCCCCCCCCCCCCCCCCCCCCCCCCCCGGTTTGGGTTGAGCCTCCTCCCCTCCTCCGGTCTCCATACCCTTGTCTCCGCTCCCTGCCTGAACTCCCCCTGCCCCCAACACTCCCCTTTCTGGGCCAGTGAGATGGCTCTGCAGGAGGAAGCAGGAACCACACAGGCCTGATGCCCAGGGTTCAGTCCTCAGGACATACATGTGAGAAGCACACCGCGCAGGTTGTCCACATGTGTGCACGCACACGCACACACACGGATGACAATTAGTAAAATAAACTTTAAGCCATGTCCCTTTCCACTGCATGTCACATGCTAAACCAGAAATTTTCAGCAATGTTTTTTCTAGTGCTGGGAATCGAACCTGGGACCTCATGAATGCTAGGCCAGCAGTCTCCCACTGAGCTGCATCCCTAGCATACCAATATTTTCTAAACTACTAGTGAGTGATGTTGCAAAATCATTGACGAGTAAACAACCCACTCAGAGTGCTTGAGAGAGCAATAATTTTGTTTGTTTGTTTGTTTTTTGTTTTTTGAGACAAGGTTTCTTTGTGTAATTTTGGTGCCTGTCCTGTATCTCGCTCTGTAGACCAGGCTGGCCTCGAACTCACAGAGATCCCCCTGCCTCTGCCTCCCGAGTGCTGAGATTAAAGGCATGCGCCACCACCGCCCGGCTGAGAGAGCAATAATTTTAAAGTGTGTAGTACAAGGCATCCTTTAATGAGATTTTAGCGTCTACACTGTAATTAACCTTTTAGACAGTACTTGTGAGGGTCTCAGTAGAGAAACCTCCATGGTTCTCTCCCACAGCTGCTTTGACAACCCTCTCTGCCTCTGTAGGAGGCTGCTTTCTCTCTGCTCACTTCAGCTGAAACCACGTTTCTAAAGAGGTAAAAATGCAGAAGTGGATATCAGAATCTTTAATTTTTGATTATTTTTCTTTAGTTGTAGTTTCTTCTAGTTTTAAAAAAAATAATTCCAGTAGCTATAAGTCCATATAAAAGAATTCTTTGGGGTGGGGGAGGGCTGAAGATATCTGATACATGGAAGAATTCCTGTCTGATACATGGAAGGTTCTAGACCAGTGGTCGTCAACCTGTAGGTCTTGACCCCTTTGGGGGTCCAATGACCCTTTCACAGGGGTCGCCTGAGACCATCAGAAAACACAGATATTCACATTATGATTCATAACAGTAACAAAACTACAGTTATAAAGTATCAATGAAAGTAATTTTACTATTAGGGGGTCACCACAACATGAGGAACTGTATCCAAGGGTCACAGCATTAGGAAGGTTGAGAACCACTGATGACCAGTCCCAGCAACACAAAAAAAATGAAATTTAAAACACAAACAAAAACCCCACCTCTTCATTTTAAGGCTAAGTTTCCTGAGATGGAAAAGGTTGATATTGCCATTCCAGAGAGAGGAAAAAAAAACTGTGAGATGTAAGAGGAAAATAATAAAATGAAGAAGAATGGATTTAGAATTAGAGGTGGGATGGATGGTGGTGGGCTCTCAAGCTGTGAAGTAGTGTGGTCTATAGACGGTGTCAATTAGACCAGGACACTGACGTGTTTACAAGGTCACACGTGTAGTAAGGATGTTTCCAGACGCAGAGCTGACAGCTCCCCGTTCTATGGTTTCGCAATAGCTGCTTCAAGTAACTAGAAGGTGCTGCCTTTCGGAGCTGCCAGCTTCAGCAAATAAAAGTGGAGGGCACCCATTACATTTGCATTTCAGATCAACAAGGAAGTACTAGTTAGTGTGTCTCAGATATTGCATGGGACCGGGCTTTAACTGGGTGTCCTTTATTTTATCTGGCAGCCCCACTTCCTTTGCAGGTCTTAACCGTCTCCTAAGCAAAGGTGTGGGCAAATTCCTGTATGTTTACCCTTGTTCTGGTGCTGGCCTGCGATGCCAAAAAATAAAAAATTAGGAAAACATGGCATGTTCATGCATATGCCTTAATATCAAGTTGCAGCTGGTTCGTGGTACATGAGCATCTAGCTTGGTGTTATTTTTCCTACCTCTGGCATTGAAAATACTTCTTCTTTTGTGAGGTGGCAGTGTTTTTTTTCTAATGTCCTCCTTTTTTGGGTGACATTTATAATTCTTAAAAATTGTTTGGAAATTTGACTTGCAAATGAAGTCAGAGACAGGAAAAAGGGGGAGCTCTGGGTAGTGTCTAAGTTGTCTCCCAGTTTCTATATGCCGTGACCTTTGCGAATCAGAGGACACAAGAGACACAGAGACTCTGACCTGCCGTCCTGTGTGACACTAACAGAATGTCTCCTCTGGGCACGCTCCCTCCGCAGAGTGCAAGCCCTGCTCTTCTCTCTGGCTCTGTTATTGGAGAGTGAGTGAAGTCACGTCTGGAGAACAGAGCTGAGCTCTTCAGAGGAGGACCTAGAAGCTGAGGGAGGTGCCGCTGCCCAGAGCTTTCAGGAATACTTGGTGCTCTGAGATGAGCCCAAAGGCTGAGGGCAATGGCTGAAGTATTGGTTTTGATTTGCACGTCTTCGGTTTGATCCTTAACAACATGTTTGCTTGGGTTCCAGGAATTTTGTGATCTTAGTTCAGTGTTGACATTTTACATCCTTCCCAGCACACTAAGTACTCTTTCAGGAATGTGTGGTTAATGTTGTAGAGAGAAAAAACCCAAAATCACACTGCAGACTCAGAGCCAGGGAGCCCCAGCCTGGTCGCTGGCCTCCACTGCTGACCTTAAATAAACATGACTCCTCTTTCTGGAAACACCTGTAGCTCACAGCATTTAAGAAAGACAAAGCCAGAATCGTCAAGATTCATTGAAGAGCTAAGTCACACATTGTTTCTGTCCTTCAAATGCTATAATTGTCTGTTTTTCATACAGTTTCTCAAGCTAGCCTTTCACTAAGATTAAACGCTCCATGTGATAACCCATGGACAGAAAACCTTTGGTCCAAAACCCTACATATTACCCTACAAATGCTGTATTCTCGACCAAAATAGACTTCTTTTTAAAGAGAATCCAATTTCCAATGGGTTTAACCTAGAAAAACAGCAAAAAGCTAATAAAAGCTTAGAAGCCTGTCCAAGGAAAGCATGGTGGCTGCTGCATTTTTGGTGCCCTGGTCCAGAGCAGGGGTTTGGAATCACCGCTGCCGCTGTCTCCTCCAGTGAGTATGCTGTTCCCTGGGATGTGGGCGAGGATAGTCCTCGTCGATTCTCAACCAGGAACAAAGGAGCCTTGATCCCTTCCCTAGCTGCCAACGCTTAGGCTATTGAGATAGCAAGTCAACGGTCCTCGTCTTTGGCAAGAGCAAGTGGGTTAAGGCTAAACTCAGCTTCCTCCCCCTCATTCTTCAGCACCCCAGTTAGGGTTGGGGGCCAGACTCTGTGGTGCATCTGACAACCATGTTTCTCCAAAGAAACTTGGTTTAAATGTGTGGAGTCAGGCATGCCCTTCCCCTATCCGTTTTCTACCATGGTATTCCATAGTTTTGGGGTACTTTGCTAATGAATGTAACCTGTCACCCCATTCAATCCTAAAATGATTCTTCTGGTATCTGGATAAGCTCAGCAACCACCAGATGAATTTTTTTTCTCTTAAGAACATGCCCTCTCCTACACATAACACCCCCCCCCCACATCCCTCCATCCTCGTAAGCTTTGTGGAACTTAAGCTCTGTGTCAGTTCTGTTATGTGGTACAGGGGGTTGATCCCAGGGTCTTGGGTCAGCCGGGCCAGTGCTCTAGGCCTGAGCTCACTCACCAGCCTCCCCTGCTGAGGAGCTTAGCCCCTCAGACCTCCATAACTTATATGATAAACTCTATAATGGCATTCATGTATGTATCACATAATCTGATTAGTACTTCTTCTGGATTTCAGTCCCTTGAAGGGGAGGGATACTCATGAAGCTGAGGCAGGGGGATTGCATAATCTGCTTTACTTTCCTCTTGTTCAACTGTATTCACTGGAGACACGGCCATGTGCAGTTGGTGTCAACTGAAGACTGAGAGGGTTTGGGGAAACTGGCTTTGGGGGTCTAACATGTGCTCATACTTCTTCGAGTATCAGGTTTCTTTGGCTGCTTGTCCAGATTTTTGGAGAGCTGGTCATGGGAGTTAGTTAACTAATACAAAATAGAGAGTATCCCGTGGTTTAAAACCCCAATGTGAGCTGGGCGTGGCACAAGCCTTTAATCCCAGCACGGGGGAATCTCTGAGTTCAAGGCCAGCCTGGTCTATAAAGTAAGTTCCAGGACAGCCAAGGCTACACAGAGAAACCCTGTCTTGAAAAAGAAAAAAAAAATCCCAATGTGATGGGTAATGTGGTGATGCTGATGATACCCGTACTCAGAGGCAGAGACTGGAAGGTTAGGAGTTCAAAGCCATCTTCAACTATACAGTGAGTTCAACTATACGGTGGATTACTTGAGACGCTATCTTAAAAAGCAAAACAAACAGAGTCTCATTAAGGCTCAGATTGAGGCCACCTGGGGACACCCCACTTCTAGTGTCTTGTGCCTTTGGATTCTAAGAGTGGCTGGGGGCCTTGGAGGTGAAGTCAGACAAGAGAGGCCTGTGCTTGGTGAACTTGGCCTCCTGGCTTAACATTGATCCTCAATCACTTAGACACCATGTGTTTAAACAGCTTGAGAAAATTTACCTCTCCTATCGGGGGGAATATACCAGTCTCTCCATTATACTATAGTTAAAACTGGCAGCCATCATCATCTACCAACACATGAAAAAAGAGTCCATTTCTCGAGAGACTCTAATAACAGTAATTAGCATGTGCTATTCTATATTTTTTAGAGATTTAAATGTTTTTATACATATGAGTGTTTTGCCTGCATGTATGTATTGTAGCTTATGTAGTGTGCCTGGTGCCTGAGAAGGCCAGAGAGAGCATTGGATCCCCTGGAACTGGAGTTATAGATGGTCAGTTAGCTGCCATGAAGGTGCTCGGAGTCAAACTTGGGTCCCTGAAAGATTAGTCATTGCTCTTAACTGCTGAGCCATCTCTCCAGACTCCAAGGCTATTCCATTTTTGACTCTGCAAATGACAGTGTTTGTATTCCTCTTTTAAAGATAAACTTTGCTTCAGAAAGATTAGGGGAGTTATTCCAGCTAGTGGGAAAAATTGGAGAATAAACCCATCCCTGTAGCCTTAGAAGTCCACTAAACTAAACTAGTCCATTTTCTACAGCTAGGGGCAGTGAGTCTCTCAGAAGGGAAATGGACTTTCTCAGGTCATGTGGGCAGAACTAGAGTGGTGACTCGTCCACCATATTAGGATCTTCATAATCTGCAGCCTAAAAGGACAGAGCATTCACCAGTCCATAAAACAATCCATGTTAAAGGATAAAGATAACACCCAGGATACTCTACCATAATGACATGAAATTAAAAAATAGGAAGGAAATTAGGAAGAAATTGATGTGTTGCTTAAAAGTCAATGGGACAAAGAGAGATGAGAAGATACCTTAGAATGAATAGAAACTACTGAACCTAGTGAGATGTAAATAAAAGAAATGTTCTTGGAGAAGTTTTCAGACTATATTTTTAAAAGATCACAACGCCATAAACACTCTATCTAAAGATACAATGTACCATAAACACTCTATCTAAAGATACTGTCTTATCCTAAACACTATCTAAAGATACTAGATGAAAGAAGGAGACAAAATCCTGCAAGTCGATCTGTGTGACTGCTATGTGTGCCTTGGCACATGTGCGCGCTCTCTGTCTCTCTCTCTCTCTCTCTCTCTCTCTGTCTGTCTCTCTCTCTCTCTCTCTCTCTCTCTCACACACACACACACACACACACACACACACACACACACACACACACACATACAGATTTATAAAATTAAAATTGAGAAAATCTTCAGCTTGATTGGCTAAGGGGAAAATACACAAATTAGGAGAATCACAAATGAAAAAGGGGGGTTCTAAAGGAATACTATTAATAATTGTATTCCATGAAATTGGATAGCCTAAATAAAATGGAAGAATCCCAAAAGACACTAAGATCATTAACACCGAGTCAAGATGAAATCAACAACCTGAAAGAAGAAGAAAAAAAAACCTATGACAAATACAGAATGAATAATTTTTTAATCACTCACAAATGACCCAGAACCAGTTGTCTTTACTGGAGAATCCTACCAAACACATAAAGAGCTAAAGCCAACTCCTCGCCAGCTTTCAGATAAAAACAAAACAAAACAAAAACACTAAGAGAGAAGAAATAAATTAGTATTTGTTATTGGCCTGTGTAGAAAATTCTAAGGAATTCCTTAAGATAGCATTAGAAGTGATAGATGAGTTCCAAGTTTTAAGTTACTCAATCAGAAGGTACTATGCAAGCTTCCAAAGGAGAGTTCTACCCAGCTATGATACCCATGAACCACAACAGTAACCGACATGGCACCATAGCCCTAAGGGTGCGGTAGTGGCACACACCCCTCAGTGGTAACCAGCAGCTCTCTAACTGGATGTGAGGCCTGCTCAATAAGAGGAAAATAAAGCCCAGGACTGCAAACCTCACCAGTCCTCGGGGCTAACGAAGTTGTGGATCCTGGAGGAGAACTTAAAACCATCACTTTGCTAAACCAGCATAATTCTTAACTACACTCTAAATCTTTATCCTTATATCCACAGATAAGTGTAGTTCATCAAGGAGATTTTTGTTGTTGTTGCAACAGATGGAGCCCATTAGAGAATATTGTAATTGATTAAAGTGCAGAGTTGTGGAGGCCAGGATACATCTACAATACAGCTCCTGCACCTGGGGTTCAGGGATCTTTACAGAAGAGAGGGCAAGGACTGTAAGAGCCAGAGGATCAGGAAGTTTGCTGTGATGTTGTGTCTCTTAGAAAGATCAGAAGCTGCACTCACAGAAATCTCACCAATACGGCTGCCTGAATAAGCCTGACACTAAAGACACACTAACACGAACAGAGGAAGGCTTCCTGGGCCTCAACCCTACACAAAGAACTTCCATCAGCTAACACATGCAGCATGGGAGAAATTCTCTTCCTCAGGGAAAGAACACCAGCACCAGCCTTGGAAGAGTGCTCATTCAAGTTGTACTACAGACTAAGCGGGCAATGTGTGTGTGTGTGTGTGTGTGTGTGTGTGTGTGTGTGTGTGTGTGTGTGTGTACATATATGTGTGTATGAAAATATATATGAAAGAGTCCATGAGTTTGAGATAGGGAAAGGGGAGGTCCATGAGTGGGGTTGGAGGGAGGAAAAGGAAATAAGAGCATGGTGTAATTATATTGTAATCTCAAAAAATTAAAGAATAAAAAGAAAAGTGAATTAACTTCTATAACCCAGTTAATGAAGAATTTGAAAATGAGAACTTTTCAAGTATTCTGTCTAGAATAGTGATTCAGCACTGGGCATGGTAGTGTTCACTTATAATCCCAGCATTTGGAAAGTGGAGGAAGGAGAAGCAGGCATTTAAAGCCATCCTACATAGTGAGTTCAAGGTCAGCATGGGCTACATGAGACCCTGTCTTTAAAAAAGAAAAGAAAAGAAAAGAAAATCCAAGGGACCAGAGGGCTAGCTTCCTGGTTCCGTACTTGCCCACAGGACCTTGCTATGCTGTCCCAGCTGTCCCTAAACTGTCTTGGCTTCCCAAGTAGCTGGATTTCAGGCATGTATCACTATGCTTGGATTCCAGGGCCCAGGTTTAATCTCCATATACCACCACTACCAAAGAAATAAAAATAAAGACATTAAAAATACCCCAGTCATTCAGAAACAACGTGAAGTGTGTCAGAGGTCACACCACTGCAGAGCCAATGTTCCCTGAACTGATCTGTCAGTTCACTTCGGTCCTGGCCAGACTCCAACCTGGACTCTTGATGAAAATCCACAACTGATCCTAAAATCCATAGGAAATTTTGTCAGACCTTCAAGTAACCAACCCAATGTTGAAAGAACATTCCAGACATGAACCTGCCTCAACTAATTTTCAACAGGTGCCCCAAGTCCATTCCACAGAGAAAGAGGTGACATTTACCTTTTTTTTTTTTTTTGGCTTGTTTTTGTTTTTGTTTTCTTTTTTTTAAGACGGGGTAGTCCTGGCAGTCCTGGAACTCACTCTGTAGACCAGGCCGGCCTTGAATTCACAGAGATCACCTGCTTCTGCCTCCAGAGTGCTGGGATTAAAGGCGTGTGCCACCACCACTTGGCTTAGAGTTGACTTTTCAACAACGGAGATGTAGGGCTGAGTACCCCAGCATGTTGACCACCATGGCTTTGATCTCTAGCCTGGGGGAGCATTGTGTGCCTGTAATCTCAGCACTTGGAACCAAAATAGGATGACTGCAAGTTTGAAGCTTGCTTGGGTACATGGTGAAAACCTGTCTCAAAAAAAAAAAAAAGCCTGTGTACTTCAAAGGGCTCTGTCAAAGGCAACCTGCTTGTAATCGTATTTCTGATATAGAATTTGTACTTAGAATAAGTAAAGAATTCTAATATCTCAATAATAAAACAAGGAAATAGCCCAGTTTTTAAGTGGGCAAGTGATCCCGAGATTGCTACAAAGAAGATAGGCAAATGTCTCACAATACCAGAGAGATGCTCAGCATTCTTCACCATTGAGGAAACAGCAATCCACACCATCATGAGATTCCACTCCCTGCTTAGCGCACATGCACATGAACACACACACACACACACACACACACACACACACACACACACACACACACCAGGGAACTAGAATCAAAACAACCAGGTACTAGTAGGTCTGGGGTTGTGGAGGTTGTGGCAGACCAGCTCTGCCACGTGCTGCTGGGGGAATGGAAAACGTGCGGCTGCTTTTGGCAGATGTTCTGGAAGTTCCTCGGGCGGTTGCCATAGCTAACATACAGCCAGGCAATTCCACTCTTAGATATATACCCAACAGCAACAAAAACATGTTCACACAAAAACCCTGGGCTTGGCGGGGAAATGGCTCAGGAGCAGAGCACGTGGCTGGCATATGTAAGGCCCCTGCGTTTGATTCCCAGCATACATGGACACGCACTCGGGCAAACACACAACAGTTTAAAAACCTGGACTTGAATATTTAAAACTATTTTATTCATAAGAGTAGTTCAAAGGTGAAAGCAGTACACCCATTAACCGGTGATGTTTGGACAAGTGTAATAATATATGAATGCAGTGGAAGATTATTTAGTTGTAAAAAGGGTCAAAGGACTGATACATGGTACATTATGGGAAAACATGAATAACATTCTCAGTGAAAAAAGAGAAACATAAGAGAGCCTGTATTGTATGATTATGTAATAGCCAATAGAGACCGATTTACAGAAATAAGGGAGTGATTCGTGCTTGTCTAGGGCTGGAAACGTGGTGGTTATGGAGGCTTTGCTAGAGAGCATAGGTTTACTTGGGGATGATGGAAGCGTACGGGACAGGGTTAGGGAGGTGGCTCCGTCGGTTAAGAGCCAGCCACACAAGCATGAAGACAGAGTTTGGATCCTCAGCTTTTGCATCCGTAACCCCTGTGCTGGGGGCGGGGTGGGGACACAATGTGGAGATCCCCAGGGCTTGCTGACCAAATCATCAGAGCTCCAGATTCAGTGAGACCCCGTCTCAAAACCTAAGGCAGAGAGTGAGAGAAGACAACAACATTGGCCTCTGGCCTCCACGTGCACACACACACTCGCACACACACACACATACTCACACACACACACACACACACACACACACACACACACATATACACCGTGCATGTGATAGACAGTGTTATAACTAAAGCAATTCATCTTAATTACTGCAAAACCAAATAGAGAACTGTCAACTAAAAGCTCTTTGAAGGCAAAGAGCGAGGGGGAGAGACGGAGAGCGGAGGGGCAGGAAGGAAGGGAGGAGGTACTTCTTCTATCAGGCTCCCTCTGCCCTGTGAAGTCATCTGGGCTTCCGTCCTGGGGCTGAAGCCAGGGGTGGTGGCCCACACCTGTAATCTCCGCACCCAGGAGGCTGAGGAAGGGGGAGGACCGGTTTGAGGCCAACCTCGAGTGTAACATGTGTGCGGGGACAGTGGGTGAAGTTCAACATGAATGACTATGAGAGAAGAGGGTGAAACCTCCTCTGTGTGGGGAACCTGCCAAAGCCGAGGGACTCCTGTGTGGTTTAGTGCTAGGTTCTCTAGTGAACAGGAAGGTGAGGAGCCTAACAGTTTTGCTCATAAGGGACGTACAGACTCGAGAACACACTTAATAAAGTGAAGCAGCGTTTGGCTGGAGAGAATAATATCTACTATGATGTTTCCTGGAAAATTTTTATGTTTCCCAAGGTTTAGGAGGGAGAATTCGCTGTATGGAGTCTTCACTTCCCAGGTCAGGCCAATCTGAACTTTCAGTTTAGACTTTAAAAAAAAAAAAGGAAAGCAAAGGAAAGACCCACCGTGTGGATTCTCCCTGGCCCTAATCCTTTTCTTCGTCTTGTACATCTGAATGCCCTCAGGCTCTGAGCTGTAGATGCAATGAAGGCCTGTCTGCATACAGCTGTGGGCAACCCCTGGGAACCTCAAATTGGTAACTTATTGCACTCAAGGCTTCTGTTGACTTGTTACACTCAAGGTTCCTGTCTCTGTTTTTTTTCTTTTTTTTTTCCCCTCTTGTTAACAGGGCCTGTAATGCTCTGATGATTCTGCGGTTAGCTCTGGACTGCCCCTGGACCTCAGTCGTTTTATTGGCTGTGTGTTTGGTTCTGGGATATTCTCTATAGCTATTGTTGTTACTAAGATGACTAGCGTCTCCAGTGAATGTCTCCCAAGTCCCCGGCTGTTATCTGGCCCTGGGTATGCATGTCTACAGGAGGCTACATTCTTGTCTGAGACATGTCCTGACTCTCCGATAGCAGCCCCGGCTGACCCAACTTTACTGGGGCCTCGAATTGATATGATTAAGTTTAATGAGGTCCACTCTCCGCCCTGAACCTATTCAAGGATAAACTTGTAAATCCGATGAGTTCTGAAGATGACAAGCCATTGCTTACCTTTCAACCTTTAAGGGATTTGAGGGACGATTTATAACTCACCTCCCCCCCTCCTACAGCGTCATTAGAAAGGTCTCTGGAAAGTGAACTGCTTTTGCAACCCACAGCTCCTTACTCATAACAAGGATGATCTTGGGAGTAAAGTTCATGCATTTGTGCAGATCCTTCTAAAGAAGCCTTGGCCACCAACGCAGGCAGCACACACCCGTGCTGTTCAATTACTGTGAGAAAACTTTTTCCAAGCTGGATTTTCTGCCAGCTGTCCTCCCAGACGACATTTAAGAGTACTTTTAAGAAAGACACATGAAATTACATAATTGTAGCAACAAGGATGAAAAGGTAGCGGGACTCAGGTTTGCTGATCAGCCCCCCCCCCCCACCTCTTGTTGAACATCTGTTTGTTGTGGGCAGCCAAGATGTCTCTAGGAGCTTGCCACTGAAGCCCACTTCCCTTCAATTGCCCTGGTTCCCCACACAGTCCTCAGTTATCTTTCTTTAATGACCCAGAGCCATCTCTGTAGATGTGGGGACTCCACTACCGTCGTGGGAACGCGCTGGCTCTGGAGTCAGCAAGCCCGCCCTTTAGTCCTCGTTCCCACTGGTAAGAGCTGTGTGATCTTAGGCAAACAGCTTAACACTCCCGTTTCTCATCTATAAAATGGGAATGGCAGCTCACACTCACTGTGCTGGCTCCAGGATGATGCCATTTATAATCCTGTTGTTTTTAAAGGGCTTTTCCTCCCAAACTTCCTGTTCTGTGAAGCCTTCTGCAAAGCCTCCTTGTGAACAAGTGGGGAGCCCTGGGCTTTTCTGTTCCATCCAGCTATAGAGCTGAACACAATAGATGGTCTTTAAGTGATGGCTGCCACTGACTTTAGCTTAACTTTGTGTGACGCCTTTATTCATTCTGTGACTTCAGTCTCGCATCTGGTTTTTAATGTGGTCCCCAGCCACACTTCCAAGCTGGCCTCTGTCTTTTCTCTACAATCAGTGTCCTTACTCACAAAACACTTCTCCCTTCTTTGAGTTTTTGTTATTGCTTTTTGTTTTCCCTGCTTTGGTTTGGGGTTTGTGCTCCACCTCCACCAGTTCTTAGGTTCTGAACCAGGGCCTCAATCATGCTAGGCAAGTGCTCTTCCACTAAACCACATCCCCAGCCAAACCCATCTTTTAATTTGCCTCTTCTTAGAAACAGACAACCACAGCTCAGAATTAAGTGTAAAGTAAGGGCAGCCATGTTCTACTAGAGTTCCACTTGGCACGTGAATAACGTTCAGACGATGCCCAATCTAACCCTCTTCCAACTTCACGATGATGTGAAAGCCCCCTGCACCCATTAGAAACTTCACATTTTTGGATTTTGACCTTTTCCCAGGGTGGAAAAATGCAGTTAAGTATTGTCTCGTGGTTCTGTCACCTAGTTGCAAGGGGAAACAGTATTCTAGAGTGGACCGTGTAGCCAGCATTCACTGAACTGATGTTCGCTAAAGTTACTTGGGATAACCAATGCTTCGTTGTTCATTGGCTTCATTAGATGAATCTGTTTTCAGCACCTTTGCTGCTGGCTAGGCTGAGCTGGGGTGTCGGTAGCTAGGCATATTCAATGCAGTTTTGACTTAGATCTTTCAACCCACAATGGGTTTATTGAGCAGCCCCATTATAAATCAAGGAGTGTGTCTCTACTGATCCTGCCATTCTGAATCATGCTTGTAATGTGCATCTTAGTTGTTCAGAGACCTTGTTTAGAAGACGGTGTGTGGCATGTTGGGATGACCCTGAGTTTTGCAGTTGGGGACAAGTCTGAATCTTCACTCCTGTACCATGAGACCTAGGACTTGCGTCACAAACTCATAATCTGTGAAATAGAAAAAATAAACTCTATGGCACAGAATCACAATGGTTAAATGAACGAGTCCGTGCAATGAAGCAGGAACTATGAAGTGTGGACACACAGCCAGCGGCGGCAGCGACCTTCACGCTCCTCAGTCAGCCTACAGGTCTCCTTTCCTCCTGATTTTGAGTCTGTTTCTGGGTAGAGTAAGACACTTGCCAGCTTTGGTGAGACACATGAGCAAATGGGATAAATTATGGACTGTATTAAGAAAGGAGTAGCAATGGGACCCTAGTAGACTGACCTTGATGGACCAAAGGGAAGCAGTGGACTGCAGTCCTGCTCAGGGTTAATCTTGTCTTTTTTTTTTTTTTTCTTTAGACAGGATCTCATTATGCAGCTTCGGCTGGCCTGCAACTTGCTGTGTACACCATTCTGGCCTTGAACTTGCAGCAATCCTCCTGCCTCAGCTTCCAGGTGCTGGGATTACAGATTCGCTACCACATTCAGCTGAGCTGTTTATCTCCTCCGCTGACTTTTGACGTCAAAATCTTGCCTGTCACGGTGAGCTTGGAGCCATGGATAGAGTAGTTTGTCTGTTTGAACTCAAGGCTTCATAAAGACTCTTAAAGAATCTGATTAATCCTTTCAGTGGATGGACTAGATGTGTGACCACTGAATGTAGATCACAAAATAAGCTATACTTCATCAAATGGCTAATTTAAGCAAGACTTTGATGTCAAAATCCCAGCACTCGGGAGGGAGAGACAAGTGGATCTGTGAGTTCGAGGCCAGCCTGGTCTACAAAGTGAGTTCTGGGACAGGCACCAAAGCTACACGGA
This sequence comes from Peromyscus californicus insignis, assembly GCF_007827085.1. Taxonomy (NCBI): domain Eukaryota; kingdom Metazoa; phylum Chordata; class Mammalia; order Rodentia; family Cricetidae; genus Peromyscus; species Peromyscus californicus. The sequence continues at coordinate 36,815,937 of NW_026294551.1, forward strand.
GAAACCTTGTCTCAAACCCTGCCCCCCCCCCAAAAAAAAGAAAATGTGACACTTTGTTTAGATAGTGAACCGGTTTTTAAAGGTATCAAAATCAGTCTTTGGGCCCTGGGACTGTGACTGCTCTGGCAGAGTGCTTGCCTAACATGCACGAAAACCTTCACTTGGTTCTCAGTGCTGTGTAAACATGGGCATGGTGGTGCACAGTGGTGCGCATCTATAAACCCTGCACCTGGGAGGTAAAGTCGGGAAGGGTAACAGGTTCAAGTTCACCCCCTGCTATACAGCAAGTTCCAGACCAACCAGGGCTGCCAAACACCCTGTCTACAATTAACTGATACATCTTCAAAATGAGTCTTTAAATTCAGGGCCATCAGGTAATAAGAACTCCAGCATCCCCACCAGCCACTGCTTGGTGCTCTGTGGGATCCATGAAACAGTGAAGAGGGCTCCAGACTTAGCCCCAAGATGCTCAGTTCAAGCCTGGGCTTTTCAATTCCTCCCCACATGTCCTTGTGGGGACACTTAACTCCCCACTTAACTCCTCAGAGCCACAGTCTTTTAAAATAGAGATCAAACCCACCTCCCAGGGATGCTGTGATTCAATGGCTACAACTGTAAACTGTAAAGCACCCTATAAACAAAAATGTCATTCATGTCCATTCCTCCTCTCTCTCCTCTCCCTCTCTCCCCCTCCCCCTCTCCCTCCCTCCCTCCCTCATGGGCAACCCCCCCACCCCCTACCCCGAGAACCTGACCCCTCAGCTCCTGTCTCCTCACCTCCCATCCCTTCAGCTCCTGCCTAATCCAGCCTCTAGTTCCGAAGAGAAAAGGGCCTTCCTCATCCAGTTCTTCCTAGGGAATGCTGAGCTGTTTGCTAAATCCAACATGAGTCCCATGAGGCTAGGTAGCGAGGTTTTTGAATCTGGACAATCTGACTCAGTCTTCATGTTTAAATCCTGGCTAATTCTGAATAACATTCAGGCCATTCGCTTTGTGGCCATGAGAGGGGAAAGCTTTTAATAGATACTTGCCTTCTAGAAGGATTGCTAATTTGGTTCCAGCCAGAAGCCATTAGGGAGCCCTGGACACTTTAGAAATGGCTCCTTCCTCAGTAACAGAAGGAACTCAGAGGAAAGTAGTGACCGGCCCTAGAAGGAACATAGATCCACACTGTGCCTTGGAAGGCGCTAGGTTCAAAGGGTCTGGGGCACAGCCAGCCAGGGCAGCACCAGGGAGCCTGGAAACGAGAGAGGCCCCTGCAGGCTGGGCTCTGTAGCCTGGCCGGGCCTCACACTGAACATCTCCAGATGGGCCTGGATCTGAGCTGCCTTTTCCAGCCAGGCCACAGTGGGGCTGGGGCCGGTCCGAGAGGAGAAGCAGAGGCCCCGAAGCTGGACAGGAAGTTTCCTCATGCTGCAAGGGACCTCCCCACCACATGTCCCTGCAGCGACAAGCAGAAAGCTCTGCCCCCACCAACCCCTGACATCCTACAACGCGCAGATGGTGTCAGCATTTCCATTTTAAAACCCTAATTTCATAGGTTTACGGCCTGAGTCGTAAAAACTCGCTCTGGGCTGAAGCTTGGCACCCAGTCTCTTAGCTGTTTTTAAGCTGGGCACTCAAAAATAGATACATTTTCAGTTTCAGATGTTTTGGGGACTTCTCTATAAACACTCCTAAAGCTTTGTTGGGTCAAAATAGGTTTCTGAATCATTGGTAGAGGATGCAGCAAGGGCCTGGAGACGTCGCAGTTCACGTGTGTTTGAAGGAGTGGTTGCAGCTCACTAGAAAGAGGGTCCCCTCCACACAGAGCCAGGGTGGCACAGGCCAGCCCGATAGGATCCGTGTAATTGCAGAGCGGGACACTATGTGACTCTCCCGCACCACCTGAGGGCCTCCAGCTGCTTGTGCCCTGAACCACATCTGGATTTACAACTTCAGGCACCCAGACAGAGGGCTGGAATGGGCAATTGATTCCAGGGTTTTTATTGTTTAGTTTTCATCTGTTTAGTTGTGAGCAAAATCTCACTGTGTAGCCTACGCTGGGCTCAGCTTCATGATGAAACATGAAGTTCAGACCCCTGAATCAGGGGTCACAGGTTATGTAGCCTGGATCAATACAGACCTGAATCTCCATTTCCTTTTCTTATGAAGCAGGGATAATTATCCTTTCTTGAAAGTTTAGTATAAACAGCAAAGATCCTATCCACCTACACAGCCAGCGTGTGCTGGACTGTTTTTGGTGCCAATGTGTAAGTATCAGGGAAAATGAAGACATTTCTGAGTGGACATTTGGGGAAGGATCATGTAACTCTTCAGTAAAGACTTCCGCAGCAGATCTCTGTGAGTTCGAGGCCAGCCTGTTGTACATAGCAAGTTAAGTTAGCCAGGAATATATAGTGAGACCCTGTCAAAAACAAACAAACAAACAAACAAACAAACAAAATCAAAACAAAACAAAAAACCACTCCTTCCATATTCTTCTAGCAACTCTCTGGCCATCGAGACCAGTAAAGATTTTCAAAGTATTAGTTTACTTGAAAACAAATTGCTTATTTGTTTCCGTTTAGTTCATCTCTATGAGCCTCAAGCTGTCCTGGAACTCAGTATATATTCAGGGTTGACCTTGAACTCATGACCCTCCTGCCTTGATTTCTTGAGTGCTGGGATTACAGGCCTGTAATGTCACCACACCTAGTTGAAAAGTCTTTCCTTCCTCCTTCCTTCGTGCTGAGAGTGGAACACAGGGCCCTCAGCATGCTAGGCAGATGTACTAGCATACAGCTGAACCGCATTCCTCCAAGTGACTTTGTAAATCCCAGGATAACAAGGAGCTAGATAGTATGTAGCTATGGCAGGGGCGCCTGAGGGTTTGGGTGGCTGGGGGATGGGGGATGACTCTGCTCAATTAATTCATACCCAGATGACCCAGGCCTGAGGGCAGCTGGAAGAATATGGTCTTCTCAAGGGTGGGGTTGGCAGCTTAAGAAAGAGAAGCAGGTTCTGTAGGTACTGTCCTAGCCAAATGAAGGTGGGAGTGTCCAGGCTGGACTTGGGAAATGGTTAACAGCTGGCCACACATCGTCAGCACTAAGCCCACCCCAGGGCCACCAGCCTGAGCTGTCTCTGGGGAGAACATGCCAGCCAGTGAGAGCCTCAGGAACAACATCATCAATTCTTGGCCTTTGATCACACAGAGGACAGGCCAACCTCAGACTCAACTTTGAATACTTCATCAGGAAAAATGCAAACCTACCAGCTGCTGCTAACTGAGCATTTGACCCATGGCCAAATTCCATCCAAAAAGAGTCAAGACAAAGTATTGGATGAACACAAACTGATTAGGGGGGAAATGAGTGAGGATCCCATTAAAGTCAGTCATGATGAAACCCTGGATACATTTTTTTTAACTGAGCTTTTAAATTATGTATTCAAAGGGATGTACATAGGAGGTACATGCCTGTAATCCTAACACTTGGGTGGCTGAGGCAGGAGGATCTTGAGTTCCAGCAGAGCTGGGGCTACATAACGAGACTCTATCTCTAAATAAACAAACAAATAGCCAATGGACACATATAATGTAGCTATTAGGTTAAAGACTAATAAACATAAGTACACAAAACACAGGCAGAAAAAAAAAAAAAAAACGGTACCCATACCCCCAGAGACCTGAGCATGTTCCCGTTTCAAATTCCCTCTTCTCTCCCTGGGGGCAGAGGTCACCACCCTGAATGTTGTTTACTTGCTTCAGCATGTGCCCCCATCTACAGAAGTACATATTCCTAAACTTGTACTGCTCTGAGTTTTGCTTTGAGCTTCATAAAATGATGCCATGCTGAAACACTGTCCTGAAACTTCTATCATTCTGGATACTTGTGGTACTCATCCACGATGGCATGAATAGATCGTACATTCACTTTTGCCACTGTGTCGAGTGCTCCATTACTCGACAATGCTGACATTTATTTCATCACTGTCCCTGCTGCCCCCTCATCTATATTTGGATTAATTCCAGTTTTTAACCATTGCAAATAATACGGCTTTGAGCCGTTTCCTAACTGCCCCTGGCAAGCGTGGCAAGAACATCTCTAGAGAATGCTTCCTGCTGGATCATAGAGTCTGCTCATGCGTTTCCCAGATAGTACCACATTGGGTCATAGAGTCCGCTCATGGGCTTCCTAGATAGAACCACATTGGTTTCCAACCAGTCATTGGCCGTCTCTAATATTGTATTCTCTGTGTTCGCTTGAGCCACAGCATCTTTGATTCTGGAATTTACCTGGCTTTCAGGTTCCGGCGCTCTAACAGATGTAGAATGGTAGCCATGGTTCTGAGTGGCATGTCCAGGGTTTTCAGTGAGGTGGCCCTTCCTTTCACATTTCTGAGTCAGTTCTGGCTCTTCTTCAGAGTGTGTTTTAAAGTCTTCTGGGCTTTTCTTCGAACGTGATTTTATTCATTGATTTGTAGACTTCTTTGCATATCCTGCACCTTAGTCAATGCTGCCTACACTCTCACAGACCTGCTTCTCGAGGCAAAAAAAGCTGGAATCTAGTTCGCCCTGAATAAGCGACTCTCCTGCTCGCCCTTAGAGCCAACTGGGAGGAATCTGGAGTTGATTCTGTTTATTTTACGCATTTTTTTCCCCCAAAGCTGGAGTCTGTCTCTAGAGGCCCCCCAAAAACTACAGGCTTTGGTTGATAACTTTCACCTGTTCTAAAGGAAATGCTGCTTAGTGTCAGGTAACCATCAGAGCCCCCCAGTTTTTTTTGTTCCTATGAGTCAGTAGGAAATTGTACAAAGGAATGCCTAGTCTTCCTTAGGGTGATGGGTGTGTGAAAACCAGAGCTGTACAAAGCTGGTGTCGAGCTTTTTTGTGTGCATCTGTGAGTGTATGTTCCATGCATGCACATGCAGAAGCCAGAGGAGGATATGGGGGAGCGGGAGGGGGTCCTCCTGTATCACTTCCTGCCTTATCCCTTCAAGACAGTCTCTCACCCACCGAACCTGACGCTTGCTGGTTTGGGGTAGGGTGACTGACCAGCAAACCCAGCCATCTTCCTGTCTCTGCCCGTCCCCAGCAGCGCTGGGGTCACAGGCACAAGCAGCCCTGCCCATCATGCTTGCACAAGAAAAAAAAAAGAAAAAAAAAAAAAAAGCTCTTACCAGCTGAGCCATCTTCCCGGCCCCATGTATCTAGTGTGTAACTATGTCCCAGCTGTGACAGCCAAGTTCTCAGGCCCATGACTGGACCTGTCTTCCTCCCTTATGAAATCCACACAGATAATGCAGAAAGTCCCTGTATGGAGCACAGCTCGAAACAAGTCTGTTCTGATCACGAGGAAAGCTGAGCCCTGAGCTGCAGTCAGCGCTCAGCCCACCTGTGTGCTCTGCCACAAGCCTTCCCTCCACCACGGTCCTGCACTTGTACCAACACTTTGCCTATGTGAAGGCTGTTATGTAGCGGGAGAGAGTTGTAGCCACAGCTTATGATTCTTTTCTTGAAACATTTGGACACTGTACACACCATTCTAACACAGCATGCCATGTTCCAAACGTTTGTCCTATAATAAGTCTTTTTTCTTTCTTTCAGTTATGCCTTAGGAAGAATCTTTTAAGACAAAGTACAATTGAACATTCTGATTCTGTCAGTCACAAATTCCACTCACAACTACCTTGTAGATACCCTCTCCCCATCATGTGTAACACATTACCAAATAGACACACACACACTCAGTTCCTTGCATGGATGTTGGGTACCACAATCTACTCTAAGTGGCAGCTGAGAATGAACTAGAATCTTTTCAGGGCTTTTAGTTCAAAGCACTTTACTGCAAGCCCTGAAGACCCTCCTCCATCAGTCTTTCCTGAGCTCACCAGCTGAGCTGGGGCCACCGTTCCTGATTCTGTTGTGGTTTGTGGGTTGGGTTCAGATTCATGATCCTCCTGCCTCAGCTTCCCAAGTGCTGGGATTACAGCTTGGACCACCACATCCTCCAGATCTGGGGTCTTGACACAGCATTTAGATCCCCCTGAGTTCTTTGATCTTCTTTATTCAGCAAATTTTCTTTTTCAGTAAAAAAACATCAATTGGAGGTCTTACATACTCCTTCAAGCCATCTGTTACTTTATTTTACTCTCCTGCTTGGTCTGTGACATCTGTTCATTTGTCAGTTTCCCACTCCAAGTTGCTTTACAAACTCTTCATTCATTAGTCAGCAAATACTCGGCCTCTTTTACTCTTTTTTTTTTTGAGACGGAGTCTTGCTGCTGCTCAGTCTCTCGTGCTCTTGGTCCTTCTGCCTCCAAAGAGCTAAGATTACAGGTGGGCACCATCACAACTGGCTACATCTTCCTTTAAAGCAGGACTTACAGGACCAGGGACATGGCTCGGTGGGTAAAGTGCTTGCCATGCAGACATGAAAACGTGAGTTCGGATGTAGCTGGAGTTTTCTCCAGGTCCCACCAAGCCCTGGCAGTCCGACAGCCCACTTATAAAATAAACACACAGACGCTTATATTTTTTAAACTGTTTGGCCTAATGGCTCAGGCTTCTAGCTATCTAGTTCTTACAGCTTAAATTAATCCATTTCCATAAATCTGTACCTTGCCACGTGACTCGTGGCTTACTGGCATCTTCACATGCTGCTTGTCATGGCGGAGGCTGGCAGGGTCTCCCTCCACCTTCCTGTTTTCTCTTTTCTCCTCTCTGTTAGTCCCGCCTATACTTTCTGCCTGGCCACTAGCCAATCAGTGTTTTATTTATTGACCAATCAGAACATTTGACATACAGACCATCCCACAGCATTTGGATCCTCAGAACACACATGAATTAGGCTGCCTATGACTCCACATTTGAAGATGGAGAGGAATTCCCCAGACACCCGTATGCACCCCCTCCTCACACACATCCATATGCACCCCCTCCTCACACACATCCATATGCACCTCCTCCTCCTCACACATCCATATGCACCTCCTTCCCACACACATCTATATGCACCTCCTCCCCACACACATTCATGCACATACATACAAATACACATACACATGCACACCACACCAACAGACATACGCAAAAAAAAAAAAGAAGAAGAAAGAAAGAAAAGAAAAGAAAAGAAAAGAAAAAAAGTAGGCAGCTTACCTAGAATGGAGTAGTCTTGACTGACTGGGGCCAGAGGCACTCTTCTGATTCTGGTTAACTCCCATCACCCTGAGCTGGTGTTGTAGATGGTTTGCACTCTGCCTTCCTTCTGTGTGGGGATTTTAAGATGCTGCCTCCTCATTTGGTTTTCCTCACTCTCCATACTCTCCTGACACAGTGACTTGGTGAACCACCGTCCTTGGCACGAGCCACCCCACCCCCTGGTGCTTAGTAACATGGTTATAGTTGTCCTATGTCAGCCGCCTCTGTACCCTTGCCAAGGCTCTGTCTGCCTCCTCACAAAGACCTCCCCCGCCCCACTTCCCTGAGGAAAGGGCACAGTCCTGAGCTGTCCTCCTGGGGCTCTGGGCTGCTGCCAGACCTGCAGCCTCCAGGGAGGTGAGAGAGGTGATGTGAGGAGGCCACACTTCATTTTATTGCCTTCACCCTGAGTTTCCTTCAGCCCCGCTCACACCAGGCAGTTATGCATAGTATACTTTTATGAGGGTCCCAAGGGAGTGACCTACACTGCACGTGGCAGCGGAGGAGGAAGTGAGCGTGGGTTGTCACTGTCCTGATGTTGCTGTTGCAGAGGATGTTTCCCAGAGAGAAAGGGGCTTTCTCTGCTGTGGTCTGGCTTCCGAATAGCTTCTGCCTTGTCTCTCTCTCTCTCTCTCTCTCTCATTTCTTTTCCCAGGACAGCTCCATGTGCCAGGTCATCCTGTCCTTCATTCTTGCTGATTCTCTGCTGAAGCTCAGACCCTCTGACTTAATCACAGGGAAATTCGGCTCTGCCAAACCTTCCACAGTGAGAAAAAAATTCTGCCAAAGGGTTTTCGTAAGGATGTTAATATCTACTCTGAAAGTCGGCTTTGAAGCTTCCTTGTAGTAAAATGTCTGTTGTTAGTTTTGTTTTAGTTTGGGGTTATTTGTTTTGTTTTTGTTTTGGGTTGTTTGTTTTGTTTTTGAGACAGTCTCTCACATAAGCCAGGCTGACTTTGAACTCACTCTGTAGCTTAGGTGACCTGGAATTTCTAGTTCCTCTGTCTTAGCACTAGGATTGCAAGCTTGCATTACCATACCCAGTTGATGGAGGGCTGGGGATCGAACCCAGGGTCTCACGCATGCTAGGGAAGCACTCTACCAAATGACCTCCTTTTTTTGTTTGTTTTTTGTTTTTTTGTTTGTTTTTGCTTTTGTTTTTTGAGACAGAGTTTCTCTGTGTAGCTTTGGTGCTTGTCCTGGATCTCACTCTGTAAATCAGGCTGGTCTTGAATTCACAGAGATCCACCTGGCTCTGTCGCCCGAGTGCTGGGATTAAAGGCATGCCACCACCGCCCGGCTGTATTTTCTTTTTTGCTACTACACATATTGGGACCATGTCACACTCACACCATTCATAGTGACTTGCACGGGAGAAGTTCCAGTTCTGCTCTTCTCGGGCCCTGGTCTTGTGGAAAAGCTCTTTCATGTTGGTACTATGTGAGGAGAGGGAAGAGACAGAAAGATACAAGGTTTCTAATCAGACTGCCCAGATGGCTTGGTACATCAGCACGGTCTGCCTAGAGCCCCCAGGGGAAGGGCTTTCTTTGTCAGGGAAGGAGTTCAGCTTTGAAGGCATCCAATGTGAGGTATCCATAGGAGCTCAGATAGCAACATGCAGAGGGTAACAGGAATGCAGATGTCTACATTCAGGAGAGATTCGATCTCTTGATTGGATACGAGCATCATGTGAGTACAGAGTATTGGGTTAACTATAAAAGAGATCATTCAGATGACAAGAAAAAGAAAAAATAATGAGAGATAGATGATAGACAAATGGAAACAGATGTAATAATCAAATATATAATAAATGAAAGCGTAAGAATAAAGACCTGGGGGGGCAGGGAGGCTGATGAAATGAGGACCTGAGTTCAGATCTCTAGCACCATAGAAAAGCCAGGGATGGTGGCATTCATCTGGAATCCCCAATGCTTGGTGCAGAGAGACAGGGATGTCCTTTGTGATCTTATTGGCCAGCCAACCCAGCTGAATCAATGAGCTCCAAGTTCAGTGAGAGATCCTGTCCTCAAAAATAAAGTGGAGAGTGATCAAGGATGACACACAATGTTGACCTTTTGCCTCCACATATATGCACACACACCAACATGAACATACACATATATACTACACATATGCCCAACAAATAAAGCACTAGAAGGATTTCAATCAAAAAGTCAAGCTAGACAGTGGTAACACATGACTTTAATCCCAGCACTCTGGAAGCAGAGACTGGCAGATCTGTGAGTTTGAGGCCAACCTGGTCTGCAGAGCAAATTCCAGGACATCCAAAGATACACGGAGAAACCCTGTCTCCAAAAAAAAAACCAAAACAAAACAAAAAGAAAAAAAGGTCAGAACAAGGAACTGGAGAAATAATGCCTCAGTGGTTAAGAGCACTGTCTGCTCATCCGGAAGACCCAGGTTCAAATCCCACATGGCAGCTCACAACTGTCTGTAGTTCTAGCTCCAAGAGATCTGATTCTCTTCTGACCTCCATGGGTAGAAAGCATGTACATGGTGCAGATGCATGCATGCAGTCAAAGCATCCATGCATATACAATTTTTTAATGGAAAAAGTCAGGACACAGGCTCTGTTATTACACTTAGTTATCATTGTGGTCAAAGTCATTTTTTTCTTACAACAAAAGTTAGGGAAAAAATGAAGGGAAAAAGACCAGAGAAGAGAAAGGGGAGGAGATGAAACATTACCAATATTTTATTGTCTAACTAGAGAAGTTCAAGAAAACCATATAAGCCAGGTGTGGCGACCCATGTCTTTAAAACCAACACCAGGAAGGCTAAGGCAGATGAATCTGTGAGTTCAAGGCCAGCCAGGGCTACATGGTGAGCTCCATCTCAAGAAGAAAGAAGATAGGGGTTGGGGATTTAGCTCAGTGGTAGAGCGCTTGCCTAGCAAGCACAAGGCCCTGGGTTCGGTCCTCAGCTCTGACAAAAAAAAAAAGAAGAAGAAGATAGATGACAATGACCACCAAATAAAAACTCCTGGACCTAAAAGATGAGTAAGTAGCCATAGTGAAAGGAAAGGTATGGTCCTACTCCATCTCAAAAACACCCACTTAAAGAGAAAAACGTAGTGGGAAAGTATTCAAATACCACGCACAGTGTAAGCACAAATAAAGCAAGTGTTAAGTTTGGAGACACATAGGAAACAGCTTAAGGAGACGCCTTTCTGTGGCCCACACTGTGGGTAGTAATTACCCGCCAGGTTTTTGCTTCAGTGGTACTTGTGACAAAGTTCCTAGACTACAGATCTGTGTCTTCCCTGTTTCTCAGAGCACAGAGGAAAAAGCTACAACCACCAGGTTTGTCCTGGTCTGTGCATTTCTCTCTCGAGGCCACTGAAACTTAGAGACCTAAGGGTAGAGAGCAGCCATTCTGTAGAATAATGCAAAGATAATATCAAAAGTACTAATCAAATGTGACTCCCCACCCCAGCCTGAGACCTAACGGTTCTGCAAGGTGAGATTTAGTGTCTAATTCCTGTTAAATTTCTTTGCTTCAACTAAGCACATTTTATTTTTAAAAAGAAAGCAAAACTCTTCAGGAATGAATGTGGAGTTTATGCTTTCGCAGGTTCTTTGAAGTACGTTGTGTTCTGCTGCCAAATATTTCTGCCCGTGGAGGTGTCATGCCCCTCCTTGTGGCCTAAACTCTACCCCAGTGACCACTGAGGCTTGAATGTGGGCATCAGAGCAAGTTGGTCAAGTCATATTTGAATTGTTTGCATATGCTGTTCTCAAAAATGCAGAGATATTTGGTGTACTGTGTGTCCAAGGTAGCATTTGTGATAGTTAATCTTGACTGTCGCCTTGATGGGACCTAGGATCACATAGAGACAAGCCTCTGGGGAATGTCTGTGAGTGAGGACGTTTCTAGATTGAGTTAATTGAGGTGAGAAAGAGCCACCGTGAGTGTGAGCCATACCATTCCAGACACAGGGGACCCTGCACTCTGTAAAAATGAGGCATCGAGCTGAGTTACCAGTCCTCAACCTCTCCCACTTCCTGACAGACTATGGGAGCAGCTCCCCCAAGCTCTGCTGCCATGCCTTTCCCACTGTGGTAGACTACACCCTCAAACTGTGAACCCCCACAAAAATCTTATTCCTTAATTTTCAAAAATCTAGTATTTTGCCATAGCAATGAAGAAAGTAAACAATCAGAATTAGTCCTACACCTGGGAAGCTTTACCCTTTTTAATGGTGTTCTTTGCACTGAAGTATTAAGAAATGTGTGAATCACAGTGGGGACTTCTCAAATCAGAATAGGGCAGATGGAGAAAATATTTATTGTGGGAAAACCTGAAGATGAAGATATCTAAGAACAACAAAACCATCAATCACTGCTATCCAGGATGTCAAGGGAAGTTCCAAGATAATATGGCTAGTGTCCACATCCCTGAAGGACCTCAGTGGTGCCTGAACCTTACCTTCCTTATCCCAAGAGGTGACTGAGGGATGTCTCACCCCTCGTGGGTTGAGTAGACATCACGATTGGTTGGGTGTGTTGAGCGTGGCAATTGTAAGCCAGCACAAAAGGTTCTCAATGCTTTACAAGACATCTCATCTGATGCTTTACAGGCTCTCATCTGAATGGGAAATGTGTGGTATCTGGTCATGGAGTTACAGGAATGGGCGTGGCAGGGACGTAGAAAAGACAAGTGACAAGAGAAAGGTGCACTGCGGAATAGTAGGATCTGAAAGATGGGGGCAACTAGGGAGTGTTCCCAAGAGATGCCCTGGTGACAATCATCTGGGTTTCCTTGATGATGCAGTTACAGACTTAAGAGATGTGTGTAAATTTTTATTAATAACCAAAGACATAAAAAAATAATGGAAATACCTTTTGTCCAAAGCCAGAAGTGAGAGATGACTGTTTGAAACATATCTAAAGGTTTGAAGATACACAGGGAGTCCAAAGGTACTAGTGAGAAAGCAGACGCATTCAGACTGTAAGTTACTGGTGCAAGTGCTTGGAAACTGGATATGGGGATTGGCCGAGAGCAATGGACAGGTGCCTGGAGCTCTGGAAATGGATCCATCAAACACCAAAGCACTGTACACAAAACTCAAGGAAGGCAAGGGTTAAATGACTCTGACCAAGGGGGCTGGGGAGATGGTTCAGTGGGAAAAACACTTGCTGTGTACATGGAAGGGCCTTGTAGTTGGAGTTTTCCTGTGTTCCGCCCAGCCCTAAGGTTCCACAGCCATTTATAAAGTAATCATTCAAAGGCTTATATTAATAATCAATTGTATGGCCTATGGCAGGCTTCTTGCTAGCTAGCTCTTTCATCTTAAATTAACCCATTTCTATTAATCTATGTATTGCCACATGTTCCGTGGCTTTACCTGCATCCCATGTCCCATTACGTGTTGCTCCTTGGACGGTGGGTTGGTGTCTCCCCCCACTCTCCTTTCTCCTCTCACTATCTCTCTTGGATTTTCCTGCCTGGGGCTTCATCCTGCCCTGCCATAGGCCAATGCAGCTTCATTTATCCACCAATCAGAGCAATGCATATCCATAGCATACAGAAAGACATCCCACAGCAAGGCCTGAGTTGGAATCCCAAACAGTAGGCTCCAGGTTCAGGGAAGAATGGTCCTGTCTCAAAACAAATATGGTGGATGGTCAGGGAGATGGATCAGTGGGAAACCATGCAAGTCCCGATCCCTGGAACCCATGTAAAAGCTGAGCCTGTCGATGTTTGTAACCCTAGTAATCCAATCCTCCAGCAAAATCCAAGGTGGGAAGGAGAGAATTCCCCTCAAGGGCCAGCCTGGAGTACAATGTGGCAAAGAGCAAGAGAGACTCTGCCTCAGACATAGCAGAGGGAAGGACTGACACCCAAAAATTTCCTCTCACCTCCACAGACATGTGTGTGCATGTATCCTCTCTCTCTCTCTCTCTCTCTCTCTCTCTCTCACACACACACACACACACACACACACACACACACACACACACACTAGATAGATAGATAAATAGATAGATAAATGCATAATAAAGTAGGAAAACCGATAGAAGGCATCCCAAAGTCTATATTCTGTTGCAAACAGCCCATACAAGTCTTTCTATGTTCTTCTATAGAGCTTTCTGTCTATTCATTCTAGATTTGACCCTAAATATGCATATATAGGAATAAACATATATGTATATGTGTATAAACATGTAAAATCTTAATTGTCTCCTGTTCTGCACTGAGCTCCCTTTTGTGTTAATGGCATATTTCAAAACACACAGGATTTTAGTCGACGACGACGTGTCAATCTTTTATTGTGGTTGGTGGATTTTGTGTGTCTAAGCTCAAGGTCATGGAGATATCTTCCAAGTCTCTAAAGAAACTGTTGTTTCATGTTTCATATTTGGTCCACATCAATCTGAAATGAATGCATATGGTGTGAGTCAGGCAGCACACTTCATTGTGTCTCACATGACTATCCGTGGGCCAAGCACCGGCCTTTCCCACTGAGCCTCTCATAACGCAGAGACCGCTGTGGTGGGGCTCTGTTCCGAGTCTGCCCCGTTCGTCACCTTGAACCGGTACTGTGCCACCTGTCCCTGCAGATTCATGATAGGTTCTCTTATTTTCTGTGTAAGTCCCTCCACGTTTGTTCTTCAAGGTTGCCAGGAGCTTGAATTTTAACTGAAATGTAAGCAGAGTAGAGGAATCAATACCGAGGCTCATCATCATAAATGGCTCAAACAAAAACAAGCAAACAAACCAAAACTCCCATCCAAAGCTAGGAAAAGAAATTTTTTTTTTGAAATTTTATTAGATTTATTTATTTGTGTCATGTCAGGGGGCAGGTGACAGGCCAGAGGACAATGGGCAGGACTTAGTCCTCTCCTACCGCCGTGTGGGTCTGAGGACTGTGCTCAGGTCGTCAGGCTGGGGCACAAGTATCTTTACCTACTGAGCCATATTGTCACCTCTGGACAAAGAAATGTCCTCTCCATTATATTTATGTTTTCTGCTGCCTGAATGGTCTAATCTCCAAGCTGAAAAACCAACAGAAAAGGTCTGTGTCCTGCCTTTGTTATTATTACTATTCTAAGCTGTCTCACTAATGTAGCCCAGGCTGGCCCCCAACTCTGATCATCTTTCCTCTGCCTCCCAAGAGGTGGGGTTACAGGCAGGTGCCACCACACGTGACTAAACTGTTAGTGTTCTATGCACATTAAATTGTTCTGAAGGAAACTAGTTGTGAGTAAAGTCCTGTTTAGGATGAGTCCCTACAAAATTATGAAATAACAGAAGAAAATATTTTGTTGCCTGGTATCAGTGGACCCAGGAAAATGGCAAACTTGGTCCCCACCCCTGAATCTCACATAGTAAGATTATCATCTACAGATTATTTTAAGGTGTGTTTAAGACTAATTAAATACATTAAAAGAGTTTGTGAACATCAGAAAGAGAGATATTTTTTAAAAGGCTGAGCTGACTTTAAAAAGAATCAAACTGGCCGGGCGGTGGTGGTGCACGCCTTTAATCCCAGCACTCGGGAGGCAGAGGCAGGCGGATCTCTGTGAGTTCGAGGCCAGCCTGGTCTACAGCGCGAGATCCAGGAAAGGCGCAAAGCTGCACAGAGAAACCCTGTCTCGAAAAACCAAAAAAAAAAAAAAAAAAAAAAGAATCAAACTGAGTTTCAGGGGTTGAAACAATCTTTCTTGAAATGAAAGTAACCATTGAGTCCATGAAAATGGAAAGTCCTGGTTAAATAAATGCTGGCTTCATCCACAAAAGCATGGACGTAAGCCCTCATTAGTGCCCTTTCCTTCCATCTTTGGTTGTGACCTGCCCAGTGCCGGCAGACATGGAAGACGCGAGGAGCACGCTCATGGGCTACACATCTCTACTAATCTTTCCCCTGGGATATTTGTCTCGAATGTTAAAAGTGGTATTTTTAATGAAGCACTGCCAAGACGATAAAGCTCAAAAAATGACCCAGTGAAGTCCAAAGTGAAAGGGTGCTTTCTAGTGGTTAAGCAGTTGGCGTGGGAAGGCTTCGTGATGCCACCTAAACAGAGCCCACGCAGTTGAGTTCATCGTGAAATGGCATCCGGCATGTTCCTGGTATGGATAGCAGAACCTGGCCTAGGTTTTGAGTAGATCCAAACTCCCATGCTGGTTTTAAAGCTTACAGTTGTACATGACCCACATCCTGACTCAGTGCTCAGGCCTCCCATTTCCCAGCCCCTATCCAGAAGCTACGTCTCATGATGGCTATACTTCTACTCATCAGAGTCTTAAAGTACCTCCTGAAATAGTGAGGTCACTGTGATGTATAAACACTCATGCCAATCATTAAGGTTTGTGTGTGTATTTGTGTCCAGCCAACAGATCAAACCAAGGCCCTGCTCATGCTAGGCAAGTGCTCTAGCACTGGGCCTCTGCACCAGATGTTTATATACATCAAATATGTCCCGAAGATCTCAATAACAACCCTGCAATATATACATGTGTAATTTTTTTCCATGTTTTATCTTATTTTATTTTTTAGTATTTTTTGTTAACTATACAAAATAAAGGATTTCACTCCAACATTTCCATCTATATATAATCACTTTACTCTGTTCATATTTGCCCCCATTGCAATTTTCTCCATAAAGATTTGTTGAGACAGGGTTTCACGTAGCCCAGGCTGGCCTTGAACTCACTATGTGGCAGAGAATGACCTTAAACTTCTGATCCTCCTGCCCTCACCACCTGAGCACTAGGATTATGGGCATGAGCTCTCACACCCAATTTATGTGATGCTAGGGATTAAACCCGAAGCTTTATGCATTCCAGGCCAGCTACATCCCCAACACTGTAATTTTTTCTCCATTTTTGAATGAAGAAACTGAGATTGGGTTTTGTTGCCATTGTCTGTCTTGAGGTTTGTACATATGTCCATGTGTTGGGGGGGAGCATGCGTACGTGTGTTTGTGTGTGTGTGTGTGTGTGTGTGCGTGCGCGTGCGTGCGTGCGTGCATGCGCCCTCATGCACCTGTATACATGCATGCATTCTCTTTTATTCTGAGCAGCCTGACCTTCAACTTCCTGTACTGTCTAAATTAATTTACTGTCTAAATTAATCTTCTACGTGCAAAACAACAATGCATTTTCATCAACTCTTTTTTTTCTTTTTGGTTTTTTTTTTTTTTCGAGACAGGGTTTCTCTGTGTAGCTTCTCTGTGTAGCTTTGCGCCTTTTCCTGGAACTCACTTGGTAGCCCAGGCTGGCCTCGAACTCACAGAGATCCGCCTGGCTCTGCCTCCCGAGTGCTGGGATTAAAGGCGTGTGCCACCACTGCCCGGCTTCATTTTCATCAACTCTTAAACACTGTCACATAAACATAAGAACTCAGCTGATTTCCTTCTTGAAGTTTCCATGATCTCTTGACGTTCACCTTCCTACAGCCGGCCTAGTTGCTGCCTCCACAGGGCTCTTATGTAAACCCCACAGCCCAGATATTCTTCATAGGTGTTGTCTTCAAAACCTAGGTGACCATCTGAGAGGCTGGAAGAAACCAGTAAAAGATGGGGTTCTGGGGAGCCATCCCAGGTAGGCTATGCTTTTATGTGCCGGTACATTTGTGGAGCAAATCGGTTGCACTGAGAAGGGCAGTTAATGAATACAGTTCAGTTCAGTTCTTAGTGTAAACAAGAGAGAGGGCCTGTGTCTGTAATTCCAAAGGCATCGGGGTCATTTCGGAGCTGGTGGGGCTCTATTTGTCTTAGGAAATCTCGAAAACTTTTATAGGGAATTCGGAAAATATTTTTGGCCAGCAGGAAAGATAAAATCCCTGCACACAAAGTGCAGGCATAGTCCCAGGGACTGCACAGACAGACTGCTGTAAAACCGCTGTTTAATAAGGCATTAAAATGCCATCGACCTGGACACATTAAAAAAAGAGAGAGAGAGAAAGAGAGCTATGAAAACAAATACCATTCAAATAATTAGGATCTTATGCCTGAGGCCAGCCTCGATGCCAAGCAGGGACTCCCCTGCAGGAATCAGCCCAGTCTGATCCCAAAAGGAGAAATAGGCCAAGACAAAGGCCGCTCAGGCAGGCCCCTCCCAGCCCCCTCCCTGCCTGCCTGTCTGTGCTGCAGGCTGTGTTTGAAACAGATCCGCTTGCCCACCTTTGGTTGCCGAGCAGTCTGGGGACTCAGGTGGAAGTTCCAGAGCCCAGGGGTGGATGGCCCTACAGTAGGGAATCCGGAGAACTCAGAACTCAAGGGTGGCCCCTGCTCCGGTAGGCTCAAGGACAGGGAGGCATTTGAAAGCCAACCGTAGTTGGGCGAATAGATGCCAAAATGGGTCAGGGTTGGAAAGTGCGCGTTTGTTTTGTTTATGAACATAGCTGCAGGCTGGGAAAGGTGTCTTTTCACAAGCTCCTACAGGTACGGAAGCTTCTGTGGAGCGATTTCCTGCCGGCTGCTGAACCTTGGGAGGCCCGGGGCATGGCAGCCCAGTTTCACTCCCTCCCCTAACCACCCCCTCCCCCGGGGTAGTTTCCAAGGGGCTCAACTCCAAAGGTTTGAACAATTAGAAATGTCTCCTCATTCTTTCGGTTAAGGATCACCATCGTCGTGTAGGCGTGGCTGGTTGGCAGGCCTGATTGACAAGTGCGCTCATAAATTTGAATTTGAATTCGGATTGCGTCTCAGGTGCAGTTTTGTGCTCGCTGTTATCTTCTCTCTCTTAAAAGTCGCCTACAAATCTGTATCTGTGATCAGTAACTTTCCTCAAGGAATCCCACAGGGAAACCTCTGTCGATCAATCGGAGGACGAGTCTGTATCTTACTTCATCGTGTACCATCCCTTTTTCTTCTGAGAGAGGCTGTAATCCAGTGAAATTTGAAAATGAGAACATGGAAAGGGGGAGAGAGAGAGAGAGAGAGAGAGAGAGAGAGAGAGAGAGAAGAGAGAGAGAGAGAGAGAGAGAGAGAGAGAAGAAAGAAACATAATTAAAATCTATGTTTTTTTCCCCGGGGTTAATTTGAATTGGACCAGTTGGTTTCATTTTGCAATACAAAAGAAAAATTCAGGCCTTAGGGCCCAAGACTTTCATTAAATTCAGCTTTAGTGAGTTCCAATAATATGGTGGTTTATTAAAAGCGTGAAAAATGTCATTGCAGAGGCCTTCGCTCACAGCAGCCGCGCCTCCGCCTCTGACTCACGCTTCCTCCGTGGCAGCCTGGGCTGTAAAGTTGTGGTCAGGATATTTAAGGTCCACTGAACAGGCTCCTTGAAATCTTTCTTGCCATTTGGCTGGGCTCACGTCCCAATTAGCCATCTTGCCATGCGGAGTCAGTAGCTGGACAGCAGACTTGAGAGAGTGGCTGGGTGCTCCAGGCTGTGGTGAATGATTGGTCTAAAAGGGCAGCAGAGAACTCAGAGCCCAGGGCCCCGGCAGGAGCCCGCTGGAGGAAATGAAAGGATCAGCAGCAGGCAGAGAGCACTGTGGCCGATTGTTCCCAGCCACAGCCATGGGCTTTCCTGTGTGTGCCGGAAATTGACCTCCTCAGAAGCCAAGGATGCAGGCGGCCCAAGGATAACGATAAGGCAGGTGATGCTGCTAAATCATCCGTGTCTTAGAGCCTATGACACTGGCCCACACTTTGGTAATCATTCCCCGCCCTAAGCTTATAAAAAGCCACATTTTGGTTTTAATTTAGTTTTTCTCCCATGGAAATGCAGAAATAAGCATGGACTAACAGACCAACGGACCAGGAAGCACCATGGTTACAGCTCTTTTGCTTATTATTGTTGTTTTCTTTAGAAGCATCTCAGTGGGTTCTTAAGTCAAGTCTAGAAGGTTGGCTTTTTAAAATGGAAGAAACTGAAAACAAGATAGACTTGCCCAAGGTCTCTCTGATCACACCACGGCAAAGTGGGGAGGCTTTGGGGAGTTTTGTTTGTTTTGATACAGGGTCACATGTAGTAGGCTGATCTCCAACTTGACATGTGGTCAAGACTAGCCTTGACTTCCTGATCCTCTTCCCTCTCCCTCCAGAATTCTGGGGTTACAGTTGTGTGCCACCACACCCAGCCTTACTTCAACAACTGATTTATTCCCAATGTCACTGAGTTTGAATGACAGGCAAACTTTCAAGCTGGCCCTTCCTCACAGCAGTGGTGAAGATGATTGGTATACCCTGCCCCCAAGCCAGAACAGATTGGTGCCTAGCCCAACAGTTGGCAGAGAGGCTTCATCTAGCAACTGATGGAAACAGATGCAGAGACACACAGCCAAACTTTAGGCGGAGCTCAGGGAATCCTGCGGAAGAGGGGGAGAAAGGATTATAGGGCCCAGTGGGGTCAAGGGCACCACAAGAAAACCCATAAAACCATCTAACCTTGGGTGCATAGGGGCTCACAGAGACTGAACGAACAACCGGGGGACCTACACGGGACTGACTTAGGCCCTCTGCATGTATGTTACAGTTGTGTAACTAGGTCTTCTTGTGGGACTCCTAACAGAGGGAGCAGGGGCTGTCTCTGACTCTGTTTCCTGCTTTTGGAACACCTTCCTCATACTAAATTGCCCCATCCAGCCTTAATAGAAGAGGAGGTGCCTAGTCTCACTGCAACTTGATAAACTATGCCTGACCCTTGATATCCATGGGAGGCCCACCTTTTTCTGAAGAGAAATGGAGGAGGAGGAAGAGGAGGAGGAGGAGGAGGAGGAGGAGGAGGAGGAGGGGAGAAGGAGGAGGAGGAGGAGGAGTGGGGAGGGAGCATGGGATGGAACAGCATGTAAACAACAACAGAAAGGAAGTAGACCCTCCCCTCAATGCCCTGTGACACTGAGCCCCAAGGCCTTGGTCGTGAGGGGTGATGAGGGTATGGGAAGACCAGGTGTGACTCTTCGCAGACTCCCTCCCTGCTGCCCTCAGTTGGCATTGTACGCCTAACTACACATGGGTCCAAGCTTTGGCATCTGGCAGCAGAGGCTTAACTCTGAGACAGGAGAAGCAATAAAAGCCCCCAAAAGCAATGAATAGAATTTCCCTGAAGAAAAAAAAAGTCTCACATCTTTTAAGCATCTAAAATGAAACCTATGCAGACTGACATCCCAGGCTGTGGGGAGGGCAGCGACTTGAACTGAATACGGGTTTTATCTGTATTATTTCACTATATGCTTAAGAGACAGGCTGTCCTTTGTTACTGCTAATTAACACACCTGGCAAGAAGCTCACAGAGATCAGGCGTGTGTCTAATAAGTGGTGGATTTTAGCTCATCCTTCCTCCACTGCCTGTCCAGGCCTCTCCACCCAAAGCTCTGGAAAACCATCCCTGGGAGGATGGCGTAGAGCCCAGAGCATCCCAAGAGTGGCAGAGAGCCCAGCCTTTGCACAGAGCCCCGACTTCACTTGCCTGTCCCTACAGAGTCTCCATTTTTTATCTCAGCTCCCCTCAGGAGGGAAAAAATGCCTCCTATCAATATATTATTTATAAATTAACTTGCCAGTCCAGATGTGGTAGTGAACACCTGTAAGCACCAGCACTCCGGAGGCAAAGCAAAAGGAACAGGAATTCCAGGGCAGCCTGGGCAGCACAGGAAGGCAGTCTCCAAAATAATTAATTAATTTTAATTAATTAATTAATTAATTAAAAAATTTAAAAAGCAAATTTATAAGGTATACAGCCATCCTAGCAAACATTAGCTATTTGAAAAGAATGAAGTAAAATTCAAAAAATAAGGTGAGTAGTCGGTTCCCCTTACTTTGGAAAGCCGTGCTGTCGATGCCGACAGAGTCCTGTTGTGACAAAGAAATACATCATTGCGGATGTTCCTCATAGACTTCGAACCCCTGAACTGCTGCTAGAAGGGAAGTAAGCAGCGGCCCAGAGGAAGGAAAGATGGCTGGGGAAATGGACAAGTCCTGCAGCCAGCGGATGATGGTCCCAGGACCAGGCCCATGTGGACTCACCCCCAGTCCCAAACTCTCTTGACTGCCCTGTCCTGGTGACATAATAAAAAGGATGGCAAAGGTTCATTTTCTTGGGCCAGAAAGTTACGTTCGGGTCTGCAATGTAACAAGCCAGCGCTTACTGCCTGAGACAGCCATACTGAGTCTGGAGTAGACTGAGGTCCATCTGCTGCCCTGAGGAGACACCAGAACTCTCGGTCCAGGCAGCCGAGCATGTGGAGCCTAGGGAGAAGGAAGAGGCTGCCAGGCTGCATTTAATGCTATTAAAAGCAGCTCACATAGTTTCCACCATCCCTAATGGAGCCATGTCATTTTACAGACCCAGCCCTTGCTTCAGGCATCCGGCTAGGAATTATGGGTATTTAAGAGAAGCAATTTTCAAACCAATCTCTTCCAGGTCATTCCAAGGATATACTATGCTGTGCCCAGGCTTTGGAACGGCAAGAGACAGCAGCCCTTGCCTGGCTACCTAAGTCACGTGGCTTTGAAGCCTTTCCCCAAAGAACACCCAGTTGTTTTGGAGGTGTCTCAACAATTTGTCGAGTCTGCCAGCGACATCTCTAGAGAGGGTAGTCTAGCATCAGCCACCTGTATGTGAAGACTGGGGGCTTACCAGAATAGGTAACCCCATAGCCCAGGTACAGTTGATAGCTGGGGTTGGAAGAGCTGACCCAGTCTCTGAGAGGGCAAGTCTCTGCCATTTTTGGATACTTCAAATCATAAAATTAGTTAAGCATGTTTATTTCTCTGTTAGCTAATCCCAAAGTCGTGGAAGTATACATCTCTTGTCTCCAGAAGCCTCTGAAGAAAGAGGGTGGAGGGGGACAGTGGCAGTCCCACTGAGGGCCGAAGCAACAGCTTAGAGAAAAGAGCAGATGCTTCCTTCCAGAGAGACCTGAGTTAGAAGCCAGCTGTGGGCTTAGACCAGGGCCTGGAGACATTTCTTCATCTCCCTGACCTCGGGTTGCTCTCCTGGGAGGTGGCTGTGTGGGGCACCAAGCCCAGTGCCTGAGGGCTGATGATGAACAAACTAAGTGGAAATTTCAGTTTTCTTTTCTCATGATACACATGAGAATGAGAAAAATCCCCAGACTCACTCTTCATTGTCCGACTCGGCAAAGCGAAAGCAATGGCCCCTTCGGGATGGCCCCTAAGGGACGAGGTGAAGGGGGACCCGGCTGTTTCACCTCCTTATACCAGGAACGGTGGGGGTCAGAGGCTGCGCAGGGCGCTTTCGCACACAGTCAAGCAGTGGCACACCTGTGACTGTGGCACCCAGGAAGCCCAGTGGGAGGGAGGATCGTGAGTTCAAGGCTTCTCTGAGCTACATGGTGAAACTCTTTCAAAAGAAAAAGGAAGAGGAAGGGAGAGGAAGGGAAGAAACCCTCCACAATCTCAAGAGTCAGGTGTGCTTAAACATTGTCTCCAAGTCCCCAACAGAAACCAAGAAATGACCTTGTGGCTTAAAAACACAAGCCAGAAGGCAAGGGGCTGGGTCTGACTCAGGGGCGGCACTGTTTGGAAGGCTGTGGTATCTTTAGAATAGAAACAGAAGGGAGTGGAGTCCTCCCCTGGTCAGGAAGAAAGGCTCAAAAACCACCTGGCTCAGTGGTCCAAAAATTGGATGCTGGAAGGGACCTTCCACAGATTCACCAGCAGAGCCAACGGAGACCCTCTGCTACACTGAGCTTTGATGGCTCAGGCCTGTAATCACAATAGTTGGGAAGCTTTGAGCCTGGACTACATAGTAAGTCCCAGGCCCCCCGGGGCTACTGAGACCCCCACCTCAACAAAAAACAAACAGAAAAACAAAGCAACAACAACAACAACAAACCAAGAGCCTTTGGCTCTGGGCCTTCTAATTCCTGACCAGCTCAGTTCCAACAAGCTCCACCTAGATGCAGCCCAGCTTGGAACAACCTGCTGGAATCCCCAGACCTAGGAGATCTCAGCCCCAACTGCCATATTTCTGCAGCAAGTCCAGTCAAAAATCAGAACCACACTTTGCACCTTCCAAATGGCAGTGACGTTCAGTGCCATGAGATTTTGTTGGAAAAAGTCTAATTCCTTAAATCCAGAAGGTCTAGACTGGCGCATCCTGGGGATACACCTAGCCGCCAGCTTGTCTGCAGGGAGGATGGCCAGTGATGCTTTGGGCTGCCACCTCCTCTACCCACACAGGTACAAGGTGCTAGGGTTGAGAAAGAGGTCAGGCTGTGAAGGGATGAAGGGGGGAATTTCCTGAGCATGCTCCCTCCATCAGGACCGTGTCCTAAGTTCCCTTACATAGGGAGCCATGCTTGGATGTGTCTTTAGTTTTGTTTTCTTGAGACAAAGTCAGTTGACTGTCGGCATGGATTGAGTGCGGTTCCCATGGAATTGCCACCTCTAAGAAAGCAGACAATTTGAAATGTCCCAGGGATGATAGTTGTCAAGGCTGAATGCTGGATTTATCCCTGATCTAGTCTTCCTGTGCCTACATGCCTCTAGGACACAGGAAGAAAAGTAGACAGCTGTCACTGTAAACATCACATTCCAGTGCAGGCCCGTTGGGCAGAAGGATGCTCAAATAGCCCATTACCCTAGGAGTAGCCTGTGACCTGGAAGCTAATCTGCCTTGCTTCCATGCCACACCTGTGGGGGTGCTACCCCAGGCTGAAGGCAGGGACCCCCATAAAGGCAGCACTCCTCTCTCTGTCAAACATAGCTCTTGGGTTCTACAGGTCTCAGTGGCCATCACACATGGGTGACACCTAAGTACCACTCACAGTATCCCAAATCTCTGACTGAAGGGAGACAGTAGCCCAGACCCAGGGATTTACCAGATGATGTAGACACTGCCAGGCCTGAGGGATGAGAGAAAGGCTCAGCTAGGAGAGTTTTGGGAGGCAGAATCTGCATCGTTTGGCATGGGTTTGAAGTGAGCTGGTAGGGAGCACAAGGAGTCAGCCCTAAGCCCATAACAGTGAGAGGAAGGCAGAGAGGCAGTGTTGGCTTGGGTCAGAACAGGCAGGGTGGGATGACCTTCATATCTTTAGTAGAAATAACCCAGGAGGTGGTGTGGGGGGCGTTTACCCACCAACCCCACAGTTCCCCAGAGTTTTCTTGAGTGCGAGCAGCAGGAAATATTAGATAGAAGGATTTATTGCGGAGAATCTTGTGGAGATAAACAGATAGAAAATAAAGGATAGCCTCGAGAGGGCCTGGAACCTATTCCAACGGGCCCCGACTGTCTCTGCCCCAGGGTTTTTATAGAGACGCCAAGGGGTGGAGCAAAAGACCTGCTCCCCCAGCACAGCCAAGTGCAGACCATCTCAGACACCTGCACTCAGGCCCGTGGTCCTAATCATCCTCTATGCGGACCTGCTGGGTAAAGCCACGAGGAACCCGAGAACGGGCTCCCACAGTGGTATCAGGAGAGGAAAGCGTGGCTGGACTTTTAAGGTTCGTGGGCATGTTTTGTAGGAGGAACCACACATGTAGATGGTGTCAGACAGAATACTCTATGAGCTAGAAGGTTGCAGCCCGAGACATCACCCACCAGCAGCACTGAAGGCCTGGGAGAGTCCAAAGGAAACAGACAAGGTACGGCAGCTCCCAAGGCAGTCTGTCCAGTTGAGTCCCTAAGCAGCGGCTTCAGCCTCTTCCCGCAGTTACTGTTCTTAGTATTTGGGTAGTTTCTTTTAGTTCAAGGGATTCCATAACGACACCTTATTTTTCTTTTGTTTTTTAATTATATCTTTTAATTGCAGGAGTGATCCTATGCTTATTGTAAGAAGGTAAACAATACAGAGATGTGGGTGAGAAGCCTCAGACCAGTCCTTCTGAATCACCTCCCCTAATATGTGCACATGCATGTGCACACCATGTACGTATACGTGCTTGCACACACACATAGGTTTGATTTTAGTTCTGTGTTGTACAAAATTGGGAGACTAGACTATTACTCTTCTTTGTTCACATAAGAAGTCATGGGTATGTATTTGATTCACTTATTGTTACTTAATGGTACTTAGTTTGGTTACTCCAGTTTTTAATCTAAATGTTCTTGAGATCATGTTCTATTATGCCTTTCCTTTTTACTTAATTTTTAATCGGTTCCCATGCCATTAAAGGCTCTTTGTAATCATAATTCCATTGGCTGCATCATGTCCCAGAATATGAGGAAATCATCATTTACCAATTTGCTTTCTGCCAGTGGGGACTTTAAAAATAATAATACAGTGAGCCTTGCACAGTGTCCAGCTGCGTCTTCATCTCTGGCTATTCTTTCTCTCAAGGATGTGAAAACTTGTAGAGTCATTGTCCAGGCTACCAAATTGCTTTTTCCAGAAAAACTAGCAGTCTGTTCCCACCAGCAATAACCATTAAAGGCTCCCTTTTCTTTTCCTACTTCATGGTTGACGGGAGTGGCACACTGCCCCTCGGCTTGCATTTTATGTTATTATGAGGTTGGTTTAATCATCTTTGTAGTTCTTGTCGTAAGAGCCACCCAAGCACATGCACCCCTCACTCTGGTTCTCTGAGTCAGCCCTTTCCCCCGCATGCCCGGCCCAGCACGGCCCTGTGCCCTCCCGCTCCAACATGGCCCCTTCCCTCCTGTTCCTACATCTCTGCTCACCAGCATCACCCATCTCTCTCTAGCTGCTCTCCCCTGGCTTCTGTACCTAAGGGGCATCCCTTGCTCTGTGTCCAGAGGCCCCAATACCAGAGACTAGAGCAACCAAGTCTGAGCCTAGAATTTTGTCGGGGGCTGCCATCAGGCTTGGATTAGTGCTGACAGGCAGCAGATGCCAAAGGAGCCTTTGCTGCTCTGACCTTGGTCCAGGAAGAGACACAGCCCTCTCGTCTTTTCCTCTTCCATTTTCCTTCTCTCCTCGTTAGTCTAGCTCAGGCTTTTAATTTTCACAAATGATACAATTTGGAGGTTTTTGGAGTTTCTGCAGGAGAAGGCCTGTGATCCTCTGAGCCCTGGGGCCTGTTTGCCATTGTTGGAGAAGAGGGACCCTGGATGCTCTGCAGGCCCCATCAGACTGTGGTAATAGGCAGGGGCTGGTGGCTGCGGCATAAAGCCGGTCCTTCGCCGTGAGACTTCACAGAAATCCCGCTGGAGCTTTCTTGGCTCTTGCCCTGTCTACTTTCCTTCATAATGATGAATGGCTGAAAAGAACTATCTAATCTCCAAACTGCTGGCTTTTTTTCCCCTTCTCTTTCTTCAAGGAGAAGAGGAAGAACACGGTCACATAAAACAGAGTCCTTCATCGCCCGCTCCTCAGGAGACGGTCATTCCCTTTTCATCCCGGGGCCTGTTTCTGATCTGCGATGGGCTCGCATTGAAAGTTCCAGGCTGGCCCCCTCTAATCGGCTGCGACAGACGCGGCCGTTGCGTGGGCTGCCCACTGAAATTGAATTGATTATCCGGCCCTCTGCCATTTTGTTCTGCGCACGATTGCTTAATAGCTGTCACCTTGGCTTTCAGTCCCAGCCAGCTTTGGGCTGACTGGTTCCCATTACTCGGGATGGCCAGTGCAAGTTCACCACCCTTTACAGGATGTCCCTGATTGATTCCGTATGCCTTGGAGACCCGTGAGAGATTTGCATAGGGCTTGCTTGGGGGGTGGAAGAGAAACCTCTGGGCCACAGACGCTGCCAGGTTTTTGCTGTGGGGCTCGCCATATTTGAATCATTACCTGAATGAGTCTGGCCTCTGCTGACATAACTGCTAATGAATTTGTAAATTTTGCCAAACTAGAAAACTTAGCCTGTTCTAACCTTGGCTGTCACCACCTGCCCACGCCCCTCCACCACTGGGGGCCACAAGCAGAAACTGTGTGCTTTTCTGGCCTGAGCTCACGCAGGTCTTTGAAATGACAGTCTCTCCCTCCCCACCACCCCTGCCCCAGCAGGCAGGAGAGCCTGGCTTGGAGGGAGACATCTTTCAAGTAAAATCCTTTGCACTGGGAACTACTTCAATTAGACAGCAGGCTGAATGTCAACATGCCCTCCGGCCTTTTAAGTGGGTTTTAATTTTATGTTGTAAGATAAGGCACTGCAAGGCCAGGCTGCTTCTCTTCTAGCAGGCTCCATTAGAGGGGCCAGCAGAGGCCTCTTGACCCCCTGAGGCCCCGATGAAGCTAGAAATCGCTTTGGTTTTTTAACAATTTGTCAGTTTGACCCAGCTTCTCTTTTGTGATTCCAGGACCTGCTGTCACTGAGGGTAGTCGGGTGGCTGATCTTCAAGGCTGCAAGACCTGTAGCCCTTGGCTGGAGCAGAACTCAGGGGGCCACCCGATCATGGCCACGTAACTGAGTGATAATCAGCTCTTTTTTCTTCCCAAGCAGGGCACAGTAGAAGCAGGCATGGTCATGTGGCAGGCTTCTGGGCCGATGATGTATGACCTGCTGGCGCTACTGAATGGTGCCCTTTGTTCTACAAGATCCCATGTGCCCCCTTTTTATCGAGTTGTTGATTCAGAGGGGCAGGAAAAGTTTCACAAATCCCACTGCAGGCCTGGCTCTTGCTATGCCCAGGTGGGGCAGCCAGGCAAACTCATGCTTCCCAGAAAGTCAAGACTCTGTGTGCTGCCTCAGGTTGAGCACATCTTTGGGAATGACTTTCCCATACTCGGCTAAGGAAGTACTTGGAGAGATTCGAGAAACATACACCCAAGCCCTCCAGGTAAGGAGTGTCCTGGATAGGGTACTATCTTTGGAAAGGAATGAGCAGAGCACTTGAGAGTTAAGAACCACCTTCCCTGTCCCTGAGCTAAATCAAGGCTTTCTCTGTGACTAAGTCCTGGTGGCCACCAACAGGTAAGGCAGTGGGAAGTTGCCTAGTCAGAGGGCCCTGGAGAGCCACAAGGAAGAGCCCAGACAAGTTGCTGAGCAGATCGTGGTCCTGAGGAAGAGGCTTTAAAAGCATCGCTACAGTCGCCTCTGTCTCCTGGGTTTTGAGACCATCTTAAATGGAGACCATGGTGATGGAGAAAGTATCTTGGGGGTGGAGAAGCTGTGAGGGTGAGAGCTGTGGGTCCATTTCCAGCAGCACCTTCCTCTAACCACTTTTCTTCACCTAATGAGAGAAGCCCAGGCTGGGTTTCATCTCCCCAAAACTGTCTACCTTGAGGCCAGGCTCTTGCTTCATACCCACTAGTGTGACGGCAGCTGAGAGACTCACACTGCCAGCCGCTCCAGAAAACCCCAGACTCTGGTTCAAACGTGCTCTGTAGTTACTTTTCTGAAATAACTGCCCAAATGCTACCAAGGAGTCTCTTCTTCCCCCAAAGTGCAGGGTTGTGCTAACTGCTAAGAGAGAGGAGATCCTCGCTGCCTGCCCACTCTATCCTTCTTGGGTCTTTGTGAGCCCTGGAACGTAGCCCCATAACCTGGGGAGTAACATGAGATTGAAGGGACTTGGAACTTCTTCCTTCACTCTGAGGGCCCATGGTACGTACAAATGCTTAGGGGCACTGAGGGCCCCACCAGACACTTGAAGAAAAAATGAGTGAAAAGGGGGGGTAGACACCACTGCCAAGCAATGGCAAGACAGTAATAAAGGACACACACACACTTCACAGTTGTAAGATGGCTTTATGTTCCAATATGCAAAATAAAATGTCCATGCTATATACCAAAACACTTGGAAGTTTCATACCACCTGTCAGCTAATGTGTTTTCTAATAAAGCTTTATCTGTAGTGTGTGCATTTATAATTATATATTTATATATAATCTAAACCATTCTTAGATAACATCAAATGTAATAAAAATTTAAATAGATGTCTTTCCAAATACTCCCTCCAGCATCCTTTTTCAGTAAGTCTATTTGTAAAAAAGCAAAGCTGAATCTGACGTGTGGCCCGCATTTGTGAGATATAGATATATTTATTTATATATTTATTTATATAATATATAAATAGCTATTCAGCATGCAAAGAGTGTAGTGATTTCCAAATCCTGATTTAGAGTTCACACCAGCCACCCTGCCATTCTGGTGACATTCAATGCTAATGGACTGAGTATGTGCTCTCCTCATTGCCCATTCTGAAAGAATTCTCTGCTCCTCTGAGCGGGAACGCTGACGTACTTTTTCTGAGCTGTCCATTTCCTTCTGCCGGCTTCCTTGCTCCAGGGATGCAGATTTCCTGGGGGCAGAGCGGGTCTAGCAGATGTGTAACATCAGTTCTGATGAGACCTCCACGGGATGCTGCCAGGTAAGGTGTGTTTGACTGCCCATCACAGGCTGCAGAGGGATCTGAGAGGCCGCATGCTGTGACTGGGGGGAGCAGCTCTGGACTTTATGATGACGAAACTTGATTACAGAGATAACTACTGGTGGCATTTTTCTTCCTCTCGGGGGAAAAGCAAGCACCATGAGGTGACATTTGGCACATGACCCTTTCTGAAAGTCATGCCTCAGACCCTGGAGCTTCAGGACTCCATGTCCAGGCTGATGCATGGCCAACTCCACTCTCACAGCTCTCTAAGGCTCAGGTAGTCTCATACAATCTCCAGAAGCCAAAGGAGGGGGGTACTCCTGTTCCCAAGAGTGGCGGGCGGCTCCCCTTACAGGTAGAAGGCCAAGAACCCTAAGTAAGCACAGATACCCCCAATCCCAGCAAAGAAAGGCCCTCCCTGTGCCAGAGGCCTCAGCCGGCCCCTGAGTAAAATCAGAGTATAGTTCAGAAACCTCTAGATAACTCACGAGCCCTCTACTTCTGTCCCACCCAGGGCATGTCAAGAGATGCCAGGTAACAGTGGGCTTGGCTCCTGAAGCCAAAATTACTTCTTAGATAATTGTATTTTTTTTTCTTGTTTTGGCCTTAGCTGCATGTCAGAAGACAGATGCTCTCCAATCACATACAGGCTTGTAGAAGCACACGCATACAAGCATGCACACACACACACACACACACACACACCCCTTCTGAAATACCTTTCCATGTCTCTTGGCAGTGCCGGCCACCCACAGAGGTTAACACTGGATTAACATGGTCCTGGGGCTGTCAAGAATCCAGCAGTCACATCACCCATCAGTCCAGTTCTCCACAGTTCCCACTCCTGAATGATACTGTAAGGAAGACTCTCGGGTCAAGGAGAAGCTCTGTGAGTAGAGGAACTCGTTGGCAGCGTTCAGGTGCGGTGAGGGCGGCTTCCTCTCACACACACTGGGGAGGCCACGCTCTCTGGGGAAGGAAGCGGAGGGCCCCCGCTCTCGGACCTGAGACTGGGAGAGCTGATTATACACACTGAAGTGGGCATTTCCTGGTGGCTGGGCGCTCTGGGCCGAGATGGTGGGCAGCCGAGGCATCATCGTGGTGGTGGTGAAGTGTGTAGGGAAGGGCTGGTAAGGCACAGTCTCCATGGTCTGAACGCTGTAGCTGGTATACGGCGAGACCGAGGTCCACATGTTACAGCTCAGGGGAGGTGGGGGCAAGTCGTCCACGGCAGACACCCCCGCAATCTCAGGCCCTGAGCTCGAGTACATACAGGCCTCTCTGGGGGTCACCTCACTGCAGTAGGAAGGACTCAGCATCTGCTGGTCGTAGGGAGGGGGAGAACGGAAATAGTGATCGTCCCCTACCGAAGAGGGAGTTTCCAGATAGGATCGTTTGCAGGGTAAGTCCAGGTGGCGGGCACTGTCTGCTGGAAGACAAAGAAGCGCTCAGGAAGGGGCGTTCCCAGCGGCCCAGGGCCTGGTGCACCCAGCCGCCACCCCCCCACCCCCCCCACCCCCTCATGCCAGGACAGCCTGCCCTTTTCACTCAGCACCCGCCCTGGCCCCATGTTGCCTGGTACTCCCAGAACCGTTTACATCAGCTGCAGCTTTTATAAGGTGGCAATGGCCAAGAAGCGGTCAGATTGTGGACCCCCGTCAAAGGCCACGGGGGATACCACATCACTGGACACGGAGGGATGCGCTGCATCAGGCAACGCAGAGCTCTGATCCTTTGCCAGCCTGACTCTCGGGATGCTAAGAGGCCCTTGTGCACACTGGCATTCTCGGGCTAGCCCAGCCTTGGCCCAGGAAAGTGAAGGCAACTGCCAGGCCGAACCAGGCCCAGAGACCACATCTGTCAGAACTAGCCAGCAAATTAAGGCCATGATGTTACTGCCTCAACCCTCAGTGCCTGCGGAGAGCCTCAGGAAGGAGGCAGTGGGCCAAAAGGCTCGTAGGCAACTTTTTGCTGTTTTGAGACTAGTTTAACCCTACTGGGTTCAAAAAAGACACAGCTGCCGTTGTCCCGCCAATCCCCATCTAACAGTCTCTTCGAAGCAGCTGCCCCAGTGACAAGAGAAAAGGCTGAACGTTCAGGCTACTTTGATAGCCCCTGGAAAGATGCCATCAGCCACCACAAACCACATTTCTGCATCTTCCAACACCCCACCACCCGCCCCCCACTGTGTGGGCTCAACCCTCTGGAGTAATATGTCTTCCCCTGGGATCCAGGGATAACTGAGGCTTGAGGGCTAGGGCAGCAGCCCTCTCAACAAATTTAGGAACACTTCCCTGTGGCTGATCTTGGCCTCTGTCCTGTGCTTTCTTCTCTAGGGATCCATGCTGGGAGCCATGGATACAGAGCTGGGCAGCCTGGAGGAAGAGGGGTGGGGCTCCTAGCCCCTCTGCAGACTAATGCCTGGCTACCCAGGGATACTTACAAATCTTTCTCCCACTCCTTCCCCTGCACTAAATTCCTGTGATTTGGCAGATGACCCAGTCACTCTGGGTCAGGAAGGAGCAGAGGACCAGACAGGTGGTATAGGCTTTAAGGCCATCAGTATGTACCACGATTATCAATTTTGTTGCTGACCTATGAAAGCAACTGTAGACCAAATACAGGTATGGCTGAGCTCCAACCAAGTTTTATTTATGGATACTAAAATTTGACTATTATATAATAACATGGAAAAAAAACCCACCTTTTTAAAATGACCCAAAGGCCATTCTTCTGACCTCCAGGGGACTGGATTATAATGGGACTTGCATCTAGGACACTTGGCATTCTGCCAGGCTCATCTCCAGGAGTGGGCTGACAGAATGTTCTAGATTATAATAAGCAAAAGTCCCCAGACTCACTCCCAAGAGAATTTTGGGGACCTACAAAAGTCCCTTGGCAAGCAAGGTAACACTATTCACAGCTGACTCTGTCTCGACCTGCTGATTTCCAAGCCAGTGTTATACAGAAGCCAAGTGCCCAGTCACTCATTTCAGTGCCCAAGACGCCTGTGTGCATCTTTAAGGGCTGGATGGAGAGCACCAGACCCAGAACTTTGGGTTCTCCCTGCTCTGTGGCTGAGACTACCAACAATCCAGCTTCCTGCTTCCTTCTAGGCAGAGCCGAGCAGGAGGAACCCCATCGAGACTCCCAAACCAACACCTGGGGCTCCGGCCAGCATACTTGGAACACCAAGAACTGTCTGAGGATTCCCAAGGCCACACAAGAGTGAGGGCCCACATGCCAGCATGTGGGAAGGTGGCTGCTCTGTCCCAGCCCCGCCCTCAGGCTCTTCCGGAACCCTACCTCTGCGCTTCAGGCAGTGGTAGAAGAGGCTGGAGTCCCTTTGCGTGGGGAAGGTGTTGAGGGGCAGGTCCTGGGGCTCTGCAGCAGCAAACGGCACGTGGGCCCCGTTCTCATACTGGTAGTGCTGCAGTGCCTGGTGTGCGCTGTGCAGGGGACTGACGTCGGGCTTCGCCGAGAGCTGGCTGGGGACGAGCCTCTGCCTCATGATGCTTTTTGAGATCACCGGGTACTCCTTGCTGGAGGAGCAGGGAGAGAGTGAAGATGCTTTAGGGTTCCTGGGTCTTCCCGTCCCACCCCTGGCCAGGGCAGCCCCACCTCTGCAACCGGGCCACACGCAGGTCACTGTCGTCACTGCCCCGGAATCCCTTGGCAAAAGGGTTGTTCTCAATTTTCAGCTGTGTGATCTGTCAGAAAAGGACACACAGAGTCGCTGGGAGGAGAGAGGACAGGCTGGCTTGGTAGCCCTCCTCCCCCCAACTCAGGCCCAATGAGAACCTCGGTATGGCCTGGAGAAGCTGAACCCCAGCCTAAGACAGCTCAGGGTCCAGGACCAACTGGGTCTTCCTTGACCTGGCTGCTCACCGGGAGCTTGCCCCAGGCTCTCTACTCTATTTGCTTCAGTCCTGATGGTACTTTCTCCTGATCCCTGTGACAGCTTCCTGCGTGACTGCGAATCTGACTCAGCCACACTTCTGAAATCCACCTCAGCCTATGACCAGGGGAAAGGGATGGGGAGGTGATTGGCACATGCCAGCCAGCTAGCTGACAGGACCCAGGTTCCTCTCCCTGCTAGCCCAGAACTATACCTACAGGAAGATTCTAAAAGAAGAGTCCAACCCTCAAACCCCAAGGCAGACTCCATGCCTCTAGTTTTCAGTTGCTGGCCATGGCTCTGCCCTCTCCAGGGCCCTGCTTCCTAGGAGGGCAATCTCACTGTCTGTCCCACTCTGCTTTTCTATCCAACACTCCACGAGCCCTGCCTGGGGTTGGCATCAGCTCACTTCACCTCAGGTGCAGCAGGCAGGTTGGATGGTGTTTCAGTGCGGGTTGTGGTTATTATACCTTGTGGTTCTGGTAGGAGGTCACGGAGATGAAGGCGGTCTCTGGGAACACGTGGGTGCAAAAGGCTGTGTTCTTTGAGCCAAAAGCATTGTTCTCATCGGCCTTAACGATGTGCAGCCGCGGCTGGTACTTATGCATGGAGTTGAGGATGATCTGTGAGAGAAGATCTTGATCTGAGCCCCGGGCCCCACTCCCTGGGCCCTGGCTAGCCTCTTCCTGAGAGCCTAGGACCCAGGCTTGAACCCAGAAATGTCTCAAAGCTCCTGAGTAAAGAAACTGGGTTCCCAACTCCATCCTCACAGCCTCTCTGTCCTAGGAGCACCTTAGCCCAGCTTTTGTGGTGTGGGATTGTTTCACTGGGACCATTAAGGGCCTAGGAGAAGTCTGTACAGCTGAATGACTTGTCTGAACTACAGGCAGAAATCCAGGGTGCTGCTGACGCACTGACCTTATGTCCCTCACCTTCTCTGGACCTCATCTGTGAGATCCTAGTCCACAGCCTCCTCCCTCCCCTCAACCTACAGGAGCCCTGCCTTTCCCGGGACTGCCCCCTGTACGTGCTCAGCCACATCTGTCAACACTATGGTAAGCGTCTGCAGGACAGGAGAGAGGAGAGAAGAAGCTGAAGATCTCCTGCTCTAGCTCGGCACCATGGGAGACCAGTTGCTTGCCGCCCTCCAAGCCGCTCAAGGCAGTTCCTAGCCTGAGGAACACTTATCCTGTGAAAGCACTGTTCCTGAACTGCTGCCTGGGCCTGCAGGGGACCTTGAGCACCCAAGAGCAGGGGACGAGGCTTGGGGACAGAGGTCAGCCTAGCTGACTGAAGCTTAGGGAAGAGCCCAAGATGCTTGGTCCCCTGAGCCCAGGCAGAGACACACAGTAGTTAACTGCCCCAAACCTGCTTCATATGGCTGTGCCCCCACGGTAGCGGCTACATCAGGTGCCATTAAAATGCATTTTTTATCGTTGACATTTGCCAGACGTCCTCCCATTGAAGGCAGGACCAGGAATTTGGGGCATTTTATCAGCACTGCTCCATCTGTTAACCCTTTGCTTTCTATCTCAGCCACTGGCCCTCAGCTCCTCCTCCCTTCCAAAGGCTTTCCTCTGCCTGGGGGTGCCCCCTTCCAGGTTGGGCTTGCTGCTGCTTCTGTGGAAAGAAATATTTAACCCTTGGGTGGCCACAGTGCCAAGAGAAAAAGCCCAGAGTTGGGCTCTTTCCTGGAAAGCCTTGCTGAATTCTGAGTCCCAGAAGGTTCCATACTCATCCTATCTCTGGAGGGCTGGTGCAGGCCAGGGGCTAGCTGTGGACATTAGTCTAACCTAGGCGGCTCTGGTCAGCCTTTCTGTCTTGTCCACCAGCCATTACCCTCTTGGGGTTAAGTGCAGAGCTCCCTGGTAGCCTTGAACTACTGCCCAACTCAAAACGAGGCGGAAGAGCACGTCCTTTCCTAGCAACCAGGCATGTCCTGATACGGTAGAGCTGGGCCTTACGAAGCACCTCGAGATTCTGGAAGGGATTCTGTTACCTTGTACAAGTTGTCAAGGCACGGGTACTCACGAAGGACCTCTGTTCCCGGAAGCCAGCAAGTGGCTTCCTGGCAGCCTGGGCATCCCCAGGAGCGCTGGGTTCCCACCTCAGCACGGCAGTTCCTGCCACATTCCCATTCTCTCACCTCTAGTCCCGTCTTCTCTCCCTTCTACAAGGACCCAGGGCCTGTACTGAACCTCCCAGATCTGAAGCTTCTCGCTCTGACTTGCCCACACCATGTCGCTTCCTAATCCTTGACTCTTCAAACTACAAACTCACCCAGGGCTGGAAATGGGGGCTCAGCTCCCAATCCCACTAAAATAAACTTCCCCAGAGCAAGGGCCCCATCCTTTGTTCTTTTGCGCCTCAGCCTTCTCGGCCGAGTGAGTGTAGAGCCGGCCCAGGCCTACAAACCTCTAGATTTTACGTTCCTCACCAGAGACAAGTTAATCTTGGCATTTTTGTTCCAGTCAGAATTTGAAAATGAACATGTATCTAATACAGTCTTTCTACGGGCCCTCACACGCTGCAGCTCCCCCAGTCTCTCTGGTTCTCCTAGACTGGCAACACAAAGGCAGACCAGACAGAACCCCAAACCACAGCCATTGTGCCCAAGTCTTAGGGACATTCTGCAGCAGCCACAAAGCATCCCTGCTCCCATGGCCACTCCCACCAGGTCCATAAAAAGTCCTATGTTCAGAAGGCCACCACTTTAGCCTAGGAGACAGTGTTCCTGATGACTTGGGTTGAGAGATTGCCAAACACACCTTCCAGAGAACAGAAACTGCTGGACCTGCAGAGGCAGGTAGGATCCACTAGAGTATCGGGGGGGTCGAACGACCCTTTCATAGGGGTCACCTAAGACCACCAGAAAACACAGATATTTACATGTTATGATTCATAACAGTAGCAAAATTATGGTCATGAAGTACCAACAAAATAATTGTATGGTTGGAGGTCACCACAGCATGAACTGTATTAAAGAGTCACAGTGTTAGGAGGTTGAGAACACTCACCAGAGGGTACAACCTTGGCACAGAGAAGCCCACCTGTTGTCTCTCCACCAGCTCTAAGTCCTGAGCAAGCTCTTCTCCAGACACTAGGGTCCCCACCTGTCAGAGTAGAGCCCTCAACCAGGTGGCCCCAAACACCCTTCAAGCTCCTAACCATCTGGAACCTGTGGGAGGACCCCACCCTTCAAAGCAATGCACCTGTAGATCTAAATCCCAGTCCTGCCAGCCTGAGAGAATCCGAAAGCAACTGAGGGACGCACACAC
The DNA here is from genome assembly GCF_007827085.1 of Peromyscus californicus insignis. Taxonomy (NCBI): domain Eukaryota; kingdom Metazoa; phylum Chordata; class Mammalia; order Rodentia; family Cricetidae; genus Peromyscus; species Peromyscus californicus. The sequence goes on from NW_026294551.1 coordinate 36,852,457, forward strand.
CTAGCTCCCGTCAGAAGCTCCTCAGGCGCCATGTTCAACTCGTTTGCCAGAGTCTCACTTTCATAGCTGTTGTAGAATGGTACCGGGCCAAACGGGCTAGCCACGTCAACCACCCTACTACATGACTAGTCCCATCATCACCATTGTTCTACAGAAATGGGATTCATTATGTTCTGGCTACAATTCAGAGGCCTGTTCTATTAACAACTGCAATAGCGCCAGACAGCCATCTCGAGAGCTTACCATGACGTGCTTTGCCACCGAGGTCTACGTTCACCCCCATTAGAATCCAAGAACTTGAGAGCCTGGAAGGATGGGGTGCAGAGGGTGTTCTAACCAGCCCCCTAGGTTTACAATGAGGAACAGAAGGCCTGGAGTGGGAACATGACTCGCCCAAGGACACGCAGCTGGATGAAGACAGGCGGTCCAGTCGATTCCAGATGGCCTTGGAAAAAGTACAACCTGCTCTCGATGGACTTCATGACTAATAAGGTGTCTGCTAGACACTGAAAGGGACATGGACCCCAACGCAGCTGTTAGGATACCAGCCACACAACAGCAGGCTGACGTGCACTCTGTCACATAGAAAACCGGATTTACCCAGCATCATGTGCTTACTAAGGTTACTTCCTCCACCCTGCCCAGATTAGGACAGGGATAGGATCTGCAGGAGAGCGGATGTAGTGGCTCATACCTGTGATCCCAGGACTTGGGAGACTGAGGTAAGAGATCAATGCCAGCCTAGGCTGTGGAATGAAGTATTTGTCAGAAAAGAAAGGGAAGAGAAATAGGAGGGTGGAAGAGAGAAAACGGAAAGGATTCAGGCAGACCTTCAGCTCATTCAAGAAGCTTTGCCTGAGGAGCCTTGGGTCTCACTCCCAGGGCGGCAATCTGGAGTTCTCACACACAGCCAGGAACCGGTTTTACCTTCTCTCACAGCAACGACAGTCAAGGGTCGGGAGGATGCAGCCTTCGTGCCAGGCCCTGGGCTAGGTATTTTACATATATCACAATCTTCACAGTGTCTCTACAGGGTCAACATCACGGCTACCATGGGCTGAGTGTCAGAAGACATTTGGACAGCCTCAGACAGCAATCTGAGGCTGAGGCAGAATCAGGCCGAACTCTTAGGCTGCACTTCCTTTTACCTAGCTGTGGAGGCATGGCCTGCTCAGGAGTCTGGAGGTTTCTGGAGCTCCCGAGGCACGGGCAGGGGGTTGGCATACTATCAATCAGGAAACGGTGACCAAGAGGGAAGGCAGGACAGATCTATTGGGGGACAGCAGCCCCCGGCACAGGAAAGGCCACCTGTCTGAACACCACGCCATTCTGTGGGGTCGTTACTCACGCGCTGTCTACCAGCCCCCACTGGCTTGACAGACATAATGTGGGACATGCCATCGCCAAGAATCAAGCGGTGAGAAAACACGGTGGAAGAGTCTGCATTTACAAGGGCGGCACCTGAGATGATGCCTCCCGAGAACGTGTGGACCCTTCGGGAGGGCACTGGAATGCACTCCCGAGGACAAGGAGGGCACTCCAGCCAAGGAAAGGGCATTCCTCGCAATCTTCCCAATGCTAGTGTGTAATTTAAAGGAATTACAGTAGAAACGTAAGTTTCTTTTCCAGTTCCACATGCTGATCCTACAGTTCATATGAAACGCACACACACACACAAAAAAAGCAGAGCCAAGGGACAAGCCTGGCCAACACTAAATGTCTCAGCGGTTAAGGCACATGAACAAACAAATTCATATGGGGACCAAGAGGGCAGAAGACATCCTACCCAGGGAAAGAGGACCCTCCTCTACTGATGCTGGAACAGCCGGGTAGCTCTCTCCAAAGGCAGAAAAGTCGGGACTGACACCTCCCATCAAATGCTAGCATACTTCTAAAAGGATCCCTATTTTATACTTAAAAAATAAATCCAGAGCTGGCAAGATGGCTCAGTGGTTAAAGACCTCTGCTGCCAAGCCTGGCCGCTGGAGTCTGATCATGAGAACCCACACAGTGGATGGAGCAGGCCCCCAAAGCACTCGAAAGGCCAAGGCCGAAGATCCTAAGCTGGAGGCCAACCTGTGCTACACAGAAAGATTCTAAAAAGTACTGAAGGAAAGTTCCCTCGTAAAGAAGAAATGACTGAGGCCTTTCCAGAACCTATAAAGGAAGAAAGGATAAATTCAATCAAAAACGACTGCCAGGGAAAACCACTACCACTGGGGACCGGATCGAGTGACGAGCTGGCAGAGGCATTAGACAGGACCTAAATCTTCCATTTATAAAAGCTCCGAAAACTGATGAGCTCGAAAATTGAGAGGAAAGTGGAGGAAGAAGCACAAGAGTTCACAGCAAAGGAGATCCGTGTAAAAGATGCCCGAGGAGAAGGGAAGGAGACGTAAATTAAAACTAGAGTTGGTACCTATAGGTCGCCTATCAAACCGTCAGGAACGGCTCCATCAGTACAACCCTGAGGACCCACGTCTGATCCCCAGGACACGTGTCGAAAGCTCTGAGACCCTATCCTCAGAAAACAAAAAGTAAAGACAGCCTGGGCTGGTGCCAACACCTGTAATTCTAGCACTCGGGAAACTAAGGCAGAAGGATCACAAGTTCAAAACTAGCCTGGGCTATCATACCTCAAAAAACCAAAAAAAACAAACAAAAAACAAAACGAAAGCACCTGGTAACAAAACAACGTGGTTCATGGGACAGAAAAATGGAAGGCAGCTGCACCAGAGGAAGACTCTCTGAATGGAAGGCTCCCCAGGATCCGTTCTTCTCAGAGCAAAGTGCAGAAGGTGTTGCTATGGTAGCCTATTCCGCCTGTATGTGTCAAACAATGCTCAAGGTAGTCACAGTGGCTAACCACGTCACAGCAAAAACACTTTTACCTATTCAGTGACAAATTTTACTAATTTTGTATGTGTTTATGCACACGTGTGCACTTGGAGGCCAGACGTCAACATCCAGTGTTGTCCTTAGGTACTCCCCACCTAACTTTTTGAGACAGGCTCTAGCATCTAGAGTTCATTAATCTGATTAACTAGGCAGTGAGTTCCAGGGGTTCACCTGTCCCCACATCCATAGTACTGGGGCTGACGCATGCCACTGTGCGGGGCTTTTTCACAATGAGTGCTGCCCTCAGGCTTATGGGGACCAATTGAGCCATCTCCCCAGTCTCCTTGGTGACTTATTTTTAAATCTATGTGACCGTATTTCCTATTCAAAAATCAACTGTAGAGATACACAAGTCCTGATATACAACTTTCTAAGTACAGGGATGAAAAGGTGCACATGCTCTGAGCACACAGAGAACCTGTGCTTTGAACTCAGAACCACGGATAAGGAATGAAAAAAGGTAAATGGGACAGGAAAATCATCCACACCCAGGGTGGCGTGGATGTCAGATAGGAACAATGTTGTACAAGGCTGCCCTCTGAGCCAAACTGCCACCATCTTCGTGAGCTCAGCTGTACCTACTTGCAAAAGATGCCAGCTGTTGGTGACTGCTGGGTCCTGGGACCCTCACCAGAGTAAGCAGCCACCTCCCCCAGCCAGCTGTGTGCAATTCTGCCCTCGTGCATGTGGCCTCAAGGGAGAGGTTGGCAGAAGAGGCTCCACCTGTGCAGCGAACGGGGAAGCCATTATCCACACTGGGTAAAGACTTTCAGTGGATCCTCTTGCAGGGGAAGCACCCACACTCTGTCAGTAACCCCACATCTCATGCTCTGTGAGTACACCAGTAAATTCACTGTTCCTCAGGGTGAACTTGGATGGAATTGGACACTAGGATGTCATTGGGATGCTGGGAAGGGAGATTATTACATTATTGATTACATTATTGATGCCCCCCCACCTCCGGAGTATCCTATGTCTTGTTAAGAAATTCAGATAAATCTCTGTAAGTATGGGGCCAACCTAGTCTACAGAGCAAGTTCCAGGACAGCCAGGGCTACACAGAGAAACTTTGTCTCAAAACAAACAAAAAAAAGTCAAAAATAAAGAAACTTCAATGAGGGCTAACCCAGTCCTTCCCAGTCAGATTCGCCCTGTGAGATGGTCCTTTCTCCTCAACCAGTTAGATTTGCCCTGTGAGATGGCCCTTTCTCCTCAGCCAGCTGAAAGGCCTGGTACAGATGCTGGCGGCCATCTCCCTGCACACATAGTATGCACAGCCTACTGCACATCTCTCTTTCCTGGCTCCAGATTGGCAGAAAAGACCTCCGTGCCAGTCACTATGGATCCACTTCAGCCCCACTTGACTTCTTGAAGCCCAAGTATTGCTAGACAACTAGGAGAGAGAGAGGGGATGCACCCTATCTCCATCACACGGCCACCAAACACTGGGGCCTCCTGGAAGGACGGGGTAGGAAGTAGCAAGAGATGATAGACAGTCTGCAGCAGCGGAACGATAGAGTGGAGCTGAAGGTGTGCCACACTGAGGCAGTGGCTGTCCTGCTTCACTCCCATGATCCTTTCTGTTCCTGCTGCCTGCCCTCCTCTAACAAAACCCAGGTTCATACACTGCACCTGTCCTGCCCTCCTGAGCCGCCACCTCCACTGTTTTTAGTAGAAATTTCCTTGTGGGCATTTGCTGCAAAGCCCCACAAGTTGAGGCCAGAGAGATGGCTTAGCAATTAATACAGCACTTGCTGCTCTTCCAGAAGACCTGGGTTCAATCCCAGAACCCACATAGCAGCTTACAAGGATTTGTAACACCAGTTCCAGGAGATTTAATGCCCTTTTCTGACCTCCTCTGGCACCAGGCATGCATGCAAAACACCAACATACATTATATTTTTTTAAAGTTTTTGTTTTGTTTTTTTTTTCAACTCCACAGGTTTCCCAGTCAGAATTCAACCCTGACTTTGGAAGTGTCTAGCCATGTGGTCTGAGAAGTCCCTGCTCTAGATTCCATCTGCCATGAAAGACTGACTGCTCAAACCCTCATACCTAACCCCCTTTCCTGGTCCCCAGAAAATTAAGAAAAACGTCAGGCTGAGAGCAGGCAAGGCTTGCTCACCATATACAAAGATGTAGTGGATGTAGCTGTTCTAGCTATGACCTGAAGCACCACCCCTAGTGAGGTAGCAGGTAACCATTACACCTGCCTGTGACCTTAAAGTACATGCCCCTGGGGCATGGCCGCTCGGGACCCTTAAGACCTGGGATGTACACACACACAGCACTCTCTTCACTCCCTCGTGGTTTTGGATGCTAGAGACAGACCAGGCAAAAGAACAGCGTGGGACTGTGCCTCAGCCTTCCAGGACCCTGCAATGATTCCTCTGTTCTGTATTGTGAGATTTCCTTCTCTAATAAATTCCTTTGCCCCTTAAGCAGACTCCATGGATTGCTAGCAATATCTGGACCCATTACAAAGCCCTGCATCTCATGCGAGGAGGAGGAAGTGGATGGGAAGGTGAGGAAAGGGAGGGAAGGAGAGGAAAAGAAGAAAGGGAGATGAGGAGGCAAAGAAAAAAAGAGGCAGGAAGAAGAGGAGTTGGGGGAGAGAAGAAGACACCAAAAAGAGCATTCATGGAGGGAGAAGTCCTGAAGATAAAGAACCTAAATAAAACAGATAATCCAAATGGCTGCTGTACTCTTCCCACACTCAAAGCCCTCTTCTTGCTTTTATGCAATGGCAGACACATGGCCGGGTGGCCACTTCTACAGTGAGGAGACAGGTAGGCTGGCTTGGAGGATCTCTAAACTAGGGTCCCCTAAGCCCATGTGGAAAACCCCAGGGTAATTCACACCACTGGAACTAGCTGTGGCCTTCTCTAAGATGGAACAGTCCCATCTCATCTCCGAGCTGGTCCTTTCCCACGGAGAGGTTCCAGCCACTTTTGGGGACGTAATGAAGAAAAGTCACCATTGGGTAGCAGCTTCTAGAGCACCTCAGATGCTCTGAAAATCCCAGTGATAAGTCCCATGTCCACTGGGCTGGGGGAAATTCCTTCAGGTCTGGAAGCTCTTTGTGTGGGTGAGTTATGCAGAAGGAAGGGCATGTCTGAGGCAAATTCATAGCACAAGATGGCTTTTTCCCAGGTTCCTAGACTGAGCCAAGAAGGGCACTTCTTCCCCTTTCCCTTCAAGCTTACAACTCCCTCTAACACAAGTCAAGAGTGGAAAGCTAGAGTCCCAAAGGGCTGCTCTGCCCTGGTAAGGCCAAGAAGTGAACGTGTGTACCACAGTCCTTGTCTACATGGCCACAGGCTGCTCCCTCTCTACAGGGATACTACCAATCCCAAAGACAAGACAGCCCGAGTGCAGGGTCCAGAGAGACGAGTGGAGGGGTACAAGAGCCTGAGACTAAGAAGCAGGAGATGAGCCGGACAGCGGTAGCGCACGCCTTTAATCCCAGCACTCTGGAGGCAGAGCCAGGTGGATCTCAGTGAGTTCAAGGCCAGCCTGGGCTACAGAGCGAGATCCAGGACAGGCACCAAAAAACTACACAGAGAAACCCTGTCTCGAAGAAAAAAAAAAGGAGATGTGGGTCCAAGTATCTGCCCTCTTTACTTCTCTACCCTCAAGACTCAATGGTAATAACCTACGGGGTATGGTGGGCAATAAATGCCAAGTGCTGAGTACAAGACAGAAGGCAGACAGATGCCTTCATCCCATCCCTCGGGGATGAAAGCTGAGGTAAAATCTCTATCGCCAAAGAGATGAGCCCCGCATGGGCAGGGCCAGTGCTGCCAGGGCACCCACAGCCTTATAACCCTGCAAGGTGTAGTCCTCACTGGCCAAACTTAAGAACACAGCAGGGTTCCAGAACATGAAGAGCCACCAAGGATGGAGGATGGGCTGAGAAAACAGTATTTTCTCCGGCTTCTAAATTAGAGCCGGCTCCAAGCCTATCGACCCTCTCCTCTCACCTTCTGTAGGGCCAGGGAAGTTGAGAGTGTCTTGGGAAGCACCCTTGCAGCTGGGAGCCATGGTAACAAGCAGGGGCACCTAGGATCCCATCCAAACCCTTAATCTCCAGATCTTTTCAGCTGTCCAAGGAGACCACACCCGCCAAACTCCAGACTCACCCATCCTGCCAGTGCTGCATGAGCCTGCAGGTGTAGTTGGGGGGCCCGTCTCTACACTCCCTGCTGGCACCAGAGCCCCACCCCCTCCATCTTGTGAGCCTGATACCTCAGTCCAGCCAAGCAGACAAGGTCCAGCAGGAGTCGTGTGGGCACAGACCCGGGCAGGATTTGCTCTGGGAGTTGGGGCTTGGCTGACCCTCCCCACTGGGATCTTTGTGCCCTGCATGGGAAACCCAGTCTAGAGACTTGTAAAATAGAGAAGGTTAATGTGGTGAATCAGCACTCGAGGTGTGTATTTACATCCCCAAGAAGAAAGCTGAACTGATTCAGAAACTGAAGTCAGGAGCTGCTTCCTGTCAATCAGGATGAAGCACTTCCAGCATTTTCCAGAATAGACTTCGCAGTATCCTGACTGGCACACAGCTCCCCAGAGACTGCACTGTGCAAGAGATCTGTGCTCTTGTCCCCCTGCATCTCCACCTCTGGGGTTAGGTGTGCAGCATGGCAAGGACCTAGCGGCCTCCACCGCCGAGGTTCTCCCACACCCCTGTACTACACTACCAGAGAACCACAGGAGTCCACGGAGGCAGGGTCTGAAGCCCTGGAAGATGATACCAGCTGCTAGGCTTCTGTTTGAGCTAAACACATTTGAGCTAAAGATTTCCACATAAAAAGCTCCTTTCTGTGGGCCTGCCAGGGCCAGATGGGGAAAGAATGAGCCTGAGCAACTGGGATTAGGGCGTTTGCAGACAGCCACCACTGCCACTCCTACTACCAGTGCCACTGTCCTGACCCATGAACTAGACGCCAGGAAGCCAGGCAGAGGTGGAGGCAGGAGCCAGAGATGATCCTCCCCTTCCAGAGGTCAGAAGGATGGAACATTCAAAGAGCGACTTCAGAACTCACATCTGAAGAGTCTAACAGGAATAGGTTTTGGAAAAACCAAACCTGAGAGATTTGGTCTGTCATCCCCATCCTCTTCCTCACCACCCCCACGATGGTCACCATCGCCAGCGTGGTCATCATCATCATCATCCTCACTATCCCCGTTTTCATGACCATTGACATCATCATCACACATCATCAGCAGCATCCTCCATCCCTATCACCACTACCGCCCGCAGCATCAGCACCAACATCATCTTCCATCACCATCACCACTACCACCAGCAGCCTCAGCATCATCTCCACTGCCATACTCCATTCACTTAGCTCATCTCTGTACGGTACTTCCTGCATATTCTCTCCAGAGCTAGTGAGGAGGAGAGGGATACATACAGCTGATCTGCAGGGTCAGAGAGAGGCCTGACACAAAGTGGAGTCTCTCCTTTCTCAAACCCGTAAGACACCCGCCCCTCCTCCGCCGCCCCTACGGCTGCTCTCTCTCCCAAGACAGACAGATCATCCCTCTTCTTACATGGCCAAAGGGGTCCAGGTGGTTGTTTGTCAACTTCAGCTTCTGGAAGGAGACCAGCTGCCGCATCCAGTGGGCCCCCGTGGCAGGAGAATCTGGGTGGACATAAAGCCTCCCTGGCATGGCCGGCTCCGCCTTGCCTGCGACCATCCTGCAGGACAGCAGACAGCAGGAACAGATGGGTTCCCTGGGGTCTGGTGACGCCCAACTCCCCATTCCCACTTGGAGCAGAGCAAGGCCCAGAGGAACAACAGCTGTTTTTCTATCCAGTGCTGATGCAGGGGGGGAGGGGGGCAGTACTTCCCAGCTCCTTACTCACTGCAGTAGGAAGAGGGGGATGAAGGAAGGCAGCAGCATTTACTTCAAAGACTGGGGCTGTTTATAAAGATACTTCAGGGCGAGTCAGGCACTTCTGTGTGTTTTATTTATACGTTGTATTTATTTACTGGCAACACTTTAACCCCTGAACTACTGACCCCCCCACCCCCTCCCCTGGCACTCCCTTAAATATTTTTTTCTTTTTCAATGTTATAAATATGTCAGCTGGAACTTCTCCAAGGAACTTTCAAATCCAGAGCCTGTTCTGAGTTCTAATCTAGCTTTTGCTTCCATGACCTCCACTGTCACAGACCCCAGGGCCCCAGCCAGATGGTCTAGGGACAAGGACAGTGCCAAGGTGTGGTACTCACTTGGCTCTCCAACCTGCCCATCTTTCCCCCAGGGCCCTTTAGCAAGGACCCTGCTCTCTGACCCGAGGCAGCAGACCCCTCAGTCTGACAGACAGAAACGTGAAAGCTTCAAACCAAGTAATGTCACTAAACAATTAAAGTTTCTCAAGAAAAATGGTCCCCATGCTCCACCTCAGCGGGGCATTAGCAGTGCCTGAATCCACCAGGTATTAGCAGTTTTCCTGCCAGACAGCACCAGCCTGTCCATGACTGTGGGGGAGAATGGCCCCTCAAGGTCCAGCAAAGCCTACACACGTGCCCTTGGTAGTGCTGGTACTGAAAACACGTGCAGCATTCGGGCCTGCCTCAACTCCCATCCAGGTGCAGGCAGTGGACCGGCAAAACAACTCTGGGCGGTAACGGACTGGCTGGCATCAGGAGCAGAAAGAGCAGCTGAGGAAAGATGAGCCCTGGGCCTCTTACCATTTGTTGTCACAGAACTTGTAGCGATGGTCATCCGCGGGGACAATGTCGATGAGCAGGATGTACTTGGTCTTGGGGTTCATGCCTGTGACCTTTACCTTGTAGCTGGGAAACATCCTCCTGAGGGGGTCAAGGGTAGAGGAGAAATGGCAGAGTAAATGTAAGGACAGACCTGGAGCCCTTCTAACCAAAGATCATGACCCCCTTCTCTCTTGCCCTCCCTGTGCCAAAGACAGAGCTGTCCAAACTACACCAGACCGCCCCCCCAGCTGTCAATCTACATCCAGAAAGACAATTTACACCTTTCCCCAAATCTCTCACCCTGGAAATCCCCCAAGATTAGGACCCAGTAAGCTGTGAGCCGCAGCAGCATAGAGACCCGGGTTGGGATAGTGAGGGGGCATTTTAATAGCCATCTGGCTAATTGTCCCTGTCCTTCGCCAGCTTACATACAGCTAAAGTTCTGAGGTGACATCAAGGGCAGCTGACCTGGAAGCTACTCTGGGCCGTTCCCATAAGCAATGAGATGCCTTTCTCACAGGAAAGGGAACTCTGGGAAAACCCTGCTAAGCCTGGTTCTTCCTGTGTGTGCTGAGGGGTGTTTCTCATGGTAGATGCTTCGCCAAGGCCATACATAGCACCTTGACTAGGAACCCAGGAAGTCACTGGAGAAGCCTCATAGGTAAAAACATGGAAGCTAGAATCAGCCTGCCATTGATCACAGCCAGGCCCACCACTAACCAGCTAAGCCTCAGTCAGGCCTGGATCTCCCATGCCTTGATTTTCCTACCTCTCAAGTGAGGGTAACATTACTATGTCCTCCAGCCCCTGCTCTGTTCCACCTCCCACGGGCCAGTGCTACGGTCTGTTTCTGTGAAAATGGACCCAACAGAAATGAGTCTTCCAGTTCCTGTAGCCCAGGAAACTATTCTGAGAAGAGCTTCCCTAGGGCCCTCAGGACGTACACACGAACCTGCAAGAGCACAGATCCCTCTGCTGTTACTTAACCAGAACAGGGCAGACCTCCCCACACAGGGGCCTCCAGTCTTTCCCCAGCTGACTTTCCACAAATGAGGGCAGGAGATGGAACTCAGGTTAGACCACTTGTTTAGAATCTACTGGGTTAGATGACCATCACTACATCATACAAGTCACATACTCCATTTAAAATCTGCATGGCCATTTATCCTGACCTATAATTCCAGTGCTCAGGGAGGCTGAGGCAGGAGGACTTCTGGTTGGGCTCAATCTGGACTACATACCAAAACCTTCTCAAAAACAGAAAAAAAAAAAAAGTCAGCAGGGAGGTGGTGGTGCACACCTTTAACCCCAGCACTCGGGAGGCAGAGGCAGGTGGATTTCTGAGGCCAGCCTGGTCTACAAAGTGAGTTCCAAGACAAACAAAGGTACACAGAGAAACCCTATCTCGAAAAACAAAAACAAAAACAAAAACAAACAAACCGCATCACTAAGGGGTTCCCCAGAAGAGAAGTAGGGTCCAAACCTGACTGAAGCCTCAACCCACCCTGCACTGTGGTACTGAGGCTCAAATCAACACCAGGAAGCCATTCACTAAGCCCGAGAACCTCACAAGAAGCTGCCCTGAACACCTCAAACAGATTGGATACACCCCACCTCTACTGTCATCAGTACTAGCTCACCTGGTCTCCACAAGCTGGCAGACCCCGCAGAAAACTGGGACCCTGAGCAGAAGGGTTCCGGAAGAGTTGGTTCCCCTCCAGGACCTGCCTAGCCCAGCCCACGCACCTCCCTGCTACAGGAAAGACTGGTACACACACTGCAGAGGGAAAGGGCGGCTATGGCGGCCCAGGCGCATGTGCATGAGCATGTGGGGCAAGTGCGCATGTGTGCCTGTATGCGTGCCTGGAGGGCGGGGGCGGGGGGCAGGTCTAGCTGCAAGTCTAGGGACTTATAAACTGTGTGGAAGAATTTGTCTCAGATGTCAATTGAAAGCATTTTCAAATACCCACCCCACCCCCTCTGCAAGAATGGAGGAAGCCGGAGGACTCAGGAACCCACTCCAGCCTCCTCCTTCGAACCAGGCCCCTGCCCGGCATAGGGGCACAGCTGGAGTGGGTGCCACCCTGTTTCCTGGCCCTGCCTCACTCCTGGTGGGTCTAAAGCTAAAAGAGGAGGGCAGCAGCTGCCTTGCCTCGCCCTCCCTGGGGTTAAGCCAAGAACCCTGTCCCCTCCAGGCCACCATTTCGTAACTGCTACAGAAACAGCAACAAAATGGGGCAGCCCTGGCTGTGTTGGGCTAGCTAGGCCCAGGTAGTCAGTCGCTGCAGGTGGTAACAGCAGAGGACATCCATAGCCTCCTTCCAGGGCCAGGGCCCACATACAATAGGCCAGGAAGAAAGGCCTGACTGCCACTACAACAGTGTGTACAGCCTGGAATGAAAGGGGACTGAGGGACCCTGACCTGCCCATGTTGCACTGTGCCCCAGCAGCTCAGAGGGCCTGGCAGACACTGAGTGCTCCTCAGAAACCCCTGAGATTCCTGAACTCTGCTGCCCAAGGCTTAGGGCCAGGGTCTGCCCCCTTCCAGAGTCATTTCGAGGAGGTCTTGGGACACTGGTGTTATGGAAGGAGAGTACCTCCTGGCCTCAGCTTCTTCTATCCGCCAATTCCCATTTTCTGAGGGCATCAGCCTTCACAAGCAGAGAGGGTAGCCAGAATATTTGGTGTGGGTCCCCTGCAGCAGGATGAACTACCCTCTTAGAAACAGATGGCCAGGTCTTAGCCAAGCTTGTTGAGGGCATGCTTCAGGGGCCTGCAGACCACACTGTGGGGACCCCAAGTGCTGTCACCCATCCCATGCCCAACACCCAGTTGTCTGTCCAGGGTGGAAGGGCAGCTGCCTGGAAAGACGGGGTGTACCACCCACAACCGCACAGACATTTCCCCCTAGTGCTGGAACCTGAAGGCCCAAATTGCAGGGCTGTTCATCAGGTGAGCAGGCCTCCATGCAGAGGCCAGACTCAGTTTGGGGAGCTGTGACTTCCTCCGCGCTCTACTGGCAAAGTAAAGGTCCTCGCTAACGAAACACACGAAATGATCGTGTGAGCTATAAGTTATTTCTGATTTACGACATTAAACGTACCTGAAAACCAACACCCTACACTGAGGTTGGAGGCTCAGGGCTGGGGAGGGCGGAGCAGGAGCGGAGACGGTCACTAGCTTTGACTGTCGCTGCGCCCCACGCCGCCCGCACCCTTCCGCCCCCTTCGCGCGTGCCCCCGTGCCTTCTCTCTCCCCGCCACCCCGGGTCCCCGCACCCGCGCTGTCCCCAGACAGCTGCGGCGGCCAGCACGCGCGGAAGCGGCTCCGCCAGGGGAATAAACACGCTGGCCGCCTGGCCGCCCGCCGGGAGCAGATGAAAGCCGGGACCTCCCCTCTGATCAGCAGCCCGCTCTGAAAGGGTACCGGACCCGAGCCTTTATCTGCTTCATACTAGGAAATGGCTTTAGAATGAGCTGCTAGGATAAGCTTCCTCTGTGTGCAGACCCCAGGCTGGGGGGCGTTGTGCTTTTGGCTACAGATCTGTAAATGCGAACTCCCTGCCGGGAGAGGACGCCTCGGGGATGGCTGGGCTCCTGGGTCTTACAGTTGTCAAATGCAAGGCGCCGAATTAGCGCACACTCCCCCATCCCAGTGACAAAGTGGAAGTCAAGTCCTTGGAACCTCATCAGACTCTCCCTACCTAGCTGAATCCCCCAAACCCAACCCACCGCAGTCCCCGACTTCCCTGAGGGTGGAGATCTGCAGCAGCTACACGTGCCTTCCCTTCAATGCAGGCATTAAAACCCCGGAGCAGGCGAGAAGTGTGGAAAGTGGTTTTCAAGGTGGCAGCGGTGGTGACCCGGAGGGCACGGAGGAGGAATACGGGGACTAGGGAGGTTCTCCCTTATCTGGATGGTGGTTACATGCTGGGTTCATGTTTTTGTTTTGTTTTTAATTCTATAGGGCTGTAAACTTCAGATGCGCCCACATTATCTTGCAGAAATATTCCACTTCAAAGAAGAAATCTACATTTAAATGATGTACACGTACACACACACACACACACACACACACACACACACACACACACACACACACACACACACACGGTTCCTATCTTAGAACCTTAAAGGGAAACAAAATGCAAAATGAACTGTAGGGAAAGGCAGGGATCACTGGAAAGCCCGCACATCATTTTATCCTTAAAATTCTGGGGTCTTATTGGGAAGGGGTGGGCAGCAGCCAAGGGGGGGCAGTGAGGGCTGCCTATATTCTGGCCAGACCTTTTGGAGCCAAATGATTTCTGAAACCCAGAGAGAGAGAGAGAGAGAGAGAGAGAGAGAGAGAGAGAGAGAGAGAGAGAGAGAGAGCGAGCCTGCCGTTCTAATACACCCAAAGCATTTTTAAAGACATATTTTCCCTGAGGGGAGGAGGGTTGAAGGGAGGGTGTGTGGAATGGATGCTGTTTGGGAAGGTCAGTTGCTTTGCTCGGATTTTTTTTTTTTAAGGCACTTCCTTCTGATAGACTTTTGCTTTCAGAAAATACTTTAAGACGAGATCAAAGCGCTCTCTCCCCAACCCGCTTTTCCCAGGGTCTTCAACCCTTATTTCTCTTATCATCCACGCCACTGGGCTCTGACGCTCTGTATACAGAGCGAGGGCAATTGGCTTTGAAGCCCGGGATTAAGCCCGGCCAAATCCTTGCCTCAGAATAACAAACAATGCAGGTTCAACAGGAGTTCTCATCGGTAGTTCATTTTTCAAACGCAAATTCACTGTCACTAACACAAGCAACATTGAACTCAACAGGCTACGCAGTCTGATAGCGGAGATTTATCTGGTGGCAAAACCATGGCCTAGGGGAAGGGCAGTCAGATGGGTAGGAAATGTTCATTTTTGGAAGGTTTATATTTAAATTTTTGTGGAGCTCACTTTTATCTGTGTTTGGGAGGAAAAAAATGCAGTTTCTCACATGTATCAAGCTTGGAAGGAAAATGAAGCCAAGAGAGAAATCTGTTCCCTGCCATTACCAACAAGAGCACTCTGGGGCTGAGGAGTCCAGACTGACTAGGGAGGGTTTGGCTCTCATGCAATACCTGGCATCCAGGGATCTTGAGCATTTAGTCAAAAGCACTATCCAATGAGGCTGATTCTCTTTTTCGTTTGGCCTTCAGATTTTCAAGAACCCAATGGGCAGAAGACTTGTGAAACCTTGAGCTCAAACGCTCTTGAGAACATTCTGATTCTCTTCTCCAGGGCCCCATCCTTCCCCAGACAGACAGACAGCAGTTATCATGCCCCTAAGCAGCCAGATTCTCTAGGACCAAGGACCAATCAATCCTTTACTTTACAGGGCATCCGGGGGGAAAAAAAGAAAAAAAGAAAGAAAAAAGCCATCAAGGAGATTTTTACATCTTGTTATTTATGATCCAGGGTGCAGGAAAAAGTACCAGGCCATCTGCTGAGAAAGGAACATGTCCCAGGAAGGTTACTGGTACACTTGCAGTTTGGGAAAACACTGACTGGGTGGGTGTGGGAGAGCCAGCCACAAGCCCACACAGAGCAAGCAGGCTGCATCCACAGACTGCCTAGGCACAGTGAGCCAGCCAATGAAGGTGGTCTCTGAAGACAGTGGGGTTCTGGGGGTGTAGCTCAGTGCTTTAGCAGCACGCTTAGCATGTGTAAGATGGGATGGATCCTAGCAACTCCCCCCCAAAAAGATAGTAGGAAGGTGAGCAGGAAGAAATGGGGTCCATAAGCTCTGAAGCAGGAGTGGATAAGGCTAATGAGTTTTTCCAATTAGATTTCGCATAACTTTCCACCAGAGAAATGAAAGAATGTGAGGGCCACATAATCGACCAGCATCCTCACAGCCATTTTTAGACATCAGCACCATCCCCGAGACAGACCCCTAGGGAGAATCACTAGGATAGGGCACAGGCTTCTGACTTAGAGGAGGGTAGCCTTGTGGATGTGAGGACTTCTGCTGGGAGCAGGGAGGAAGGAGGACCCACACAGGTAGGTACAGAAAGCCAGTGAAAACCACAAACTCATACATCCAGAGAACATCCCCATCATGTATTTCCAAGAGGTTAAATCTACAAACACAAAGTCCGGAGTGTTCTTCCCTCCATGTCAGCAGGCACAAGAGACCAATCCCCCTGTCTCCACACCTATAATGCACCTGATGTTTTACCAGTGCCTTTCACAGGAACCCCTGTTTGAGTCCCATAGTTAGGAAGGACATACATACAGCTACCATTTTTAAACACCTCGCACCAAGGAGCCACAGGACGGTAGTTACTCGCCCACGTGTAAAGCCCCTTTCTCTATTCTCCATGCCCATTCAACCCAGGCCACCCTCTGCCAAGAACACTAAAGTGTCCTCTTTTTCTATGCCCCAAATGCAACCAACTCAGGGCCCTAAAACCAACTTTCCTCCTTCCCTGATAAGCCTTCCATGCCATCTTTCTGAGAGGGTGGCCAAGTATCCATATTTCCATCTTCAACAAAATTTAAAAAAAAAAAACTGCACAATGCCTGCCTGGGAGCCGACAGGAAGGACCCCAGTATCCACGCACTGCACACAGCACCCCACTGACTTTTGTTTCTTTTGAAACGAAACTCTGGCCTATGCTTTGTGGACAGCTGAAGGAAGCAGGACCTTTTCTCTTGTGGGTGAAGTGGAAGCAGGTAGAGGACCCGCATGGCCCTCGTCTGAGGGCTGCACAGATGGAAACAGTTGAGTTGCTAAGAGAACACTCCTCCCTGTAGTCTGACTCCACGTCCCTGGCCCTTGACGGCGGCTGGCGGCTTACGATCTGATTTCTCCAAACAACACTTTTCAGGCTCATCACCAGGGAAATGGACATCTTACCTAGTTTGCTCCCAGGGACCAAAACCAAGTGTATGGATGCAGAAGGACAGAGTATCCACAACAGCTCCCTAAACTGTGAGTTCTCAGAGTCTATCGCTTGCCAACTGCTCTCTCGGGCCACTCCTGTCCTATGCCAGCCCATCACAGCAATGTCTGCTTTACACATACTCACAGGCATGTGACCTCTCAAGAACACACACACACAGCTTTGTGTCTTTCTCTTCCCACTCTCTCCTCCCTCTACTCTCCCATAGACACCGGTGCATTTTAAAGATGTTTCCACTTTATAAATCACCCTTCTCTGGCAGCCACTGAGAGCTAGGGAGGCTCCCCAACAACACACGGCCCCAGGGGTGCCTTCCCCTAGGCTGAGGAGAGTGTTGCCCTAGGATAAGTAACTTGGGGTTCATGCTACTCCCCAAAAGTTAGGGCAATTGAGAAACACAACCTCATCGCTTCTGTCGCCTGAAGGTTCCTTCGGCAGATCAGGCCAGAGAGATTGCCCCAAGGGCCAAGCATCCCTGCAGGTGGCCTCCGGGTGTGGCTGCACTGGTTTGCATGTCATCAGCATAAAGCTGTCCCCTCCGACAGAGCCTTCCGACCCCCTCAGGTCCTTGGAAGGTGTAAATGCTGTCAGTCCAGCCGGCTGCTGTAGAATGTGATGCTGGGACCTCAGTGACTGATGAATTTCCCACTAGCCCCAGACCAGGAACCCAGAAGACTGCAGAGTCCACTCCCTGCTGGACTTCCAGGCCAACACATCCTCCTGACTCCCACCTGCCGCTCTCCCCGCGTCACTCTCCCCCCGCTAACCTGCCGGCCTTGGTGATGATCATCTCGGTGCCTGCTTCGTGGAACTTCTTCCACAGCTCCTTCTCATGCAGCCCCACCTTGATGTTCTCGATGGTCTGGGGATGGGAGGAAGGAGAACTGGTCTGCCTGGCTGGCCCACAGCTGGGCTCCACGCGGAGCCTGCATAGAGTGCAGACCTACGGAGAACATGCCAGCCCCAGAGCCCACTCCTCGAGATTTCGTTTCACAGAATTATTTTTGAACCACTGGAGAATTTGAAACTTTGAATCAGAGATTCAAGCTCCCTCCACTGATGACCCTACAGAGGACACATAGTGATGGAGCCGGAATAGACGACACTCCACAGCTGGCCTTAGTCACCGCTTGTGGATGGACCTAGGGACATCGAGAAAGGCTCTGGGGATGCGGGTTGTGGTGATGTGTACGGTAGCAGTAGCGGCCTTCTCGATAACTATTCTGTGGCCTTCCTAATCTGTCCCACTCTCTAGCTTCCACCCTCTTGGAGTCCTCGGAGATGGACATGGGTTTGGGCTTGTCCCCTGAATCAGGGATCAGAGTCAGCTCCGAGGGGTTCGAAGTGGAGAAGGACCCTCCCTGGAAAGCAGAGTGCACCAGCCATGCCCAGCAGAGAACCAAAGGGCTGACAGTATCTGACCCCAGGAGTCCTGTCTACTACCCACGGGAGGACCCGCACAGACAACTCGACGCCCCTACCTGCTCCGCGGCTGCAGCGGCGACGTCGGCACCCTGGCCCGGGGGGCTGCCGAGAGTTGCTCCGCTAAGTCCAGGCGCGGCCAGCGCGGGCTCGGGGGCGTTGGTGGCGTTGGTGGTGCTGGCCTCCCCGAGCGCTGGGCCCGGGGCCCGGAAGGCCTCCTCGCTCTCCGACAGGCCCTTATCCTGCAGCATCTCCTGCGGGCACAGCACACGCGGAGTTACACAGCCAGATCTACACTGGCCAGAGGCCCCGCGGCCCTGTGGAGTTGAGCCCCCGGGGCTTCTAGTGGGTGCCCAGGCACACGTGGACCCCGCCCCCTTCTGAGCTGGGGGAGGGAGCATGAGGGAGGGCAGGACCCTAGCCTCCTCCCTTCAGGTTCTGGACCTGGGAGGGTCTACGTGCAGTTTAAGGTCTGCCTGCCCCCAAGACTTGGGGCTGTATGATGAGTAGGTCTTAAGGAAGGACCGCCTTCCCGCAGAGTCTCAGCTACACCCTGTGTTCCTCCCTCCAGCTCAACTAGAGCACAAGGCCTGGGTCTTCTTGACCACTTGGAAATAACTAGGGTCTCATTTTTGGTCCAGGATACTCAGGACACTACCGGGGCTGGCGGGAGAGGAGAGCTAGGCCCAGATTCCTGCAGCCCCACACCTCAGAAGCGCCCAGAGCTGGGGCGCTTCAGGCCAGTGCTCAGCTTTCTGCCCTCACCCAGCACCCCAGTCCAGGTACTCCAAGTGAAGACATTCTGAACCAAAAGCTTCCAAACCCCACACCGCATCCTCCTCACCCGAGGAGCACACTCTCTCTTGGGGTCCCTCTGATCCAGACCCCGAACTCTGCCAGGGGCCTCCTCAAACTGTCCTCACATTCACACAAGCTGGCGCACACACTCGCTCTTTAGTTCCAAAAAGGAATCTTTGGGCCAAAGGATTCAAAGCCTTCTTAGCTAAACACTAGGCCAGTAGGGCGGGTCCATTTCACAATCAGTCTGGCCTTGCCTCCGGGCACAGCTAAATTTAAGTATCTAGGCCTATTCACCTGCCTGCCCCAGTGCACGTTGTGGTCTTGGAGACACCAAAAGGAAAAATCTAGCTTGCAAGGACCAGCCTGTCCTGCATCCCTCGGGGTGCAGCCATATACTGTTCTAGGCTTCCCTTCCTACCAGCCTCCTCTTCCTTCAGGATCTGTCCAAGTTTTCGTGGGCTTTCTGTGTGTCTTGGCGGAAATCTCTCCCTTTTCTCCTCCCTCCCAGACCCTTTCTGTTCTACCCCGAATCTCTTTGGCCATCCCCAGGCTCAAGCCCTTCACCTACCCAGCTCACCAACCTCTGCACCCGGGCTGAGACTTCGGCTCCCAGGGCCTCCAAAGTAAACAAGCCAAGTGCAACCGAGGAGATAAAAGGGGGCCAGGGCCAGCCGAGGCTGGGAAAAGCCCATAAAGATAAGGCTGACAGCCCAGCCGGTCTCGGCTACAGCCCGCCGGGAACAAGCAAGGCTGCCTGGACATGGCCTGCCCCTGCACCCTGCCTTGAGCCACGTGCCGGTTCCCCGGTCGAGCTTCGAAAATCTAGGATTCCCGCAAACCGCAGGGTCATTGGCTTCCATTCTGTTTGGGCACCAACCAGGGTGGGAGCCCACCAACGGCCTCGCCCGCCCGAGGTGCGGAGGAGGCTCGCAGGGTTGGAGCAGGGGCTGCCTGCGGAGGTCCCTTGTCACCCAGAGCCGAGCAGCGGCCTTGCGGCTCTTCGCCCTGCCTGCGCTAACGCGGGCTGTCCTCTTAGGGCCGCGGCCGCGGCCGGCGGAGTTAGGCTGTGCTCTCCTTCCCCTCCAGTGGGTTGCGGATCGCTTTCCTCTGCCTCTAAGCCACCTCTCCAGACGCCCCCAAGACTCCCTTTTTTCTCTTCCCCTTTTGTGCGCTCCTCTCGGTCCCAGTGCGCTCGGATGCTGGAATCCTGGGTCCCGCGCTCGCCCCAGCCTCAGCGCCAGGGTCCATCACATGGACCCTCCGCGGGATGGCCCGCGGGCTGCGCTGTCCCTGCGCCTGGGATGGTTGCTTTGGGCTCCCTCATTTTTCTGGGGAGAGGATAGCATTTTTCTTTTCATCTTTCTTACTAATAAAAATTTTCCTTACACTAGGGGGCTTTTAAAAAATATTTACTATTTTTTAATGTTTTAATTGTTATTGTCGAAGTAAAATTCTGGTCAGTTCGGCAACATTAAAAATATTTATCCCTAGCTCTGGAATTATTCGTGATTTTAACACTGTAAGGGTAAAGCAGGAGTTTAGTATCCTTATGGAATACGTTGTTGCTTTTGTGTTACTGTTTCACCCTTCAGGGCTCCCCAGGCACAATAGTAATACTGTTACCAATATTTCGGTCATTAAATACAGTGTTCAATTGGTCCGATTAATCTATCATTATTTTACTTGTACTGGGCATCCATGTTCCCACTTGAGCTCTTCATTCTATCTAAATTTTCGTAGCTTGTTATTTAGCATAATTGTAATAGTATTGCCCCGATATTCGGGTTAATTTTCTTTACATCATTATAATATTTCTTACTATCTTGCCATGATTTGTTTTGCTAGGGTTGTTCATGTTACTCTAGGCATTATTACTCAACACCTCCCTCTAATATTTCGCTCGTTACTCTGTCATTATTTGCAACGGTATGGATCTTAATTTACCTGTTATTTTTCATCACTTCACGGCTGCTTGTTACTTTGTCATCATTTGTAATATTGCTGTAGCCCTTATTACTCTGATTATTTTTCAGCACGTTGGTATAATACTTATTGCTCAGACATTATTTATACTGTTGTGACTATTAATACTTGCTCATAAATCCTCATTACTCCAGCAATCCTCATCACTGTGTCTCTACATGTATTACAATTACTTGTTAATATTCTGGTTGATATTTAATATTGATATGGTATCAACAATGCATCGTATAATAGTCTCACATTGGTACTGAAGGAATTTTCCTTAATATTTGAGTCGTTCATCTTGTCCCTAGCATGTTTCCTACAGTACCTCAGTTTAGTAATTTGCTAAATCAGTATTATTCCTTATATTCTATGGATAGTGACTTTGGTACAATGGTGGTTGCTTTGTCTCTGTATTTGAAAGTACTTTTCAAATTGTTTCTTCAGTTCTTTTCAAATTGTTATTACTATTTTCATTCGATCCTGAAAAAGACTATTGTGTTGGCAAAAAAAAAATCCTAAATATTATATCAGTTAACCGTTTCGTTCTGTTTCTTTGGTAATTGCTCCCATTCTGGCAGTTTTGAGCTATTGTTACTTTTGTAACGGTCACTGATTTAAATCTGACTAGTCCGTGGCATCAAGGTTCTCATTGCCTACATTTTTTTATGGATTTTCAGTTTTCACCGTCAGTCTGGACCCCTCTTCTTTGGCCTTTCTTATTCTGCAAATTCGAGTTTCAAGGCCACCACTCTTGTCCCGACAAAACTGCCCCTTAAACAACAATACTTTATCCCTAGACCCATTTGGTCCCATACTCCAGACTGGGGACTTGTGCCCTTGCCACTGGGTATGGGGCCGAGTCAGTGATCGGACTACTGAGGCACGGTCGCGGTCCTCCTGCGGCTTTGACAACCCGAGGCTCTTACTCCCGTGGCCCCCTGTTCAGCTCATCCCCCTGGATCCTGCTGCTTAACCCTGAGCTGGGTGACCCCAGGCCCGCGCCCCGCTCACCCGCGACGGGCTGGAGCCCACACTCACCCTAACTGCACAGCAGCATGCGGAGGCGCCTGCGGCCCCAGGTCCGCAACCAGCTCAGGTCCGAGAGGCGTGGGACCGTAGGGGCTCTGCCCGGGCCTCTGGGTCACCGTCCCGCTGCCCTCTGCGTCCTCGGGGCCCGGCACATCCCGGGTGTAGAGCGGGCCCTTGATCTCCGAGGCTGCACTTTGGGGCCTCTGCTCTCTCCTCCTAGTCCTCCCTCCCTCCGGGGCCGCACCCCCCCCCCCCGTGCTGACGTTGCAGCTGTCAATCAGTTCTCGCCCGCCGCCCCCCGGAGAGGGGGATTCTAGGGTCCTGGGACTCCTCGGTCCTCTCCGACTCCAAGCCTCGATCGGGCCGCGGGCTCCTCGGCAGTGTAGCTGGGTGCCCTTCCCTCAGTCCTGGAGCCCCGCATGGTTTAGATTAGAGAGGCGGGAAGAGGGGACGGGCGGCCGGGTCGCGGTGCCCTGTTCCCACTGAGACTGGACAGCCGGGCCCGCTCCCCGGCGCCCACGGCTGGGCCTGACCACTGGCCGGGTCACCTCCCCGCACGGACTCTCCCACAGCCCCGCCTGCCCGCGATGGACTTGGGAGCCGGTGTCCTCGGGGCCCAGGGCACACACTTGCCCTGTACTGACCCTGACCACCCCATGCTCGCACCTGCAGCTGTGGGCCCTGGAGCCCCACTGGCCTAGCGCCCCAGGAGTCACTGAGGAGGGTAGGAAGGAGGCCGGGTGGCCGGGCTGGGCCTGGTGGCCGCAGGGAGATGCTCAACTGGAGCTTGGGCCCTAACCTAGCCTCAGCTGGACTTGGGAGTACCAGGATTGGCTGAACCCTTTGAGGAAACTGCAGCCGAGGAACAGGCTTGGGCCAGCAGGTCCCCAAGATCCAACCCAATGCCCGTACTCCAGCCCGCAAAGCTGAGATGGCTGTACCTTTTGCTCTGAAGGTGAGGCCTGCTTAGTGGCCTAGACCTCAAGACTGCCTGTCTCCACTGGGTCCACTTACCTTTCTTTCTCTTGGACCTCTCACAGGTATATAGACTCTTCACACCATGCATGTCGGGGCTCCCCAGCCTGCCACATGCCCAGGAAACTTGGTCAAGAACATGCCTGCCCACCCATCTTCAATGGTCCCCAAATCCCTTGTTATAACAAGGGGGATCTCGGCATCAGTCCTCAGTTTTCAGCGTGGGCTGTATCCCTCCCACACTGGAGTGATCAGTCTCCCCAGTCAGCCTCAGCTCCTCTTCAGGTTTTACCCACGGAGGGAAGGCATACTACCAAGATCCTTTCTTGAAGGGGTCTGCCCCCCTTTTAAAGCTGAGAGCCAGCAGCGCCTCCGGATTCCATATCCTCAGAGGAGGCGGTGAAACAAGAGTCTCAGAAGAAGAAGAAGGAAAAAAAGCTGCTGTGGGAGCCAGCCAGCCAGCTCAGCAGTGGTCTGCCACCCAGAGTCCCTATCATGCCTAGTGTTGATGAGTCCTCCAACCCCGTCTTCCCTTAAAGAGTCCTCCCACAGAGTCCCAAACTGAGGAGAGGAAGCCGTCTAAGAGGGGTAGAAGGGCTTAGTTCCCCCGGTCCTGCCTCCTTCTGGAGTGAAGAAAGGGAAGACCCTGGTGTTTCAGAGAATGTCTGGGGAGCCATGTTTCCTGTGCTGGAGAAAGCTGGATGACAGACCTCAGCTCCTGCCCCCAGCCCCCTCCCTTGTCTTCTTCAGCAGCCTGTAGGGAAATCTTTCCCACACAGTGGGCAGACTGACCAAACAACTGTGTGGAACTGGCAAACAGAGCCGCCCCGGGAGTGAATTAGCAGGTACCATGTGAAGACTAGAGTTAGGCCAGCCCCTGGAAAGCATTTGTTGACAGTCACTGGAGGAAGTTCATAATGACACCATGTAGTGCGGCTCTTAAAAAATTAGACTGTGGTCTGCCTACAAGTGCACGTCTTTCTGGAGACTCACAGGAGATGCTCTAAATCAGTATCAACTGGTTCATGATGATGTGGAGACATGAGATATGGAAGGGACAGGCAAGGTTTTGGCAGTGAAAATAAAACTGCAAACCAGCCAGTAAGTAAGTGAGAGAGAAAAGGAGGATGATACGTGCGCGCGCACACCATCACAAGAATGGACTAATTCTAACACACATATTTTTTATATTGCTCTGAAACTGGTATGTACCTGATAGTCAACATCAATATTGTATTGTAGTTTAGTGAACAGAGTGGGCACATAAATTTAGTAGCTTATAGTGGGTGAAGTACAGCCCTCTGTGATGGCTGTACAAGAAATGTCTTTACCTTCCCTTTTCCTTTAAAACAACTTTCAGAAGTTCCAAATACATGCACATGAGCATGCACACAAGCACACACATGCACGCGCGCGCGCGCACGCACACACACACACACACACACACACACACACACACACACACACGTCCCCTACACCTCAACTAGCTAAACAATATCACCGTATCCAGCAAGCATTAGCAGGCTGGTTTGGGCTGGCTTTAGGGGAAAGTCCCCAGGTTTGGTGTTAGGCTGGCCTTGGTTTTGCAGCCAGGTTCTGAATCTTGATTCACCAATTAGCAGCTGTGTGACCTTAGGCAAGTCTCTTAACACCCACATCAACTGACCAGAGCCTACCTACTGGCTATGGTAAGGACTGGCTGAGATGCGGCATGTAAATGCCCGACATGGTGGGTGCTTACTAAAGCTCCCAGTAGTTCTGAAGTTTACTTTATTCCCTCCTCCCCCAAAGCCCAAGGTGTTTTATGATAAACCTAAGCTAGTGCAAACACAAACAGGAAGACAGGTTAGGGCCAAGGCAGAGGAGAGAGTGAGTGTGTGTTCTCTCACTGGCAGGAGAGCTGTAGTTGACACCAAGTCTGTCTTACCAGCCTCAGGGAAGATTGGGGAAGGATGGTGTTAGTCCACTTAAGAAATGTATAAGCAACACTTCTCTTTTGTTTTGTTTGTTTGTGTGTGTGTGTGTGTGTGTGTGTGTGTGTGTGTGTGTGTGTGTGTACAGGGGGATTATGTACATACGTAGTGAGGGTGAAGGGTGACCTTGGGTGTCTTTCCTCAAATACTCTCCACTCTGTTGTTTGAGAGAGGCTCTCTCACTGGCCTTGGGCTCTTCACACAGGCTTGGCCACCGAGCTCTGGAGATCCACCTGTCTCCATCACTGGGATGCCAAGTCTGTGTCAGTATGCCTGGCTTTTTTGCAGGGGTTCCGAATCTCAAATTCAGTTCCTCAGGCTTGCAAGACAAGCACTTTACCCACAGAGCTCCCTCCCCGGCCCAGAAGAGCCCAGCAGCAGCAGGCTTGGAAGGATGTAGGAACAAACTTTCCCAGACCCAAGTTTTGAAAGAGGTTGTTTCCCGTGTAAATGTTTATTCTTCTGTTTGCACAGAGCTTGGTAAAAAGTGGTTAGTGGCTTCACTCTTGTTTGATACTGTTTTAGAACTCCATTCTAATCTTTATTCTATGCATTTATTCATCCAAAGAAATATTTACCCAGTGCTTACTGTGTGCCAGATTCACAAATAAGAGGAAAGGCCAACCAGCGGTCCTATTAGTTAACCAACTAATTACCTGCAAATCATTAAAAAATACCCTATAAGCTCACTAATTCCTACATCATGACTTGTAGAGAGTGTGAGGTTCCTGGACAGGCAGGGGAGCCCCAGCCAGCACACAATGACTGTCTGCCCAAAGCCTAGGGCAGATGTGGTCAAGGCAGAATGCTTGAGCTAACAGTGTAGTGTAGTAAGAGGCAATTGCAATTTTCCATTTGATTTATTTTACGTGTCTGGGTGTTTTGCCTGCATGTACGTCTGTGAATCATGCATGTGCCTGAGGAACCCCGAAGATGCCCTAGAACTGGAGTTACGGATGACTGTGAACAACTGTGTGTATGCACTGAGCCATCTCTCTAGCCCCTTACTTGGCTTTATTTATTTATTTATTTATTTATTTATTTATTTATTTATTTTTAAACAGGCTCTCTTGTAGCCATGGCTGGTCTTGAACTAATCCTCTAGCCTCCACCTCCCAAGTGCTCAGATTATAATATGTGCCGTTACAGCCAGTTAGCCATTATAATTAAAAAAAAAAAATCCATTCTGGGGCTGTAGCTCAGTTAGTAAAGTGCTTGTGTAGCATGCAGGAGGCCCTGGGCTCTATAATCTCAGTGGGCAGTAAAGACAGGAAAATCAGGAGTTCAAGGTCATCTTCTGATACAAAAGGATTTGGCCATGCAGGGAATTTAAAGGCAATCGGGGCTACAGGAGACCCCATCTCAAAAAGAAAAAAAAAGTTTCGGGAATATTTAGTAAATGCCTAATGCCAACCTCAACTTGGACCCACTGAGTCATAATCTGTGAGCAAAGCCTGGATGGAGATCTGTCACTCTTAGCCAGGCGTGGAAGTCCTGACCTCCACTGGCCAGTGACACCTAAGCAGAAGACTGGAGGAATGAATACTATGAAAAATATTTTGTTTTCCTTACAGAAGGGAGCACAGTGAAGACAGTCACCCCTCAACCCTCCCCCCATTCCTCATGAGTGAGGTCCTTGGAGTCCCCACACTTCAGAGATTCTAAAGGAAGGGGCGTGAAGACTATGGTGCTGAGGATGTCAGAGCTACCTGAGCGGCCACTTGTGGCATCACTAAACAGATCAGCGGGATCCAAAGCCCTCCCACTTCCTCCCAGCCATGTTCCTGTCGTATGTACTGTGAGCTCAGGCCTGAGATCTTTATTAAGCCTCCCCAAAGGAAAGGATGGGTGAGGCCACGGGACTTTACCTGTCTGCCATGGCTTTATTCTCTCCCAGTAGCCCTGGGTCTTGGCTCCAGGTTCCCCTGTCCAGATCCCATTGGGATTAGCAAACTCCCGCAGCTGTGTGGGGGCAGGGATTTAAGCCCACTCTAGGGGGTGGGGGTGGGGAAGGTGGCAGCAGCTGGAGCTGCAGGTGCTTCCCCTTGCTCCCTAGATGAGGGCTGCTCACCTGACCTCTCACCCCAGTCTCCCCAGGGCCTTCTACTAGAGAGAATTAGGAAACTTCCAGGTAGAAGAAATGGAGGTCTGCACTGCTGGATCCCTGAGCTGGGTAGTGAGGCTAGGCAGTCCTCCCTGGAGTGAGGTGGCTCCCCAGCAACGCTGGGATCTTCCACAAACGCACCGCAGAGGCAAAGCTCAATATGGGCTGTAGAGAGCCTGAGCTATGCGGACCTCAGCCTTCCCTGTCCATATCACCACATTTTCCTGAAATACCACTTCCTTCTCTTTGTACCAAAAAGACTTCTCTGAAATACATGAGTCTGGGTGAGTTCTAAAAAATTCTGAGAGAAATGATTTACGTAATTTTTGTTTGTTTTTTTCAAGACAGGGTCTCTCTACGTAGCCCTGGCAGTCCTAGAACCCATTATGTAGACCAGGCTGGCCTCCAACTCACAGCGATCTGTCTGCCTCTGCCTCCTGAGTACTGGGATCAAAGGCGTGACCCACCATGGCCAGCCAGCTACATAACTCTTTTTTCTTTTTTTCCCTTCCTTCCTTCCATTGTTTTGAAGCATGAACAGCCTCAAAAGCCCTGGCGCTCAGAAATGTAAAACCTGAATGTAGAGCTGAGGGGTATAGCTCAATAACAGAATGTCTGCCCAATAAGTAAAAGACCCTGAGCTCAATTCCTAACGATGCAATAAATAAATAGTAAATAAAAACCAGAATTTAGAGCTGGGCATGGTGCCATGCCTTTAGCCTTAGGCTGAGGAAGACTGTGGCAGGCAGATCACTTGTGCTGAGGAGTTCAAGGCCAGCCTGGGCCACAGAGTAAGATGCAGTCTCAAAACAAAGAAAACCAGCCTGATTTGATGCCCTCAACAAGCTGTTTCCAGAGAGACCTGGACCCAGAACATCTTTAAGGCCATTCCTCATCCATGGAATGAATTAGATGCTAACAGTGTCACAGAGCAGCAGAGGGATGCCGTGGTAACCCCACAGACAAAAGTACTTGGAGGGCTCATCGAATAGTTCACATGTCCTGGGCACCTACAGCATGGCAGGCAGAACTCAGGATGCAGTGTCTCAGTTCACCCCCACTGTCCTATTACGTGGGCACTGTCACCAACTTTACAGATAAAGAAACTGAGGTCAGATCATTTGTGAAGGTCAGAAAGCCAGGAAATGAACCCAGGATTGGAAATCAATAAGCCTTTCTCTTTAGCACATACTTTTCAGCTATCCTGCCTGCCCTGTGCTCACTTTTATGATTTGCATGGGAAGCGTCCCCCTGAATGGCCCACACATTGAAGGCTTATCCCCAGCTGGTAAGCCAATCATTACAAGGTGATTGGAGCAGGATGGCTCTGACCTAATCGATGGATGGATCACTGATGAATTCATAATTTGGTGGAATCACTGGGAAGTGATGAAAACTTCCAGCAGTGAGTCAAGTCACAGGAGGCTGAGATGATCACTGGGGCATGTCCTTGGGGGTCTACATCTATCTTGTCTCAGGCACCTCTGTCTCCCTTCCTCTCTAGTGCCTGGTTGCTATCAGGTGACCAGCTCTGCTCCATTAAACCCTCTCTGCCATAATATCCTTGTCGCCAAAGGGTCTAAAAACAATGGAACCAGTGACCATGGTCTAAAATCCCCAAGACTATGAGCAAAAAAAAAAAAAAAAACTCTCCTCTTTTCAAATCATTTCTCTCGGGTGAATTGTCATAGCAGCAGAACACTAATACAGTCACTTAACGCAGTAATCATACTAACAGGAAACAGTGGTACCTTCCTCACACGGTTGCTGTCAGAGTAACAGGAGTCCCGATTACTCAGGAGGCTGAGGCAGG
The DNA here is from genome assembly GCF_007827085.1 of Peromyscus californicus insignis. NCBI lineage: Eukaryota > Metazoa > Chordata > Mammalia > Rodentia > Cricetidae > Peromyscus > Peromyscus californicus. The sequence goes on from NW_026294551.1 coordinate 36,881,094, forward strand.
AGAATCATTTGAACCCTGGAGCTCAGAGCCTATCTGGACAGCAGAGGGAGGCTTTATCTCTTAAAAAGAAAAGAAGGTAAGAGCGCCTGATACACAGGAGCTCTCTGGCACCAGTATCGTTATTATGAGTAGGATTTGCCCAAGGTTTCAGGGGAAGAGGCCTCTTGACTCACAGTAGTCAAGAACCACAGCTTAACCTACTAACTTAACTAGACATGTCTTGTTTTGTTAAAAGTGTTGGGGAGCAAACTCAGGCCTTTGTAGATACTAAACTTTCTTTTCTTCCTTTTCTTTTGGAGTTTGAGGCAAGGTCTCACTTTATAACCCAGGCTGACCCAGAACTTACTATGTAGCCCAGGCTATCCTCAAGCACTTAGCAATCTTCTACCTTGGCTTCCCAAGTGCTATTATTACAGGTATAAGCCTCACACCTGAATATGCTAAATTCTCTAATTAAAAAAAATATATCTACCCAGAGACCAAAAACTTAATTTCCTCTCCTTTCAGACAAAAAAGAGAGCCACCTCTTGGGGCTGGCAAGGTGGTTCAGCAGGTAAAGATGCTTGCTACACAAACCTGATGGTATGAAGTTCGATCCCATGTAAATACAGGAGAGAGCCAAGTTCACAGAGTTGCCCTCTGACCTCCATATGAATAATGAAACATAAAATAAAGGAGAGAGAACCACCCCATCATCCTTCACAATCCCAAGAGTGTCATGTCCTATTTTTGGTTTTGGTTTTTTGAGACAGCCTGGGCCATCCTAGAACTCACTTCGTAGACTAGGCTGGCCTTGAACTCAGAGATCTGCCTGCTGAATGCTGGGGTTAAAGGCGTGCGCCCCCACCGCCCAGTGAATGTCTTGTTCTATATATTGATGATGCCACCAAGCAAGCTAGCTGTTCAAAAGCACAGGCTGTTCCTTCCCCAGGCCCTGTTGACAGGAGAACTTAACACACACCTTCTACATCAAGCTTTCAGGTGGAAAGACGATGTGGAGGGGGCTCTTTCTAGATGGGACATCAGCCTTGACCCAGAAATTCAAATTTTTACTGTACTAAACACAAGCAAGGGAAGACTGAATCCTTCATCATGGGCCGCTGAAGGCCACACCCTATATATCCCCACTGCCCCAGAGGAAATCCACCTCTAGACCTGGAGGGACTCAGGTTTGCACAGGGCTCAGAGCTCTGACCTTCCTGTCCCTGCTCTAAGCTGACCAGCTATCACAAAGACGACAGACCTACTCACCTACAGAACCTGTCTGAGCCTCATCCTAGGCAAGGGAAGGAACCCTTAGGATGCTTGATGTGAACATTGATGGGAAGGTTTGGAAGAAATCGAAAAGGGCTCTTGCTCATTGTTCAGTGGACACCTTTCTGTAGCATATTGCATGATGTCGAGTCGTTGAACTGGAAGCCTAAGAGAAAATGGTCCTTGGCTCCAAGATCCGTAAGTTTCATCCATCTAATGTTTGGGAAATGCCTTCTAACATGCAGCTCCAGCTCCTCTCGCTGCTGTCGGTCTTTTCTCTAAGGAATCAGCGGCGGCGAGCTGGAGCTCTGTTAGCTGGTTAGACTTCCACAGTAAGAGTTTCCATTCGCTCATGCCATCCCGAAGCTGGGGGGTGGGGGTGGGGGTGGGGGGTTGGAGCTGTCCGAGGAATGCCATGCCTCGAAGCTAAGTCAATGCTGGCACTGCCAAGGATACAGATTCTGGGTTGCAGGCTGGGAACTATGACTTCTCCAAGAGAGTCAAAGAGGCCCAGGCTGGACTCTGCCTCTTTGCATTTTCTGAAGTTCTTTCTTTGAACACGTCCCTTTATTTATTGGGCTTCATTTAACCTCAACCATGTCCTTCTGGGATCATTTATCTGGTAACTGTCACTCAGCCTGCTCGGGCATTAACCTCATAATCCTATTGATTTCCTCCAAGATAGTTGGAGGTTTTCCCATCTTCTCCCTGGCCTGGGAGACTGAATCCCAGTTCTGATCATTACCGCGGAAGACATCCTGGGTTAAGGAAGGTGTCTGCCCAGAGGACTATCTGGGGGTTCCTGTTTTCCCTTTTGCTCTTCCCAGCCCTCAGAAGGCGGACTAGGGAAGCCCTCACTTACTCAAACCCAAGAGAAGGGGAGCCAGCTTGCAGCCGCCGCCCTCCACCGCCACCAGCAGGCGTGCGCTCAGTGGCTGCCGAGTCTGTCCTTCAGTTCAAAGGGACGGAGATTCACCAATCACAGCCCTGATCCTTCAGGCAGGGCCAGAGACCCAATCCCGGAGAAAACCCGCAGCGAGGGCGGGGCCAGGCCCCAGTAGTGCGCCACCACGTGGCCCCAAGCCTGCGCCTTCCCGCCACCTGCGGCTGGTAGTCTGGCCCCTGTCGAGCTGCAGCTGCAGCTCCCAGACGCCACCCCAGCCCGTCGCCAGGGGATTAGTGTCCGTCTGTTGGTGGGGACAGCCTCAGTGGGGGTTGTCCCGGCCAGACAAGGGTCGCCATTGCTCCCTTCCTTAGACTCCCCACTCTCAGACCAGTGTCGGGCAAAGGGATTGCTTTGGGGGCGGGGAGGGTCTCACTGACTGGGGGGTGCCGATCTGTCCTAGAGTGGGGGTGACTGAAAACCCCCCTCCCTGTCACGCCTGGGCCACATGTGCTGGGAAGTTCATTTCCCCTTGTCTTGCAGCGCAGGCTCTGGGATTGACCCCGAGAGTGACCCCAGTGTCAGGAGGCATTAATGATCTCCATACGGGCAATAAACAGGCAGCCCGGCTGGTTGGTGTGGAGGGACCCTGCAAACGGGGCCGCCTTATTAGCCTCACATTCGCTTGTGGGGATAGGCTTAATTAGCCGGGTTCCCTGGCTTGAGCCACCTCCCCCAAGCAGTGTGGAGCTCCATGGGAACATGGCTAGAAACTCAGAGTCCTCAGCCAGTTCCTCTGCTTCTGGTGGACCACCTCAAAAGGCCAGCGGCTCCCCAGATTTGCCTACCTCTAATAGAACTTGGAAGTCACGCTGATATACACCATCTTGGTTGGGTTTTAAAGCCTCCAGAGGCTAAGTCCCCAAGCACTCTTTTGTCTACCAGACCCAGGAACAAGAAGTTCTTCCCCTTATTCAGCTGAAATTCCTCCCCCATCGGAGCTGGAGTCAGCGGAGCCTTATTTTCCCACTAAGAAGGTGGTGGGTGACCACCCTTCACCTCCAGTCTCTACCAGCTGCCTAGGTTATTACATACACAATCTGGTTTGACACCACCTAACTCAGAATCCATTTCCACGGAAGAAGTTGCTGGTCCCTAAGTGTGTGACTTGACCTCTTAGCGCTTCAGTATCCTTGTCTGGCTAGCTCACCGGAGAACCACCAAACACCTCATGCTTCTCACAGTGGTGAGCACTCGAAGCAGGGGAAAACAGGTGGGCTGTACAGTTAGGGCAGTTCCGGGTCTCAAGGAGGAGACAGACTGATAAGCTTATGCAGCTCAAGGCAAAAATCAAATCCATACTGATGAGAGTCCAGAAGAAGGATGAACCGGCTCATCATAGCTGGTTGAGGAAGGTTTCTTGAGAGATGGTCATGTGACTGGGATCCCCTGAGACAGAGAACAAGGACATAAGGGGACACAAAGACAGGGAGGGGCATGATTAAGGAGCAGGAGGAAGCCATGAAGAATTTTTAGCCAGGAAGAAGAGGCAAAACCTTCAGAAAACTAGATTTGTACTTTAGAAAACCTCTGTTGGTAAGGTGGGTATGTGTGTGCATGGGAACTGCCCTCAAGTTGTAAGGAGAGAAAGTATCAGAAAGATTTTTGTCTGTTTGTTTGAGATAGGGTTTCTCTGTATATCCCTGGCTGTTCTGGAACTTGCTCTGTACACAAGGATGCACTCGAACTCACAGAGATCCATCTGCCTCTCTGCCTCCCGAGTGTTGGGATTAAAGGTGTGCGACATCACTACCCAGCCAGAAAGAATTTTGAAGTGGGGTGTAATGAATTGTGCACATTCAGGGTCTATTCCCCTTCTTCAGTTCAAACCTCTGCTGTGATTTGAATGAGAATGGGCCCCTGTGCTGGCTAGTTTTAGGTCAACTTGACACAAGCTAGAGTCATCTGAGAGGAGGGAACCTCAATTGAGAACACGCCTCTTATAGAGACAGGAAAGTCTGTAGGGCATTTTCTTAAGTAGTAATCCATGGGGAAGAGCCCAGCCCATTGTGAGTGGTGCCATTCCTGGGCTGGTTGGTGCTGAGTTCTGTAAGAAAGCAGGCTGAGCAAGTCAGGAGGGGCAAGCCAGCAAGTAGCACCCCTCCATAGCCTCTGTATCAGCTCCTGTCTCCAGGTTTCTGCCCTGTTTGAGTTCCTGTCCTGACTTCCTTCAGTGATGAACAGCAGTGTGGAAGTGTAAGCCAAATAAACCCTCTCCCCCCCAACTTGCTTTTGGTCATGGGGTTTCATCATAATAATAGTAACCCCAACTAGGATACCCCCTTAGGCTCACATGCTTGAATACTTGGTCCCCAGTGGGAAGGATTAGGAGGTGTGGCCTTGTTGGAGGAGGTGTGTCACAGGGCATTGAGATTTCAAAAGACTCCTGTGATTCCTAGTGTTCCCTCTCTGCCTCCAAACCAAGCCAGATGTGAGTTCTCATCTGTTCCTGCTGCTCAGACATCAGTCTACGAACTTCTAAAAACATAAGCCCAATTAAATGCTTTCTTTTATAAGTGGCCTTGGTCATGATGCTTTGTCACAGCAATAGAAAAGTCACTGACACACCTAGTATAGTTTTAAGGGAGAAAAGTGTTCCCATGGAGTACAGTATGGTGAGACCATCAGTGCAGGAAGTCTGCCCAGCCTCCAGTCAAGACACATGACTCACATGTTCACTTCCTAGATTTCTGATCTCCTTCACTAGGACAGAAAGAGTGAAGGACAGAAATTGAGAACAGAAATTGAGCCATCCTCCTTTGGCTAAACCCATCAGTTTAAACTTGGCAAATACTGTGTGGTCAGTAGCATTCTGCTACCGTAGTCTTCTCTGTGTGAGTCCTAAAGAAACTGTGTACCTGAGGCTCCTGCTCCCTCCATTTCCAGGCCTGAAGCCTCATCCTTCCAACAAATCCCTCCTTGTTAAGGTCAACCAGGACATCTGCAGAGCTTTGACAACAGAACCCTACCTGGTCATGACGGCATTAAGTGAGGAGAAAAACTGAGTGTGGGCAGAGAGAAGTTTCATATCGGTGACCGCGAGACTAAAGTTAGAACTGTTGGTACTGTGGGTCCTGGTTTAAGACACTTAAGTACACGGTAGGAGTTTATACTGGTCATGCAGGGGCCACTAAGGGAGAATTCGGAGAAAGAGGAAAAGGACACCAAGAATAGCTCTTTGGAGACGTGGAAAAGAAAAGGAAACCAGAAGAATCCGTTAAGATGGGTGGAGAGAGAGAATGCAGTTTTGCGGAGGGAGGAAGTCAACCCTGTAAAATAGTGGATGGTGTGTCAAGGAGAGCTGTGCATCCAATTAGGGGAGGGGACCATTAGTGGGCGCTAGGAGCATCATGAACAGCAGACTGCGGGGGGAGGGCGGGGGGGGGGGGGGAGCATAGTTAATCTCCTTCCCACACCGCTGGACCAAATGCTCATGCACCAAATGTTAGGATCAGCCACCGTCGGAGAGGTTTGCACTCTAGGTTTTCCTGGACTTCTGGAAAGTGCTATAGCTCTGTCGTGACAATACTGTTCCCCTGCCCTCATGGGCAGTGGCTGAGACTTAGCAGCAGACCCCTGCAGATCTCTGGAGTCCTCACCGGCCCCAGAGGGGTTTTGTCATGAACCCAGGACCCAATAGAGAAGCTAAGATAAAGCTACTAGGAAAACTGGGCATCCACACAAAAGAAACTGGATGCTTCTGCTCCAGCATGTATAAAAACTAATTTTGGGGGCTGGTGGGATGGTTTAACAGGTAAAAGCGCTTGCTACCAAGACCGGTGATCTGAGTTCAATCCTGGGGCCCACACGGTAGAGGGAGAGAGCTGACTGACTCCCCGAAGTTACCTCCACATGCACACCATAGTGTGTGTACCCCCACAATAAATGTAATAAAAAAAACCTTGAAAACTAACTGAAATGATTAAATTCATAAGTGTAAGATATGAGACCAAAGATAACCTAGAAGTTAACCCAGGGGAAATCGTTAATAGTGGCACCAATTTCTTTGGAGGCATCACCAAATACAGAGGCAACCAACACAAAAAGAAACAAGTGGAACTCTATCAAAGTTAAAAGTCTTCTACACCACAAATGAAACAATAAAAATTAAAAAGGCAGCCTGAAGAACAGGAGAAAATATATGTAAACCGTATCTGATAAGTAGTTAATACAAAATATATAGATATATATAATAAAGTCAAACAACTCAATAGCAAACTTTTAAAAATATGGCTTTAAGCTGGGCAGTGGTAGCACATGCCTTTAATCTTAGTACTCGGGAGGCAGAGCCAGGCAGATCTCTGTGAGTTCGAGGCCAGCCTGGTCTCCAAAGTGAGTTCCAGGAAAAGGCACAAAGCTACACAGAGAAACCCTGTCTCGAAAAACCAATATCAATATATATGTGTGTGTGTGTGTGTGTGTGTGTGTGTGTGTGTGTGTGTGTGTGTGTGTGTGTATGGCTTTAAACCTAGCCAAAAGAGCTAACAGACACTTTTACAAAGAAGATACACAAAGGCCAGTGAGATAGCCCGGTGGGTGCAGGTCCTCGCCCTGGGCCTCACTCGCTTTCATCAGCAGAACCCATCTAAAAGTCCAGATGAGGTGGCTCACATCTGCATTCCCAGCCAGAGGAGAGGCGAATCTTCCATAAGCTCAAGTCGGCAGAGGCGGAAATGAGAAGAGAGTGCCTTCCTCAGAAACAAGGTAAAACAAGAGACTCCCAGAGAGTTGTCCCCTGGCCCCCACACTCGGGTACTGGGACTTTTAAAAAAAAGAAGATAAATGAATGGATAACTACATTGCTTAGCAAGAATAATCATCAGAAATGCAAATCAAAGTCACAATGAGGTATCGCCTCACACCTGTGGGAATGGCTTTAATTTATTTGCTCAGGATTTTTTGTTTGTTTTGAGACAGTGACTCCTGTAGCACAGGCTAGCCTTGAACTCACTATTATAACTAAGAATGACCTTGAACTTCTACGTTTGGTTGGTTGGTTTTGTTTTGTTTTGAGCCAGAGTTTCTCTGTGTAGCCCTGGCTGTCCTGGAACTAGTTCTGTAGACCAGGCTGGCCTTGAACTCAGAGATCCACCTGCCTCTGCCTGCTGAGTGCTGGGATTACAGGCATGCACCACCACACCCAGTTTATGGTATTTTTAAAATATATATCAAGTATTGGTGAGGATACAGAGAAAGGGAAACTTTATACCATGTGGGAATGTAAATTGGTTCAGCTATTATGAAAAATAGTATGGATGCTCTTCAGATCCAGTGATCCACTTCTGAGTACTCATCCAAAGGGATTGAAATCAGACCTTAAAGTGAACCCTGTGGCTATGGTCTCCATGTGAGACCACCGTGGTAGGACTAAGAAATGGGTCTCCACATGGGGGTCCCCACTTGAATTCCCAGCCCTCTGGTAGCCGAAGCAGGAGAAAAAGAAGTGGAGACTTAGGGGAAGGGATTAAATCATAGGGGTTCAGCCCTCGCAGATGGCTCCTATCAAAGGGCTGGCCCTCTCTGGCTCTTCTATCACATGAGCCAGTGTTCGCCTATCTCCACCTTCACCTTCGGTTCTTTATACCATTCACAGGCCTTACAATGACTCTGCAGGCACCTTGAGCTGGGGCTTCCAGCCTCCGGAACTGTGAATTTTTTTTTTCTGTTCTTTGTCACCCAGTCTCAAGTATTTGTTGTAGAAGCACAAACAGACAAAAACACCTGCACCCCTGAGTTCACTGGTCATCAACAGACTGGTGGATAAATCAGATGTGACCATGTACACGTGAATATCTAAACAACAAAACAGTAGCTTTAAAAAGATAGAAACCGTATCAGTTACAACATGATGAATAGACCTGAAAGGGCATTATGCTAAGTGAAATAAGCCAGACAGAAAGATGAACTGTATCATCTCACCTAATGAGTGGAATCTGAGTCAGACTTACAGAAGCAGAGAACAGCAGTTAACAGGCTCTAGAGGAGAGGAAATGGGGAGATTCTGGTCAAGGGCTCAAAATTTAGCTATGCCAGATGAATATATTCTGGAGCTCTAGTGTGTGTCATGATTTGGAAACATTACTGTATTGTATGCTTGACATTTGCAAAGAAGGTAATTTTTTTAACATGTGTGTGGGTTTTTTGCCTGCATGCCAAATCCAGAAGAAGGAATCAGATCCCCTGGAACTGGAGTTACAGACAGTTGTGAGCTGCCATGTAGGTGCATCTCTCCAGCCCCAAAAAAGGTAGATCTTAAGGGTTTTCATACACACACAAGTAATGGCTATGTAAGGTGATAAATATGCTAATTAGCTTTACTGTAGTGAGTATTTCGTTATATATACATATATATTTCATTATATGTACTGTATGCCTTCCATACACACCATTCAAGGAGACAGAATGAAAGCCAGACATGGTGGTGCACACCTTTAATCCCAGCACTTGGCAGGCATCTCTGTCGAGGTCAGCCTGGTCTACAGAGGAATTCCTGGACAGCCTGGGCTACACAGAAAAACCCAAAAGAAAAGAGGAAGAAGAGGAGGAGGAGGAGGGAGAAAATGGTGATAATAAAATTCTACTTCCAGGGGATCTGATGCCATCTTCTGGCCTCTGCAGGCACAAAGCATACACACATGTCACATACATACATGCAGGTAAAACACTCAGATACATTAAATAAATAAATAAATCTCTAAAAGAACAAAAGAAAGAACGATATGCTGGGCATGATGGCACATACCAACACAATCTCAGGACTCAGTGGACTCAAGAAAGAAAATGTCTACAAGGCCAGCCTGGGCTACACTGTGAGATCAAGGCTGGCCTGGGCTACGTAGTGAGATCAAGGGCAGCCTGGACTGTATAGAGAGATGGAGGCCAGCTTAGGCTACAGACCCTATCTGTCCTTAAAGACAAATAAACAAAATGATGAAATACGTAGAAATATAAAATAAAACGACACTTTAGAAATAAATAAATATAGCTATGGATGTGACCAGTGTTAGTGCACTTGCCTGGAATGGAGAAAAGAAAACAACTCATTAAAATAGAATGCAGAGTAGGAAGAAGAGTCCACACCAACTCCACTGATCTGTCTTATGTCTTCTCTGCCATTCTCATCACCAGAGAGAAATGGAGAGCTTATACTCTGAAATTACGGGGCCAGGGGAAGGACTCAGCGGGTGAAGGCACCTGCCACCAAGCCTGATGACCTGAGTTTGTTCCCTAGGACCCACATGGTGAAGGAAAGAACCAACTCCTACAAGCTGTCCTCTGACTGCTCGTGGCACGCACATGTCTGTATATGTGCACAGGCACATGTGAACAAAATAAGTATATTTCTAAGGGAAATTTACAGATCCTATTTCTTTTTCTCTGCTTTTAAAATTTTTTTAAACTATAAAACAAAACAGAATTAGTAAAATCCAACTGTTGTGTCCTTGCACCATGTCCAGGGAGAGACCAGCTCTGACTGGGGTAGTGAGGGAATGAAGAAAAGACAGACAGATGGACACACAGACAGAAAGCTGGGAGTCAGGTGGATTTCAGTTTCTGACGGAGAGAGTGCGGCATCCCAGAAGCTCAGCTTGCTTATTATATAGAGCTGAAGAGAGAGGTAGGGTTAGTGCATACAGCTGAACAAGGAGTGGGGATATTACACAGGGTTTATGGTGTACAGTGGATCAAGGAGACAGGTTTGGGAAGGAGCCATCTCTACAGGGGAGCAGTTTTCAGGCCATAAATATCCGGGGAGAGGAAGCTATGGCGGACATTTTCTGCACACACTCTCAACATCCACACTTGCCTTTGCCATTCCTCAAGGGTCTGAGCCTCTGTGGTCCTTGACATGCCTGGCTCATGTCAACAACACACATTGACTCGGGTCCCCACTCGCTCAGGGCTTTTTCCATTCCCTACATCCAACCCTCGAATTTCCAAGTGTGTCATTTGGACTGAGTGCCGGCTCTACTCTGTGCGTATATTAAGCATTGGTGAGCAGCTTCTTCAACTTTTCAGGGCTGTTTCCTGTTTCTTCCAAGTTAGTGTGCCAGGTAGCACAACATGATAAATTTACATACATATAAGGAGAAAAGCCATACATATGTATGTTTATATATACATGGACATGTATATATATCTATGGGGGTTTGTTTTTTTTTTGGTAACTGGATTGCTGGGTTTTCCAGCTTGAACTTTATAGATGACAAGGTCATGCCACAGTGTCAAAAGGCTAGACACACTGGTTGGCTCTTTGTAAGAGCAAAAAAAAGAAACAATTAGAAAACCAAATAATGTATGAACAACCTAAATTATGGCCATTCACCAAGCTAATGTACAGAATGATCGGAGTTTTATGAGAAATTCATCTTACCTCTGCAGGGCTCCATAGGGAGGTGTGACTGACAGGCGTCTCTTCCCGGGAGGCTCGCTGATTTCTCTTTTGTTCTTTTGTTTTTCTTTGACTCATTTGTAAATTTTCTGTAGTGAGTAGATGCTATGTGGATAAGAAAAATTGAAGCAGGAAGCATAATGACTAACAGCAGCTAACATTAATCCCCTACATACACTAGTGAATGAAACGCTAGATCCAGCTCCCCTGCCCAATGCAGCAGACACTCTATTTTTTTGAGGAACCTGGAATTGAACCTGGAATCTTGCTGGGAAAACCACTATCTGGTTTTCGGAGGGAGGGTCTCCCTGGGTAGTTTAGGCTGGCCTTCAAATTGTGATCCTTCTGCCTTTGCCTCCTAAGTGTCATCTCTCTTAAAAAGAAATGTTTACCCTTTCTGAACCTGACTAAGCAGAAGGCGCCATCACGAAGAGTCCCATCAGCGAGGACAGGGCTGGGAAGACTAGACACAAATCTCTCCCCTAGATGCCTGGCAGATCTGCACAGGGTTCTGGCCTGTGATAAACCAGATGAACCAGCCCCACCTTCAACCAGGTTGTTTGGGAAAGATTGTCTGTGTCACATCAACCTACCAGCTGCAGTTCTGTCCCCAAAAAACCCAAAGGAGAGACTCTGTGTCCCCAAATAAAACAACTGTGGGAGCCCGTTTTCACGTTCCTTGTGGCTTTACCCAGCAGGTCCGAATAGAGGATGATTAGGACCACGGGCCTGAGTGCAGGTGTCTGAAATGGGCCTGAGTGCAGGTGTCTGGGATGGTCTGCACTTGGCTGTGCTGGGGGAGGAGGTCTTTTGCTCCACCCCTTGGCGTCTCTATAAAAACCCTGGGGCAGAGACAGTCGGGGCCGTTGGAATAGGTTCCAGGCCCTCTCGAGGCTATCCTTTATTTTCTATCTGTTCATCTCCACAATCTAAATCCTTCTTATATTTCCTGCTGCTCGCACTCAAGAAAACTCTGCGGAGCTGTGGGGTTGGTGGGTAAACGCCCCGAGAACAGCTGTGGGTCAGGGACAGTGTACAGTTCAGGAGGAGCCCAGACAGTAAGAGTAGACCTACACCCAACATATTCAAGCCCTGGACAACTCACCTTCCACTAACTGCTCCTGGAGTTGCCCAAGGTCTGCAATACCATCCTGCTCTCTGAGCCTTGAAAGAACTCAGATATGACCCAGCATTTCAGCAAAGCCCTGACATTTGGCACATCCAAGCCAAACCGTACATCCACTCAAGGGCTGGGAGTTCTAGAGAGAGGCAATCCAGCTAGCAGCAGCTATAAAATCTAACGAGGGACTTTACATTAAAAGACTTTGGGGTGGCCAGCAAGATGGTATGGCAGATAAAGGTACTGTGGAACAATCTTTTTCTATACTATGAATATGTATTACTCTCAATGACTAATAAAAAGCTGATTGGCCAGTGGCTGGTCAGGAAGAGACTGAGCTCAAGAGTCATGCTAGGAGAATTTTGGAAGAGTAAGAGAGTTGCTGGCAAAAGCAGAGAAGCAAGATGAGAATGTTGTACTGAGAAAAGGTACCAAGTCACGTGGCTAAACATAGATAAGAATTATGGGTTAATTTAAGTATAAGAGTGCTGTGGATATCACTCTGTATAAATAAAGTGCTGATTGGCCAGTAGCCAGGCAGGAAGTATAGGCAGGACAAGCAGAGAAGAGAATTCTGGGAAGAGGAAGGCTGAGTCATGAGACGCCAGCCCACCACCCAGGGAGTAACATGTAACAGGCACACAGGTAAAGCCACAGAACACATGGCAACATATAGATTAACAGAAATGGGCTGAATTTAAGTGTAAGAGCTAGTCAGTAGTAGGCCTGAACTAATGGCTGAGCAATTTTAGATAATATTAGCCTGTGTGTGTATATTTGGGTCTGAGTGGCTGCAGGACTGGTGGGTGAGAGAGATTTGTCTTGACCACGGGCCATGCAGGACTGGAGAAAACTCCAACTACATAAGAGTTAGCTAGTAACAAGCCTGAACTATTGGCCAATCATTTATAATAATATTAAGCCTCTGAGTGGTTTTGGGAGCTGGCAGTCGGGAAAAAAACATCTATTTATATAAAGGTGCTTGACCATCTGAGTTTGATTCCTGGAACTCACACATGTGGAAGAAGAGAACTGATTTACAAACTTGTCCTCTGACCTCTATGGGTGACATGGTGCATGGGCACATGTGTGCATGCACACACACACACACACACACACACACACAGAGACACAGAGAGAGAGAGAGACAGACAGAAAGAGAGAGACAGACAGAGAGAGAGAGAGAGAGAGAGAGAGAGAGAGAGAGAGAGAGAATGAATCACATGATAATAAAGATTTGGGGACACTAAAGATAAATCTAATTTTAAAATAAATTGTAGATGGTACACAAAGTTAGCCATGCTCCTTCTCTCTCTGTATCCTACTGTAGCAAACTTTTTGTTGGACTTTCTCTTGGGGACCACCAGCTCCGAAATAATGACATAGAGGCTTATTATCAGTTATGAAAGCTTGGCCTTAGCTTAGGCTTTTCCCCCAACTAGCTCCTATAACTTAACCTGTTTTTATTAATCTTGACTCTGCCATGTGGCTCTGTTACCTCTCCTCTATACTGTATGTCCAACTTCTTCAGTGTCTTGCTGGTGTCTCTGGAGCACCTAGATTCATCCCAAGTTCCTCTCTCTGCCTGGAAGTCCTGCCTAATCTCTCCTGCCTAGCTACTGGCTATTCAGCCCCTTATTAAACCAATCACAGTGACACATCTTCGCACAGTGTACACAAATATTCCAAAACCTCCTGCCCAAGAGACCACATATTGAGTAACCATGTCTCCTTGGGCTCCTCTTGCCTGAAACAGTCTCTCAGATTGTCTTGTCTTTGATTTTTTTTCTTTTGATTGTTTTGAGGCAGGATCTCGTGTGGCCCAGGCTGACCTCCAACTCCCTATAAAACTGAGGATGACCTTGAACTTCTGCTCCTCCTATCTCCACCTCCCAAGTGCACAGTTTGATGACCTTGACAATTTTAAAGAGTGCTGGCCACATATTTTGGAGAATGTCCCTTGGTTGGGGGTTTTGTTGGATCTCTGTTGTGTTTTGAGGGAAGAAGATCCCGGAAGAGATGCATCATTTTCCCCTCCTAGCAAAAGTCTGAGAGCCCGACTGTGCCACCATCTGCCAGGCTTGCACCTGCTTCAACATCGCTGTCATCGGGAGACGTCACTGTGCGCAGCCCAAAGGTGAGAGAGTGACCCTGCCTCGTGTGAAGGAAGTCTGTGCAGACATTTGGAATTCTCCGTCATGACTATCTTTGTGGTCACTTAATTTATAGCAGTGTAGCCTTGGATAATCTTTTATCCTTTGACTTATAGTCCGGTACATTGGTATTTATTTTGTTACCTGAGTTATTCTGTCTTTGGCCATTAAGTGCTCTTCCGGCTGGCTTCTGTGTCCCTTGTATAAAATGTCACTATTACCCTCCCTTTACAGATGACAAACTAAAGCAGAAGAAAAGTTGAAAAGCAGCCCAAGGACCACACTGCTGACTTCCAGGCTTCTAACACACGTGGGCATGCAAAGAAAATCGTAGTCAAAGATTAAGTGTGAAAATAAATGACGAAGACCTGAGGCAGCTCAGTGGTAGAATGCTTGCTTAGCATGCATAAGGCTACTAAGGTAAAGACAGACAGACAGACAGAAAGGAAACAAGGCCAGGAGGCATACAGCCCAGAGACAGAACACTTGCCTAAAATGCACTAGGCCCTAGAATCTGTCTCTCCCTGGAATCACAAAGCAATTCATTGAATACATAAATAATTAGAAAGTTTCAAACTCCTGAGGTATTAAAATTCTGTGTGTGTGTGTGTGTGTGTGTGTGTGTGTGTGTGTGTGTGTGTTGTGTTCCTGCAGTTCTTCACTAGTAGATATTTTATTTTGTTACGACACATGCTTTATTCTCAGTCAATCCAAATTTTTGCTAATTTACACAAAAGCATTATAAGATAAAAAGTAAGGGGGCTGGAGAGATGGCTCAGGGGTTAAGAGCACTGGCTGCTCTTCCACAGGTCCTGAGTTCAACTCCCAGCAACCACATGGTGGCTCACAACCATCTCTAGTGGGATCTGATGCCCTCTTCTGGCATAAAGTTGTACATGCAGATAAAGCACTCACATACATAAGTAAATAATAAAATCTTAAAAAAAAAGAAATAGAACAGCAGGGAGCTGGAGAGATGGCTCAGTGGTTCAGAGTACTGGCTGCTCTTCTGGAGGACTTGGGTTCAATTCCCAGCACCCACATGGCAGCTCACAACTGTCTGGAGCTGTAACTCCAGTTCCAGGGGAGCTGACACTCTCACACAGACACACATGCAGGTAAACTACCAATGCACATAAAATAAAAAAGTAAAATAAAAATATAAAAAAAAGATAAAAAGGAAGGGGCACATCTTTAATCCCAGCATTCGTGAGGCAGAGGCAGGTGGAGCTCTGTGATTTCAAGCCAGCGTGCTTTACATAGAGAGTTCCAGGCCAGCCAAGCTACATAGTGAGACCCTGACTCAAAAACAACAAACAATCCCCCCCCAAAAAAGCAACAATAACAACAATAACACCAACAATAACAACAAACTGGGGCCAGGGGTGTTGGAGAGGTGGCTCAGTGTTTAAGAGCTTTCCCTGCTCTTTTAGGGGACCCAAGTTTGGTTCCTACGACCCATGTCTGACAGCTCAAAACTGCCTGTGGCTCCTGTCCAGGGTATCAGATGCCCTCTTCCGGCCTCCACTGGAACTTGTGCACATGTAGCATACATTCACAGACATGCATATACATAAATAAAAATAATATTTTAAATGTTAAAATATGTTTAAAACACATTGAAAAAGGTAAGAAGAAATGTTCAGAGGCACGTGAAGGTTCCAGAACCACTTCACAAGAAAATAAAAAACACTAATACTTCCAAAACCACAACTGAAAGTATCTTTATGGCTTCCCCGCTCCCCCTCCACCCCCACCCCCACCCCCACTGATCAGTCAGCATGTGGCCCTGAATGCTCCAGCCCTTCTCTGCAGCTCTCACCTCCACAGGGGAGGTGTCCTGACCACACACCTCAGCTCCCTGGGCCCGGGGCTAGAAAGCAGAACAGCATCCCCAAGCATAAGGCTCCACCTGCTGCCCAGCAGTGGCCAGCCTGCTGCTCCTCTCTGGACTGGTCACACTGGAACCTGTAACTGGTCTCTGTCACTACAGGGACAGCGAGCACAGAATGGGTTATCGTGTCTGTTCTCTTGGTTCAAAATGACCTTGCAACCTGCCCGGCCACCCCGGAACCTTGTGCCGGCACCCACATCGAGGCTTGGCAGCTGATGTTTTCAATCTTTGTTTTCCAGCCCCCTCACCACAACAACCTTCATCCCCCCTGAGCCGCACAACAGGCCTCTGAGGCAGGCTGGGAGCCTATGTGCTAAATACAAAGAAGGCAACTGAGGAAGAGACCAGTCAGAAGCAGCCAGCCTTTCCTCTGAACGGAACTCTCCCCGTACACCAGGCTGTACACGGTCTCTTCTGGGGAAGATGCTCCCTCAAGACCTCTTTCCAGGCCTGGGGAGAGACCCGAGAAGCTCTTCTGAGGCGGTTGTCTCTGCATCTGTCTATAAAGAAGGAAATGCAGCTGGTGGGTTTGTGTAGCATGTGCAAGAAGTGGGGTTCAATCCCCAACACAAGAGCCAGGAGAGGAGGAGGGAGAGGGGGAAGGGCGGGGAGGAAGAAACAACTGGCTGAGGAGACTGGATCTCCTCCTCACTAACAGCAACATCAAGGCCAAGACCACCGTAGGAGTGTGCGAACACCCATGCCAGGACCGACACCCAGGGGCCCGTGCAGCACCCAAGAGCCAGGGTTTCTCAAGCGCAACACTGTCGATCTTGACGCACTTAGGTGTTTGGGGTGCTGATCCTATGTGGTGGGGGCGTCCTGTGTATTCCAGGAAGTTCAGCAAGATCCCTGGCCTCTACCCTCTAGATGCCGGAAGTAGCCTCTGCCCCTGGTTGTGAAAACCAAGTATGTCTCCAAACACAGTCAAATGTCCCTTGGGGAACCACATCTCACCCCGGGTACAACCACTGCTCTAGGTGGTCTGGCGTGATATCTATCCTACTTGTACTCTTTTCCAGGGAT
This sequence comes from Peromyscus californicus insignis, assembly GCF_007827085.1. Lineage (NCBI taxonomy): Eukaryota > Metazoa > Chordata > Mammalia > Rodentia > Cricetidae > Peromyscus > Peromyscus californicus. The sequence goes on from NW_026294551.1 coordinate 36,897,876, forward strand.
GTAATTTCATCCATCCATACTAAGAGTTGACTTATTTACACGCTGTCCCTTGGTTTCCGTGGGGAACCGTTGAGGACACTCCTTACCTGGGAAGGTGTAAACAATGTCTACCCTCTCCTCCTAAGGTTCCAATGACCCACCGAAGTATAATTCCATCGGAGTTCATTTTAGGGAATCAATGAGTTAGTGTGACTCCTTACGGGGCAGGGGTGAGAGAAGAGTAAGTGATCCCAAAGCAGCCACACTGGCAAGTCTCCACCCCACTCAGCGGATGCCTTCCTCATAGCTGCACAGATGGAGCCTCCTTCTGGTAACCTCCCCAGCCTTTGCATCTAACACCTCCCGAGACACCTACCCCGCCCCACCCAATGCAGGCCAGTGCAGTCTTGGCAAGGCTGCGTACAAGTGGCTGGGAGGAGTGGCTGGACTCTCAGGTGTGGATCCAGTGAGTCACACTCAGCTGCTCTAGAGGATGCCAGCCGTCAAGAAGCCTCACGACGGACACCTGCCAGCAGCAGGCACAGCCCAGCTAATGGAGACAAGAGCTGTTTTGCTGGGAAAGCTGTATTCTACAATAGGGGCTTACTCCAGGGTCTCAGAGACACCCAGATCTACAGCGTCCAGTGTCTTACATAGAATGGGGCCATATTTGCATGGATCCTACACATCTCTCCTGTATACCTCTAATCACACCTGCATTGCTTGAGCTCCCTATGACAATGTGGGTACTATGTAAATTAGTGTGAGGGCTTGGGGTTTTTTCCATACTTTATAAGTATGCGTGTGCATGTGCACATGTACATGTACATGACCACAAAGTCCAGAGGTGGTCATTAGATCCTTTGGATCTGGAATTACGGGCATCTGTGAACTGCCGCGTGCTGGGATCTCCGAGACAGGGTTTCTCTGTGTTGTTTTGGTGCCTGTCCTGGAACTCACTCTGTAGACCAGGCTGGCCTCGAACTCACAGAGATCCACCTGCCTCTGCCTCCCCAGTGCTGGGATTAAAGGCGTGCGCCACCACCGCCCATCAAGCACTCTTTTTTTTTTTTTTTTTTTTTTTTTTTTTTGGTTTTTCGAGACAGGGTTTCTCTGTGTAGCTTTGCGCCTCTCCTGGAACTCACTTGGTAGCCCAGGCTGGCCTCGAACTCACAGAGATCCGCCTGGCTCTGCCTCCCGAGTGCTGGGATTAAAGGCGTGCGCCACCACCGCCCGGCCCGTCAAGCACTCTTAACCACCATCTATCCAGTCCCTTGGTTTATTTTTATTTCGCTTTTTGAGACAGGGTCTTACCATGTAGCCCAGACTGACCTTAAACTCACCTTCCGCCTGCCTCAGCCTCCCAAGTTCTGCAAACGTGATTCACCATGCCCAGCTTTATTATCCTGGACTGTGTACAGAGTAATGATAAGGGTAAAGTCAGAATATGTTCGGTGTAGACACATTTTTCTCCTAAATGTTTCCCATTTGCCATTGGTTGAAGTTGTAACTGAAGGAACCACACAGATGGAAGGCTTCAAAACACTACACATCAATTCAGGAATTCTTCATCGGGTGATGTTCTAACTGGTGACTTTAAAATCTGGTCTCTGACATGCACTTAGAGGACAGTTGTCCTCTTCTATGGGAGAGGAGGACATCAAAGACATGAAATCCTGGGCTAAGGGCAGTTTCCTGGTAGAAGGCTTGGCTAGCTTACACAAGGTTCCAAATTCAATCCCCAGTACTCAAGGGTTGGGGGTAGTTAGTGGAAAAAAATCTGAATATTTGTCCCCCTGCCAAAAGCCTGTCATCTGGGGCGCCTTCCACCAGTCCTCACAGAGGATTTAGCTGCTGACTCTGCAGTGCTAAGTGACTTCTGGCTATGACTCACTCTTTCCCTCACTGTCTCTCTACCATCAACACACATCTTCTGGGTGGACGGACGGGCTTTACTCATGAGAACAAAATGGCTACCTGCAGTATAAGGGATGCCGTAGCTCCTTCTATCCCCAGTAAACAAAAGCCAGTTTCTCCACCTACCCTTCTACTTACCATTCTCAGCCTGTGGGCTTCCTAGATGAGCCTGGAGTCCTCAGGCCGAAGGAGCAGAAGCTTGGTCCATTCCAAGGATCCACATGGGAGCCGATTCTACAGGGTCATTTCCTCAGCCTTTGCCCAAGCGTCCCCTCATGTCCCTTCGCAGTCAACCCTGCTCTCCAAATCCCTAGACAGCCTCTGATCTTCCTGCCGTTGGGGAATTTCAGGCAAACAGCCCCACATGGTATGTACTCCTTTGTGTCTGGCTCCTGTTCACTTCCGCATGACCGCGGCCTTCTCTCCTACTGCAGGGTGGACCAGTCTTTCTTGCTGGTGTGTGGTAATCCCACTATGCAGATGGGCTGGATAATTTGTTCATTCACCTGCGGACGGCCTTCTATGAACATCTGTGTCCAAGTCTTTTGTAGGGACCTATGTTTTCATTTTTCACAGAATTTTCTAGACCTAAGGTAGAGAGAGCCAGGACTGGTGGTACATCAGGAAAACAATAATGCTCCACCATTCATTAAGTCAACAAGCATTCATTCGGACTACTGTGTGTGAGCCTTGCAGTCCAGGCTAAGAAAGCTGGAAGAACACCAGCTCGCATCATGGCGGGCTGTGTGGTCAGCTTGGCTGGGGAGCTGCCCTCTGTGGTGGAGCCTGCCTAGCCAGGGAATCTTCACCTTACAACCCCACCAGCGCCACATTCACAGCACAGGTGTGTGAGGGACAGGTTTTAATGGCTCCATTAAAGGAGAGACTTTTACCTAAATTGTCATTTCCCCCTCTTAACACCAGGATGAGTTTCTCTGAGCATGGGAGTCCCCGTTGTGGGGACGGGAGCTATGTGGGCCTTTGGGCAGGGCGATGCCTGAGCCCCACCTGCCTCCCCTCAGACAGAAAGACAGGGGCCCGCCTTTCCTCAGGCATCCAGAACACATCAAAACAGGAGAGCGTCACAGAGCAGGTGTTCAGCAGTTCTGAAGCTGTGGAGGTCTTCCAGCAGAGCCACACTCCTCTAGAGACTGAGGGAGAATCCTTCCACCCCATCCAGCTTTGGGCAGCTCCATCGGTAGTTTGGCTACAAAACCATCACTTTGGGGCTGGAGAGATGGCTCAGGGGTTGAGAGCACTGGTTGCTCTTCCAGAGGACCCAGGTTCAATGCCCAGCAGCCACATGGTAGCTCACAACTGTTACTCCAGTTCCAGGGGATCCAATACCCTCACATAGAGACATAAGCAGGCAAAAAACAAACAAACAACAAAACAATGCACATTAAAAAACAAAATGAAAAAAAGTTAATTAAAAAATCACTTCTAGCTCTGCCTGTGTCTCCCCAGTACCCTCCTCTGTGTGGGTCTGCCTTTGTGGCCTTCAAAGGACACAGTCATTAGCTCTGAGGCCCTCTTTAATTCCAGGATAATATCATCTTGACATCTTTAGTTTTGATTATATCTACAAAAGTCCCTATTTGAAAATAAGGTCACATTCACAGGTCCCAGGATTTGGGACATGGATATATCTTTTTGAAAGGACACAATTCAACCAACTCCAACAGGACAATTACTAAGAATGTGGAAAAGATTCTGGGCCAGACATCAATAAAAAGCTGATATTGAGACTGAAGGTACAGACTGGCAGGAGAGTATACATGAGGCTGTGTGTTCAGTCCTCAGCAAATTCTCGGTGGTCTGAACAATTTAGAAAAGCAGCTGGGACAAGCTCATTAGTAGGCTTGTTCATAGAAGACCCACGATTTGGGGACTAGCATGGTGGCATCCACTAGCAATCCCAGCACTTAGGAGTCAGAGACAAAAGAACTACAAGTTCAAGGACAACCCGGGCTACATAGAAAGATCTTGTCTTAAAAAACAAACAAACAAACAAACAAACAAACAAAAAACCAAAAACAAACAGGGCTAGAGAGATGGCTCAGTGGTTAAGAACACTGACTGTTTTTCCAGAAAACCTGGATTTGATTGCCAGCACCCACCTGTCAACTCAGAATTGTCTGTACCTCCCGTTCCAGAGGACTTAATGCCCCACCCCCATGGGTGCCAGGGACACAAGTGGTGCACAAAAATACATGAAGTCAAAACATAATCCCAGCACTCGGGAGGCAGAGGCAGGTGGATCTCTGTGAGTTTGAGGCCAGTCTGGTCTACACTAGTTCCAGAACAGCCAGGGATACACAGAGAAGTCCTGTCTTGAAAAGGCAACAGAAAAAAACAAATGGACAAACAAAAAATGCCTTTACACATAATAAATTAACTAATTAATAAAGTTCAAGTATGGTAGCGCATGTTTGTACAATTCTAGTACTCTGGAGACTAAATCAGAAAGCTTGTTTAAGAGTTCGAGGCCACCCTGAACTACATAGCGAGCACCAGGCCCTCCAGGGTTTATATCCCCTAGAGAACTTGGCTAATACAGACTCATGTTTTTGATATCTTAGTCAAGAAAACATTTCCAAGGTAATGAAGCTTCTCTTAGGATTTCTGTTGTGTGGTGGGTTTTTTTTTTTGTTTGTTTGTTTGTTTTTTGTTTTTCGAGACAGGGTTTCTCTGTGTAGTTTTGGAGCCTGTCCTGGATCTTTCTCTGTAGACCAGGCTGGACTCAAACTCACAGAGATCCGCCTGGCTCTGCCTCCCGAGTGCTGGGATTAAAGGCGTGCACCACCACTGTTGTATGATATTTTAATGGCATTCTGACAATAAAGTTTGCTTTGAGTCAGAGGGCGGAGCTAGCCACTAGCTGACCAAAATTAACCATAGAGGTCTTGAGTGACTGAGGACAGATAGGAGAAAGGAAGTGGTAAGGCGGGGCTGAAAGCCTCTCTCAGCCCTTTTTGGATTCAAAAAGGAAATCACTAGTGGCTTCTCCTCTTCTCTGATCATTCAGGTTTTTACCCCAATATCTGACTGCCTTTTTTTTTTTTTTTTTTTTTTTTTTTTGGTTTTTTGAGACAGGGTTTCTCTGTGTAGATTTGCACCTTTCCTGGAACTCACTCTGTAGCCCAGGTTCGCCTCAAACTCACAGAGATCCACCTGCCTCTGCCTCCTGAGGGCTGGGATTAAAGGCATGCATCACCACCACCTGACTCCAATTTTTTTTTTTTTAAGATTTATTTATTTTAGTATACAGCATGTATGACTGCAGGTCAGAAGAGGGCACCAGATCTCATTATAGATGGTTGTGAGCCACCATGTGGGTGCTGGGAATTGAACTCAGGACCTCTGGAAGAGCAGTCAGTGCTCTTAACCTCTGAGCCATCTCTCCAGTCACCCCCTCTCCGCCTGCTCCAATTTTTTATTGGTAAAGAATAATTAGATAAATGCTTCAGATTTCCTTGAAGAGCTTTGTAGCTTTGATCTAGTCAGAGTTAATTTTGATGCATCGTGTAAGGTAAGCGTCTAACCTCATTCTTTTGCATATCCAGTTTTCCCAGCACCATTTGTGGAAAAGGGTGTCTGTCCTTCCCCCATGAAATATTCCTGTCACTCCTGCCAAGAACCAAACCCCGGGGCTGGCGAGAAGGCTCGGTTACTAAAGGCACTTACTGCTCTTCTACAGGACCTGAGCTTGGTTCCCAGCACCCCACGAGGCAGCTCACAACCATCTGTAACTCCAGTCCCAGGTGGAGCTCACTTGCTTTTCTTTTTCTTTTGAGCATGGAGAGACCGTGCCTGAAAGCTGAGCCTACCGAATGCTCTGTCTGGTAATACGCCACAACAAATGAACGAGCGGCAGTCTAGACTTACTTGACTCCCGCTAAGCCTGAAGCGACTCTTGCTTTTCTCACTCACGTAGAACGACACGTTCACGTTCCATTTTTGACTTGGGTTAATCTGAGTTGGGCTTCAGTGGGTAGGAATCCTGCACCCCTGACCGGTACATCTTTCTGCATTAAGAAAAGTGACACTGGGAAGCATCTGGCTCTTAGGAGGCCTTTGGGAAGCTCGGCAAGCCTGGCTCTGTGCCGTAACCATTCCTGACAGCAGTGATGAGCAGGGAGGTGTTTGTGTGGGTGTAAGAGGGATGCAGCACGTGACTAGTGACTACCGAGGGACCATTGCAGCGTTGCCCTGGGGCTGTCGGGGGTGGGGAGCCGCAGAGTCATCTCCTTCCCTCTCAGCCCCTCAGCTGAGTCCCATAACCCTAGATGCCTGCAGCCAGACTCCCTGGCCTACTCAGCTGCTCAGGCCCTACACCTGTAGCCCAGCTGCTCAGGCCCTGCACCTGTAGCCCAGCTGCTCAGGAGACGGAGGCAGGAGAAGCACCTGAGCACAGGAGTTTGAGGCCACCCTGAGCAACATAGTGAGACACTGTTACCACTTCCAAAAACTACAGCCCCCCCCCCCAACCTCACTGAAGTGTGTACTTTAAAAGTATGACTTTTGGAGCTAGCAAGATGGCAAGAGCACTTACTGAAAAACCTGAGGACCCGGATTCTTTTCCCAAGACCCACGTGGTGAAAAGAACTGTTTTCCAGAAGTTATCCTCTGACCTGCACATGTGTGTTGAGGCACACACGTGCACAGGTACACATAAATAAACGTAAAGAAAGTAAGTGAATGTCCCAGCAGCACTCGGGAGGCAGAGGCAGGTGGATCTCTGTGAGTGTGAGGACAGCCAGAACTGTTACACAGAGAAACCCTGTCTCAAAAAAAAAAACCAACCAACCAACCAAACAAACAAACAAAAACCTCTTGAATGGGTTCAGGGGATTGGAACTCAGTCCCTCCCACTTGGGAAGCAGTACTTTACTCACTGAGCCATTTCCCAAGCCTTTCATCACCCCGCCCCCCTTCTCTAAATCAAGGAGAGGGGATAGAGAGCTGGCTCAGTGGTACAAGAGTGCTTACTGCTCTTGTGCAGGACCCAGGGCTCTGTTCCCAGTACCCTCAGTCAGGTGACTCACATCCAGGGATCCCATGCCCTCTTCTGGCCTCCTCAGGCTCCTGCAAGTCTGTGGTACACACAAACTCATGAAGACTCATGCACATACACATCAGAAACCAAACCCCCCCCCCCCAAATCTTTTTGCCAGCAAGCAGAAGCCCTGGGAAAACAGCCTCTGAGAGAGGAAGCGTGCCTGGCACTCTTGGTCTAGCAGCACACACACACACACACACACACACACACACACACACACACACACACACGGTGAAGTAATGCATGGCAGCCTCCGTTCACCAAGGGGCTAAAGAACTGTGAAGACGGGCTGCCTCTGGCTGAGGTAGGTACAGGAATCCTACTTAGACGTGAGGGAGCCTGAGCCTGATCAAGAACACCTGACATTGAAGGACTAGTCACAAGTGCCATGGTCCCCTTCCCTGTGTGACCTTGAGTCACCCCTTGGAGAACCTGCCCCGGTCCCGGGCTTTCCCTACCTGGAATGGGGAGGGGAAACCCCAGCACTGGCCCGGGGTAGGGGAGAGGCTGAGAACCCTTACTCTGGCGGTGGCAGAGAGCCTTTTGAGCTTTTGGAATGTTGTCAGGAACCCAGAGTCTGATCTCCACGGGCACTGAGGGAAGCCAGAAGCCAGGCACTTGGGAAGAGGATGAGTCGAAGAAGTTGATGGACCCCTTTCCCAGCAAGACTTGGAGAACGGGAGTGCCGAACAGGCCGGTGTCCTCCAGCGAAGGGTGGGAGGGTGGTCCCAAAAGAGTCCCTGGGGGGCATAGGGCAGGGGAGAGGTAAGAACACAGGCCAGCCAGAGGTTGAGCCCACAGAAGGACAGCTGCACTGTGAAGGTGACAGTGAAGGGCAGGGTACACCACGGGACACTGTGCAGGGCACATCCAGTGCAGAGATCTGTCTGCCCCACGGTGGAGGAAGGACAAGGCTGTTCTGATGAAGCAAGATGGCTGCCCCGCGGTCTTTGCACCCTAGCGGACACATCTCCCTTTGCCCTCCTCAAACTGAGGCAATCCAGTCTATTCCCAGATGGAAACTTGAGGCGCAAACCACAAACCACAAACCGGGCATGGAGTTAATCCAAGCACTTGGGAGACAGAGGCAGGAGGATCTCTGTGAGTTTGAGTTCAGCCTGGTCTGCATAGTGAGTTCCAGGGCAACCGGAGCTACATAGTGAGACGCTGTCTCGGGAGGAGGAGGACGGAGAGGAGGAGGGAGAGGAGGAGAGGGAGGAGGGGGGAGGAGGGGGGAGAGGGAGGAGGAGGGGGAGGAGGGGGGAGAGGGAGGAGGAGGAGAGGGGAGGAGGGGGGAGAGGGAGGAGGAGGAGGGGAAGGAGGAGGAGGGAGAGGGGAGAGGGAGGAGGAGGGAGAGGGGGAGAGGGAGAGGGAGGAGGGGGAGGAGGAGGAGGAGGAGGAGGAAGTTCAACCACGGAATTTGAACCGGGCCTCACTGGTTGCATACTTTCTGTGCTCTTAGTCACATCCTGCAGTGTTTGAGTGTGGCAGAAGTGCTGAACAGAATTTGGAGCGGAGGCACCAAGAGAGAGCCAGAACCTCTTCAGGGAGATGGCAGCCAGGTAGAAACGACTAGCTGTCTGGACAACCCTAGATCCCCACCTAGTGGTCAGAACGAGACTTTTTTTTTTTCAAACGTCTGGAGACATCGATCCAATCAGGTCACCTCACCCTCCAACAAGGAACAGCTCCACATGAGCCTGAGTTCCGAAGAAAGAAGGGTCCCACCAGCCAGCACACACGCACCAACATTCATAGCCCTCCTTTGGGAAGGGGGACGGGGAATTTATACACTTCTAGGTCATGTGCCCAGGCTTCCATTTCAGGCTTGCCCTTCAGGAGAGGCGCGCCTGACAGCTTCTGCCAGGCGGTTATACACAGTATCGCCCAATCCTCCAACAGTTAGGTACTGTGATCTCTGCTGAAGCAATCGGGGAGGGTAAAATGGCACAGTCATTGACTGCTAACTACAAAACTATGCTAGGTACCCAACTCAGAACAAAGAAGTCCAGAAAATCCTGGAGGAAGCAGTGGGCCCAGCTTTGAAGGAAGGCAGCATGGCATATTGCAGACGGCCCCGAGGCGAGGTTTCCAAGAGTAGCCTGGAATAGGGTCCGGGGAGTAGGCAGGACCCACAAGGGCCCCATTGCCAGGCTAAAGAGCCTGGAACACCGTAGGAGTTCTGCAACCTTTGGAGGGTTTCCAGCAGGGTTGCTCTCATCTCACCACACAAGGAATACTCACCAGCAGACATGCTAGGCGGCTTCACAATGGTTGCAGGTACAGAGGCCCCGGAGTGGGAGGAGCAAGTCTTTTGCTCCAGAATCCAGAGAGTACCAAACCCCCAGAGCACAGAAAATTATCAGCCTTGCTGGAGAGCAGGATTGAAAGACTAGTAGTATTTGTATGTAGGTAGCCTGGGACCTTTTACAGCACAGGGAAGTTCTCTGCGAAGACACACACACACACACGCACACGCACACGCACACGCACACGCACACGCACGCACGCACTCACGCACGTGCACAAATATACTTCTGCCAGCCAACCTGGGCCTTGGTTCTGAGGAGGCCTTGATTGGCTAGGACTGAAGCTGCATGTCCCCGAGAGCTCTCCACAACAGACTCCAAGTGGTCTTGGAGGAGGGCCTTTGGCCTAGGCCTTGGGTAGGAGTGTCCAGCAGGGATTCTCCTGTATGCCCTGCTTCTGGAGGGTGGAATTCATTCATTTCTTCTTAAAATGCTTTCTGTACCCCTCTTATTTGTTGGAGAAGTATTAGGTCTAGGGTCCCAGCAATGAGCAAAAAAGACACCAGCTGCCCCTTGGGGGAGCCAATGATCTTGCAGGACACAGAGATTTGATGAAATCCATACTTTCCCCAGAGAGACATGGCAGTGAATAGGGTCTGGTAGAAAAGGGCTGAGCCCCAGAAAGCAGGGCCAGGGGACAGCCCGCCTGTGTGTCTTTAGGACAGGATCCCACTATGTAGTACAGACTGGCTCAGTGTCTTTTCTTTTTTTGTTTGGAGTGAGTTTGTTTGAGATGGGAATCTCACTGTGTAGTCCAGGCCTGCCTTCATCTAGTGGTAATACTCCGGTCTCAGCCTACTAAGTGTCAGATTACAGGCATGAGCCATCACACCCAACTAACCTCAAACTCTTGATCCTCCTGCCTCAGCTTCCCCTATGCCTGAGTGTATCTGTATATAAGCAAACCTCTGTGATTACAGGACTGTGTCTGCATGGGGTCAAGTGTGGGGGGCACATGTACAAATGTCTATTTGTGGCTATTAGTGTACATGTTGTCTCCACGTGCATAGGTGACTGTGGAGATGTGGGGGTGGGGGGTTACTTCTCAAACCTAAGAGGTTTCTATCACGCAGGATATCAGTGCTGAGACCAAAAACCTTATGGGCAAACTGGGAAAGATTAGAAGAGATGTCTGATTTGAAAAGGCAGGTTGAGGAAAGAGAGCTAAGGATCTAAGCATCCACTCCAGCACCAAATAAAAATTACTACTATGACATCCCATCCTGAGGGCTGGGCCAAATGACCTGGGAGACTCTGATGCCCTGAAAGCAGACAGCAGGAACCCTCAGGGCTCTGGGAAAGAGCCCACTGGACGGGAAAGACTCTGAGATCTGTTTCTTAGCTCCCTTGAGCCTTGACAGGGCTAAGCCTTGATTTTTCCCTCTGAAACGGAAGTTCCCATTCCAAGAAGAAGAAACATGTTTGGCATGTAGTAGGTGGTCCACAGCTCCTCCTGTCAGGCTGAGGAGCAGTTGCCATGGAGCCAGAGGACATCCTGTTCTCTTCAAGAAATAAAAATAAGAGTGAAGATGGGCCATGTCTAAGCCCCCCCTACTAGACCGATGTGACGCCAGCAGCCATCTTGGTCTCCTAATTCAGGCCACTTCTCCCACAGACACAGACTCTGGCCAGGACATCAGGGCTCAGCATCCGGCAGCAGAGGTCATGCACCAGGCCCTTTTGTCCTTTCCCAGCAGCGAGGCTGGAGGCTGACTCGTACCCGTCATCACCTCATTAGCTGCTGCTGCCAAGGGCCCTGCCCACGGGATTGTGAAAGAGTCCCATCCTTTATTTACTGCATATCCTGAAGGCCTTCATTTCTCTGAACCCCAATGTTCAGAGAATCACGAATTCTATGGTTCAGGATCACTGTACTGCCCCTGAATTGACCTTCAGTGAGAGCCCTTGTGTGCCAGTGCTCTGAAGACCACCAAGCCTTTCGTTCAGGGAAGGAATGAGTCTAAATAAGTAGTCCAGATCTAGAGATACCCTTTAATGGGGGGCCTCAGAAGGCCTTCCACTGGTCTCGTTTTCTCTCTTTGGGGAGAAGCTGCATGCAGTCTGTCAGCAAACTGTGGTACTGGAGGCCACAGTCACCTCCTCACAACCCATAGGATGTGCCCTCTCCAAACTCAGCTTGGTGGGAAGGCTGACCAGTGACAGCCACATCCCACGGGGACTGGAGGCAGCTGGAGCCAGCTGGTTCCCTGAGGGCTTCAGAACCTGGAATGCAGTTTCCTAATTGGGAATTCATCCAGGCCACCAATCCTGCCCCCACCCCAAGAATCTTAGCCACAGCCAAGTCCCCAAGGTCTGTGAATGGCTATGCCTCTCTCTCAGGCCCAGGTTCCTCAAGGATTAGGTGTTTGTCAGGGGTTGGGGAAGGGAACACTCCAACTCGTCACTCACATATCACTTTGATTTTAGTCCACACCTTTTACTTTGCCAACAAGGATTCTGAAGCCCAGAAAAGAGAGTTGTGGTGTCCAAAGTCTTACAGCTAAAGGCAAAGTTTGACCTTGAACGTGTTATCTCCTGTTCAGTTTTCCTACAGAGCCTGTGTTCTGCAATAGATGTTTATGTTGATGACTATTAAATTACTGAAGGTTTGACCCTATCCTCTGGTATACCCTGATGGGGAAGATGCTGAGCCTGGCTGGGGTGGGAAATGCATGTAAGGAAAGATTGGTGGTAACAGGGCAGGTTTTCTAGCTGTGTGGTTTTTGTTGTTGTTTTGTTTTTGTTTTTGAGACAGGGTTTCTCTGTGTAGTTTTGGTACGTGTCCTGGAACTCGCTCTGTAGACCAGGCTGACCTCAAACTCACAGAGACCCACCTGCCTCTTCCTCCCGAGTGCTGGGACTAAAGGCGTGTGCCACCACCACCCAGCTAGCTGTGTGTTCTTAAAAGGTGTGTGTTGACGGGCTGGAGAGATGGCTCAGAGGTTAAGAGCACTGACTGCTCTTCCAGAGGTCCTGAGTTCAATTCCCAGCAACCACATGGTGGCTCACAACCACCTGTAATGAGATCTGGTGCCCTCTTCTGGCCTGCAGTCATATATGCTGTATACATAATAAATAAATAAATCTTTAAAAAAAAAAAAAAAAAAAAAAAAAGGTGTGTGTTGAGTTGCCCCCCACCCTGGGGGGGGGGGTGAGCTGCTGGAATCTTTGGTGCTTAACTTCCAAGAATTACCCCCACTCTAAATGTGCTATTTCTTAGCTACCGGGCCTCCCCTCTTTACCCATGCTGAGTCTCCAACTCAAACCTGCCCCCAGCCTCTGGTTGCTCAGCCCTGAGACTTTCTTATTCAACACCTCCTCCAGCTGGAAAAACTGAAGATCCAAAGTCTCTCCTGAGCCTTTGGTAGTCTTATGAGACACGACCCTCGGTCCTCAAGTACACTGCTCCCAGGTGTGTGCCCAACAGTCTCTTCGTGTGACCTTGAAGGTCTGGGTGAGGCTGAGCAGGTGGAGGTAAGAGCTGAGGAATGCCTGGGCCAGCCATTACACTCAAGTGTGCATGGTCCAGTGGAGCTCACACTCTAATACGCCACAGGCAAGTCTTCCAGAGCTCGTGGATGCCAGACCTGACTCTGCCTCAGAGAGACCAGGAAGGCCAGAGGCAAGCTCCTTCCCTGTTCTAAGAGGGATCCGGAGGGCCACAGCCCAGACAGGCACATCAGAGGCCATAGGTTGTTGTTTCTCAGTCCGGCCTCTCGGGACTGGGAGCTGGCACTGCAGGGCAGTTCCAAAAAGAAGACCTCACACCCAGCTTTGAGCTCTCTAGTCGGTGCCCGCAGCCGTCTTCAGTAGCCTCTGGGCTACTGAAGTTTCTGGGCTGGGACCTACAGTGGTCGGAGGTTCTGTCTCACTGCCCATTTCCCGGACACAGTGCTTCCCAGGCTCCGGCAGGCAGTGCTGGGTCGGCTGCGGACCGGCCCCTGGCCTGGAGCGCCATCTCGTGGGCACGTTAGGAGTTCCTGCGGCCTGGGAACTGGACAGGCTCCCGCGTCCCGGGCAGCCTCAAAAAAGGGAGGGAGTTCGGGGTCCTCGGCATCAACAAGCCCGAAGGACAAATATGCGCCCCTAGAGGGCCCAAAAGAAACTCCGAGGGGCAAGCAGCCCTCCGGATACCAACACTTTCCCTGCGGGGCCACCTGCCCGCACCCCGGAGGAGACGACGCAATGCCCAAGAGACCACCTGGAGCGCCCTGCTACCTCCAGCGCTCGGGGACGTCATCCCGCTGCCGCCCAGTCCTTAGAGCCCGGGACTCTTGACCCTTGGCTGGACCCTGCCTACCCGACAGTGCTCCAAACTTCGGGGTCAAGGGCGGAGAGGCGGATGGGTTCGGGAGGAGGAAGCGAGATTGGCTTTAGGGTCGTTCTCAAGCTAGAAAGGAGAGGTCAGGGCTGCTACTCCGATCTCTCCCAGACCTGTCCCTCCGCAGCCACCTTCTCCTCGAACGGCAGGGGGCGGGGCCTTGAGCCTGGGCAGGCGAGGGCGGGTGTCCCCGAGACCCGGGCGCCCCCGAGACCCGGGCGCGCCGTACTCCTCCCCCGGCCCGCGAGCCCGCCGCCGCCTGGCAAGGTGGAGCCCAGCTCCACGCCCTCCCGGAGGGCAGGGCCAACTACCGAGGTGCGGATGCCCTCACTCGCCGCCGGGAAGTTGGGAGGGAAGGAATAGCTTGAGGGTCCGGAAGCCTCGGGTTAACCGCGTGGGAAATACCGCGTCCTAGGTCTCGGGGTCCATGCAGTTGGGCCGCTAGGGGTCTCACCGAGCCCCCAAATTCTGAATCTCCCTGTTCGCCGGTGAATCACACTCAGTCCTAAACCAGCACACACAGTTCTGTCAGACCCCACACTCCCCACAGAGATTCTAGGTGACACGCTAGGTCACCCACCCACAGGCCTCAGCGACCCTTCGATCCTCATCGCTCACACACGCCCTTCTGCAGACGGATTTGCGATCCAAGGCCCCCCCAAACCCCCCGATAGCGGGTCCTGAAGGGTTAAGAAGGCCGTGGGGCACCGGAGCAGCGGGTACGCGGGCTCCTGAGCTAATTGGCGACCGCAGAGACAATGAAGGCTGGGAAGGCTGGTGGCTTAATTGGGCCTGGGAGTGGCCTGGCCTTTGTCTGGGACCCATCGACTGTGGGATCCCCAAGCCGCACTTGGCCTTGCAGCTGGGGCCCAGAGGACCACTGGGTAGGCAACCCCCGGAGTAGGGGCGTGTAAGACCGAAAGTAAGGGGGCGGGAGGACGCTGCAAACTGCCTTCCAGGATCTGAAGTAGTACCCCACCCGGCCCTCCAAGACAGACCCTCTCCGGTGGCTGCTCCGCAGCGACCATGCCCACCACCTGAGTGGTGCCCCCTGGTGTCCGCAGGCCGCGGGGGACCCACAGCCAACTCCCAGCATTCTTTCCTGGTTGAAAGTGAGAGGCCGCAAAAAGCCCAGCGCAGGCCTTGCTCTGAGAATGTTACAGGCGTTTCACCCCAAAGTGACCTCGAATAAACGCAGAGATAAGGAGAGGTGCTATGTGAAGGGGCGAGGGAGCTTTCCTGTTCCTGCTTGGTTCACGGACCACATCGCTGGCCAAGTAGATCAGAGACAGGGAAGCCATGACCCACCTAGGGTTGGGATGAGCTCTTCTACGGCCTCCGCCAACCCCCCCTCCAACCTCTCTTCCCCTCAGCCCATGGACTTCAGCATACTTTGGGCAGCCTTCTTCCAGGAAGAGTTTGATAGTTTTTTCCCTGCAAATGTATCATTCCAGGAAGGAATCCTGAGCATTTGGAGGTCCCGGAACTTTCAATTCTACCTGCATATCACCCTCCCTTGCAAATCACTATCCCTGATATCCCCCATGGGCTACTTAGAAGCCGTACAACTCCCCGGGGTGCACAGTGCCCAGAGAGGCAACCTCCTTGGTCAGACCCCCCGGATTTAAAGGAAGAAAGGTGGGGGTGCTCAGCGACCACAGACCCAGGGACATGCTGAAGGAGTAACTGCTTGCCAGGCACCCCGACCACTTTGGTCAAGGACTGAAAGCGCCTGCCAGTTTAGTGGTGATGAGAGGTGCGGCCCTCTGAGCGAATGGATGGGAGCGGCTCGCTGTCCTTGATGGAATGGGTCTTGGGGAAGCACTAGCCCAATGGGACTGGTGAGACACAGCCGGGACCCCCTTGAAAGTCGCCAGCCAGCTGAAGCAGGGAACAGCTTAGTGACCCACACTCACACCCCGGGAGTTAGTCGCGCTCTAAGGAGGAATTTTTAGGCCAGGTTTTGCCACTCTATTCAGCAGCCCAAACACCGAATGATTCCAGAAGGCAGAGGGATGGGACAGAATTCTGGAGGCCGTGGTATTGAAGGAACAAGGCCACCCCAACACGCGCTGGAAAGGAGAAAGTGAAACGGGAAAGCACCCACTTTCCCAGACCATGTACCCAGAAAACGTTGACAGGGGGTGATGAGTGGGTCCACAGTGTTGTAGAAAGGAAATCGGAGACCAGGCCGCTCTTCTGCGCTTGGCTTGGCTCCAGCGACAGGGACCAGCAGGAGCTGCGGACACACAGCCAGTGGCCAGCAGAGGGAGCCCGGGCCGCGGGCCTGGGTCGCCGGGACTGCGAGGCCGAGCGGCGTCTCCAGGGCCAGCCTGTGCCCGGCGCCGGCGCCCGGGGCCTCGCGGCTCTGCGTCGTGCAGCCGCCGTGGCCGAGGTGCATGCAGCTGCCAGGCAGATAGGGACGCCCAGCCCTTGTCCCCGCCTCAGTCCCTTCTTCTGCGCCCACAGAGCCCCAGCCCCGCGCGGCCCACAGAGCGCACAGCGCGGTTCACTTCGCATCGCAGCGTTTTATTATTTCCTCGCTTCGTTCTCCCTCTGGAGCAAAAAGTGAAAACCTGAGGTGGGGCCCGTGGGCCGGGCGGGCAAAGCCGGGGCGCAGAGGCTGAGGGGGCCCGCGGGGTGGGCCTTCCCAGGGGTTCGGTGCCTCCCCTTTCCCCAGCAGCCAAGGATCCTGGGGCCCTGTACAATATAGATGCTCATGTAAAATGAAAAAAAAATTAAATGCTATGAGTTAATCTCTAAATATATGTACACAGCAATGTACACCTTTGAATAAATTAATACGAATTTGCATCTTCTGTGAACCTTAAAGCTTATTTACACAAATTACCATTTATTTCATAAATATCTTTTGCCCCCTGGGGACTCAAAGCAGAGTGCAACTTCCTCCGATGACCTAGGAGGAGGAGGAGGAGAGGCGCCTGCCTCTGGTTGGGTAGAGGTGGGAAGACCAAAGACAGGACTCCTAGCTCAGGTCTACACTGACTTCAGGCTTCTCTGGCTCCAGCATCCTCCACCCTCGCTTCTCACGACGTCCAGGCCCAAGGCCAGGGATCGTGGGATACTCTCCAAAGCGAACACCTCTACCCTATGCACCTTCTGCCTTCCAAAGGGACGGTGTACTCGAAAGGAGACCATCCCTACCCCCATAGTGCTGAAAGAAGGAGGTACCCCCCCCCCCGTAGTTGACTCTCGAGCAGATCTGGATCAAATCCAGGGGCTCCAGTGCGACTGTGTTGCGGGTAGACTGATTCCTCCTTGAGGCCCCGGGGAAGCGGCCCAGATCCCCAACCTGCCACACGAGGCTCTGTTCTGACTGCTGAAGCCTGCTTTTGCTCCTTTATTTAAATAAATACCCATTCTGTGCTGTACACGTCCCAAGCAGTCGAGGCAGGCAGCCCAGCCCGGGAGACTCGTGTGGCAGCGCAGCATCCGAGCAGCCCCCCTCACTTGGGCGACTCCCGGCCTGGGGAGAGGGCTCGCTGGCTCTCCAGCCCACTCACCAGTCTCTGGATGCTCTGCAGTTCACTGGCCACCTCTTTGGCTGAGCCACTGGGCGATAGGGCCCCGCGGGATGGGCCCCCCACTTTTCGGAGAGCCAGCTCAGGCAGCGGGCTGGGCTCACGGCTGTTTCCACCCGCAGCCTTGGAGCCCTCCGCAACCAGGCCGGTGGTGAGGAGGCTAGTGCTAGGTGGGATGGTGACCGGGAGCTGGTAGGGGCTGAAGCGCAGGCGGGGCCGGGCACTGCCCAGGAATGGGCTCCGGGATAGGGAACCGGCGGCGGCCGCGGCGGCAGCTGCGGCGCTGGTGGCGGGTAAAGCGGAGGCGGCGGCGGCCGCTGCTGCCATGTAAGTGTAGGGGTAGGGGAAGAGGCCTCCGAAAGTGGGCATTGGGATTCCCTGGAAGAAACAGAAGGGAACAAGGGTTAGACAGCTGTCTGAAGGGTGGTAGCCGGAATACGACAATTTAATACTCCTTGCTCTACTCAAACCAGAAGTCACACAGCTATAAAACCGTGGCCTCACAGGTGGAGACGTCCATCACCTAGGGTGAGACGCAAAGGCCTGGAGTTGCCCTTCTCTGTCTGAGCTGGTTAGTATGGTAGGAGTAAGAGAATAAGCATCAGCTGGCTGAGCTAGTATGGGCAAAGGCCTAGAGGGAAGAAAGAGGGCAGGCATGAGGCCAGGTGGCAAGCAGGCAGCTGGTACTGTCATATGAGGTCCTTCTCATCTAGACCAATGGTTCCTCCACGCCTTCTGTCTGCAGGATCCAAGTTGCTGCAGGAACACGGGCGTGGAAAGCAGGATGCTCAAGTCTCTTGCCTGCTTGCCTGCCCAGGGGTCTCCTGTCTCAGCCAGGATCAGGACACAAGTACTACTAACCAGTTCATAAACTGGCCTGAATGTTTGACAAAGAACTGAGGGCACTTCTGTGGCAGCTGAGGACAGAATACAAAGTCTTTGCTGGTGGATAGCTGAGCAGCCAGGAAACCCTGGACAAACAGGGCGCTCAGCTCATGAGGCCCCGATTTGAGATTATCTGACCTTTGAGATAATGGCATATGCCCCAGGGTGTGTGCCTGCGGAGCAGGTGACGGGCTGGCAGTACTAGAGTCGGAGAAAGCCCAAGTCCTGGTTCAAACAGGAGAAACCAAGTAGCAGTCTAGCCTGGAGGGATGGAAGGGCTTATAAGCCCACTGTGCACTTCAGACCTGGGACCTCGGGTTGGGAGGAGGGCAGAAGCTTGGACTTTTCCAAGATTTGGCTTCACCTGACACACAGCTATGGCCTTACCCCCAATGGCTATACCAACTGATTTCTCATGAGCTCGGGAGTACTCTCTCCTTGGATCTGCACCTACTGACCAGGCTGTGTCCAGAAACCCTGGCTTCTCTATGTCCTCCATGATTCCTGTAATCACCAAAGTTTGTTTGGGGAGGGGCATTTACATCCACAGAAAACCAGGGGTGCAGATCAACCCTCCAGCCCAGAGTCATGGTGGTTCAGGTGCCCCAGACACTGTATATACCCTGATGATAAGCCCTGTTCAAAACTCATTTCAGAGTCCCACCCCCGACTTTACACATATTCTCTTCTGAACCAAAGCCACATTCTCAAAAATCTAAATTCCTATTTTCCTTCCCTGGAGATAAGATCTCAAGGGTTCAATTTGCCAGAAACCTCAGCGGGAAGAGACTGAATGAAGAGATTCCAAATCTTTCCGCAGGGAATATTCCACCCAAGTAACCAAAGAGGCTGCTCTGCGCATCGGATCTCCTTATTGTGCCGCTGGCCACATTTTCATAAACTCTCCCCTGGGAACTCAGAATTTCAGTAGGAGGCTGTGGGGGAACTAAGCCCCCTTCCCTGGATGTGGATGGAGAGTCAGGAGACTCAGAGAAGGGCAAAGACCAGTCCAGTTACTAGTCAGGGCAGGTGACTTCCTACTTGAGGACCTCCAAGGGGCCAGGGATATCTGTGAGGTGAGTCATTTTGGTAGTCAACTGTCCAGAAAACAATGCAAAATTCCCTCCTTCCTTCCTCCAGCCTATAGAATCTTTCAGAGCCAATCAGGAGGTAAAGGCTTTCTTTCTCAGAAGTTTCCTAGGGCCAGAAAAGTGAACCCCATAAAGCCCAGGAGCAACCCTAGTTGGTCAATCAGAAAAGTATTGAGGGGCGCTGTCTCACCCTCCGTTGGGGTTGTAGAGAAGGAAACAGGCCCAGAGAGGAACAGGGACTTTGCTAAGGTCACACAGGGTGCAGAAGCAATGTCCTGGTTAGACCATAAGCAGGCTTTCTGTTTGGATCTCTCAGGACCTGGAAGGTTTTTCTGTAGACTGGATTTGGTCTTTCTCAGAGGATCTGAGTACCTATAACATCACTCAAGCTCTCTGCCCGTCTCAACCACCACCAAGCTGCACCTCCCTCCCTCCCTCGGCTGCCGCTGCGGGCAGATCACAGGCCTTACCTGAGATGCCAGCATGTGCTGGGAGAGGTGGAACGGGAAGGGCGCCGCGGTGCTTGCTGCGCTGGCTGCGGGACCCAGCCCGCCTGCGTCCAGCCCCGCGGGGGTTCCGGGCCCAGCGCCTCCGCTACTGCCGCCGCCTCCGGCCACCGAGGCTAGCAGATGACCCATGCCCATGGCGGAGAAGGCTCCGGGGCCCATAGCGAATTGTCCTGGGTGCAGGAAAAGAGGCTGGCCAGCTCCCAGCGGCCCAAAGAACTGCTGCCCGTGCAGGTGGCTGGAGAAGGCCAGGCCAGGCAGGTGGCCGGCACCCAGTGGGGACGCACTGTCTGTCTGCACCACCAGCGGCGCCAGGCTAGGCTCCTTGCCCTCGCCCGCATCCTTGCGCCCCTCGTCCTTCCTCCG
The DNA here is from genome assembly GCF_007827085.1 of Peromyscus californicus insignis. NCBI lineage: Eukaryota > Metazoa > Chordata > Mammalia > Rodentia > Cricetidae > Peromyscus > Peromyscus californicus. The sequence continues at coordinate 36,917,854 of NW_026294551.1, forward strand.
GGCCTCGGCGCGTTCCTTCTCCAGGCTCCGCAGGCCAAAGGGGCCGTCCCCACCGCCCTCCGTCGGTTCCTTGCTGCCCCTCTCCGGGCTGCGCCGCTCCCGGGCGCGTTCGGGTTCGGTCAAGCGAGCGGGGCTGGCGTCCCGCGTAGGGCTGCGGCCCAGGGGCGCTGCTGAGCGCTCCTCGCCGCCCGGGCGCTCCGGCTCAGGGTCGCTGTCGGCTGCACACGGCTTCTCCTCGGCTGCGGGGAGAGAGGGAGCACGAGTTACAGGGGCTCAGCCGCAGACCGACGCAGCGCCCCGTCCTGAGGAACCTGGGCTGCTGGGTGGTGGACACTTTAGACAGACCTGCTGTTGGGAAGGTCAGGTTGGAGAAGTTTCTAGGGGCAGCTGCAGGTCGCATAAATCCAAGACCCAATCTTACACTGGAAGAAAACCAGCCCCGGAGGAGAAAACCTTATTTCTAACCACACGTCCCACGAGGGGTCCAGCTCCAAAGCCTACCAAATGTCCCGGCTGCCAGGGATAGTCTCTTACATGGGAGTACCAGACTGGAAATTCTAGCCACATCCAGGTAACTTTTATCCAGGCCTTTAGATTAGCCGATCGCTGAACAAAAGGTCGACTTTAAGGGGCACCCTAAGGGGACATAGTCCTTCTTCCCAGACTCGGATCAACCGTCCGCTCACCTCGGGCCCGGTGCAGGCGCAGGGGACTGGGCGCTGCGCTGGGGGAGGGCGGTGGTTCACGCGCAGGCGGAGGATCGCAGGACGAGGCATCGGACTCGGCGCCGTCACGGTCACGCTCGGGCTTGCAGTGTTCCTCATACAAGCGGAGAGTCGGCAGAGTGAGCTGCTTCCTGGGGGCGAGCAGAAGGAGCGGTCAGCCGCCAACGCACCCCTCCGCCTTCCTGTGGCCCGGGCTACGTGTCACAGGCCACCCGCGGATATCTCACCTTTTCTCCCGCCGGCCGTTCCCGGTGTCCCGGAAGCCCTTGGCAAACGGGTTGTTGTCGATCTTCAGCTGTGTAATCTGCGGGACCGAGGAAGCGGCACAAAGTCAAGACCTGGCTCTTCTAGCCTGGCCAGGGACACCCCGAGGTCAGCGGCTACGGGCCACAGAGTAGAGAGCCCGGGGTAGGGGGTGGGGTGGTACCACCCGGGATAGGAAGCTGGGAGGTGAGGCCAGCAGGCAAGCATCTAGGAAAGTGACAGGGTCTCTTTCTTATTCAATAAATAATCCCTCAACACGCACACACAGGCCCAAGCAAACAAATAGGCTGATGTAGTCACTCAGGTTAAACTATCCGCACCTGAGCGCCGACAAACAGTGCCCGCACACCCAAGCCCGCAGGTCCAGGCAAAGGCAAATCATTGCACTCACAGGCCCAGAAGGGCAAGTTTACAAAAAATAAAAATAAATAAATAAGTGCCTATATAGAATCGAACGAATTCACTAGCTTCCACCTATAGCTAAGACACTCCATATAGTGTACGTGGCTAGGCAGACCCCCGGTTTACAAGGACACCACCAAAGACACGGGGACACTCTCATTTAATCCACAATGACCTGTGAGGGCGCAGACAAGTAGAATAAGCCCTTTCACCTGAAGGAGAATTCTCTCAGTTTTTCTCAAAGGGCCTGGGGCCTGGATGGACCCAGACAAGCGGTTTAGAGGAGCTCACCAGAGCTCTGCCACCTGTCCCCCTCTTTGGCTCCCGTGGAGAGTAAAAATTGGACCCTGCGTTCCTAGCATCTGTAGAGCTTGGGCAGATTGCCTCAGGCGCCCTCTTTTCATTTAGATTCCCCAGTCAAGAGCCAAGAAATGAACGAATAAAATGTAAAAATGTCAGCGGGAGCCTGAGTCTCTACTAATTGCTAAGTAAACATCTCCCCTCCAACTACGGCCCAGCTGTGTGAGTGCCTCAGGGGAGTATGTGGGTCTGTGTGGGTATGAGAGGGAGCCCAGGGGGTTTATGTGGGTGCTGCTCTTGCAAATCTGACTGGGTGGTGAGTTCCTCAAGCTCTCAGCGATGCTACTGCTATTGGGTGGGTTTGAACCGAAGTTTGGAGCCTATACAATGTTGGGGGGGGGGATGAAGATGGACGGAGGGGCCAAGTCCACTGCCCGCCCAGCACACCTTGTCGTTCTGGTAGGCAGTGACAGCTATGAAGTCAGTCTCTGGGAAGACGTAGGTGCGGAAGGTGCTGTATGGGAGCTTCAAGATGTCATTGGCTCGGACGATGTGGAAGCGAGGCTGGTACTTGTGCATGGAGTTCAGGATGGTCTGTGAAGAGCAGGAGGGTCAGGGGGCAGTTCCCTGCCCTTGTCCTAAACCTTTCTACTACTGGGGACGGACAGCTTTCATTCTCTCTCTCTCTCTCTCTCTCTCTCTCTCTCTCTCTCTCTCTTTCCGTTTTTTCACCTGCACTCCTTTTTCGACTTTTCTCATGCTTTTCTTTTTACAGCTATTTTCTCTATTACACCCCCCAGTTGGAAACAGAACTTAAACCCAACTCCATGCTCTGACCGCGCTTTCCATGACATTGGTAAGCTCCTGAAATACTAAGGAAAGAGAAGTGTGTGTGGAGGAAGGCTCGTGGGCTGCCTAGAGTGCAACAGGAGCCCCCCCACTTTGCCCAATGAACCCCCATCATTGGCTGGGATTTTGACTCAGGCAGAAATGGAGAGTTTCTCATACTGTCCCTTGGCTGGACATCTGCCTTCCTGGAGGGAAAGGTCTCCAGAAGGCCTGAAGAGAGCGGGTTGGTTTCTGGATCCTCTAACCTTAGCCTTAGGTAACGGTTAGCTACAGGAGTAAGCCTTGGCAGGTTTTCCAAGCTCGGCCTCTACAAAGCCCACAGCAGAGTGACCTTCCCAGGACCTGAGCCGCTTGACCCAGCCCCAGTAGCACCTGCCTCAGTCTTGACTTTAGGAGGGGCTCTCAAAACCCTCACAGAAGGAATCGAGATTGTGAGCAGCCTGGAACTTCCCATCAACTGTCTACGCTCTCCGGAAGCCCAGGCCCAGCTTATTGGGCCAGAGGGCAGTGACCCAGACAGGGCCACTCTAGGGGTTCAACTGAGGCTTCCTGCTAGAAAACCCAGTAGCCTCCCTCTAGCCACTCAGCTGTCGTGGACGCACCCCCGGTTCTCAACACCTTCCCGCTCTGCCCACACTCACAAAGCCATGTTTGTCAGAAATGTTGTTGGTCAGCTTCAGCTTGTGGAAGGCCACAGGCTTGGCCATCCACTGCTCCCCCGTGGCCGGGCTGTCCGGATGAATGTACATGCGTTTGGGCATCTCCGGGTCGGCCTTGCCTGCCACCATCCATCGTGAGTTGTGAAACTTATAACGGCAGTCATCGGCAGCCACGATGTCCATCAGCAGGATGTACTTGGCCTTCTTGTCCAGGCCGCTGACTCGCACCTTGAAGGGGGGGAACATCCGCCTCGGAGGGAGGGAAGGGGACATGCCATTGGGACCCGGCTCTTCTTTGCCCCTTTACCTTCCTGGTGACTGGACGCCCCTGCCTGAAGTTGCCCGATCGATCTATGTTTGCCATAACCTCCTCTACGTGTGCTGTGCTCTTCTTTTATTGCTACTGGGAAGACCCAACCTGCGGGTATTACTCCCAAGACACCTCATTTCTGCTGGCCAGCCCCTGTTCTGTAAAGCCTTGGATGAGCTTTGCACTCAGGTCTGCGAACCTTTCCTCCACTCTGATCTGAGACGAAGGCTGGTGCCCAGGAAAGGAAACTAGGCCCTTTAGAAATACGCTGGGTTTTTTCCCCCCTGAATTTCCCTGAAATTCGTTCAGAGGAAATACACTCTTTGGACAGGGCTCGTAGAAACAAATTGGCAAGGTCTTTGTCTGGGAAAACGATATATATAACCTCGATTAGGGATCCTGAGCCTGGAGTTCGGGGGAACAGGGTGAACCTGAGGCCTGGACTCTCAGAGCCTGAAGTGTTGGGAGGATTGGGGATTGTATTTTTCTTCTGGCTTTAAGGCCTCAAGAAGTGGCTGGTCTTGAGCTCCAAGGACAAGCAAGACTCTCTCCAGGGCCTAGCTGCAGGCTCAACAACTCAAGACCCGCTGCGGGAATCAAGCGGTCGGTCTGGAGCTAGCAGGAGGCGGGATGCTTAGTCCCACTATGGACTCCGGGAAACGGAGCGGAGAATCCGGGAAAGGCTCGATCTCTCTCTCCTAGGAACTCCGAGATCCACCCGGAGGCAGAAAAGCGAGACCTCAAGGGGCGAAGGAGACGCACCAGGGCCGAGCCACCCGGGGCTTTGAGACCCAGAGCGATTGGGACTACTCTTTAGGAGCGTGTTTTCGTTTTATTTCAATCGAGGGATGTTTGCTTTTCTTTTTCTTTTTAATCCGCTCCGGTTCCAAACGAAAAAAGTCAGCTTGCTTGTCTGTGGAGAGGAGCGTGGCGCCAGGGCCAGAGCCGGGGAGCCGAGAGCACCGGGCCGGTGCTGGTGGGTGCTGTCTGGTCCCCTAGCCCGCCCGCCCGCCGGCCTACCGGCCACCCTACCTCCCGGACTTGGTGATGACCATCTCGGTGCCCAGCTTGTGGAACTGGTCCCACAGCTCCTTGGCCTCCAGCGTCACCTTGGGGTCGTCCTCCACCTCGTCCTCGGGTTCCAGGCTCTTGAGCGAGCGCAGATGCGCGGCGGGCGGGTGCGGGCCGAGTGCCGAGACGTGCAGCCCCGCCTCGGCAGCCGCTGCGGCCGCTGCCGCCGCTGCCGCCGCCCCCGCCAGGCCCGGGTCGGGCAGAGGCTTGGCCAGAGCGCCGGGCGGCAGCGCTAGCGCCGGGAAGAAGGAGGGCTGCGCTGCCGCCAGGAAGGCGGACATGGGGAAGTCGGCGGGCCGTGGCGCGTGGAACGGGTGGTAAGCCATGGCGCTGGCTGCCAGCGCCGGCTCTCTCATCGGGACATCCGGCCCAGGCACCCGGGAGCCGGGGCCGGGGCCGGGGGCGCGCGGCTCGGACCCCCGGCCCGGGCGGCGGCGCGAGCGGAGGACTGACGGCCCCGGCGGCAGGCGCGGCCGCGGCTTCTCCCGGCTCCCCGTCCCGTGCACCTCAAGGGGCGCGGGGCTCTGGGCGCGGGGGCGGAGGGGGCTCTGCGCGGGGCTGGGCTGGGCTGGGCTGGCCTGGCCGGCTCCGGCGCCGGGGACCACGCGCGACTGGTTAGATCTTGTCCTGATCTCTGGAAAACTGTGACTATCTCACATGTCCTGCCCTGCTCGGATCCCCTGCGCTAACGAGCCAGGCCCCCCTTGATTGCTGATTTTACGCTTTTTGGACCAATTGTGGGTCTCCGGGGGCGGGGTTTTGACAGCTCAGGCCAAGCTCCGGACGGGAGGGGGGGCCAAGGAGAAGGTGTCGGAAGCCTCAGCAGTAAGAAAACATGTCAACAGAATAAAATATTAACCAATGACGGGCCAGCGGGCCCCGAGACCCCTCCCCCTGGCCTGGCCCCCACCCCGCCGCCCGCGCGGGCCGCTGCCTGGGCGAGGGCTGGGAAGCGCGGAGGGCCGACCTGACCCGCCGAAAGGGCCTGAGGCAGGGGGCGCCCGGGTCCCAGGGCCTTGGGGAAGGACCCCTAGCCGCATGCCGGCCCCAAGTGCAAAGCATTGACACGTTCCGGAGAGGAGAGGGGGCGCCCTTTCCCTCCCGCGCCGGGAGGCCCGGCCGCTCTGGCCTGCGCCCCAGCCTGGCCTCCCACCCCACTCCCGGTCACCGCCCCGGGTCCCTGCACTTCGGAGGGAGGCTGCGGGCACTGGAAAGCGAGGCCGGTGGGCGGGCAAGTCAGGAGGCTCGGGCGGCCGAGGTCCCGGAGCCGAACTCAGGTAGCCGGAGCCGGTGAGTGGGGAGCCGTGGCAGAACCCCGATGGGGCCGGCACGGGCGGGAGCGGCGCGCGGCCTTGCGCTGGGGAAATGCGGGGACCCCCTCACCTGCGTCTCCCCTCGCAGACTCAGGAACCTGGAGTTCCAGGCGGGCCCTGCAATTACCCCAGAGTAGGTCTGTGTCAGGTCCCCAACCTAAAGCCTTCTGGCGAGTGGGAAAATGGGGCCAGGTAGGCGAGCGCACCTTCTGCTGAGCCCAGGGAGGTACCGCGGTGGCTGATCCTAGACCTCAGATTCTCCACACGCGCCAAAACGAATTTTCGCCGCATCCGGTACTGGAGATGCAAGCTCATCTCTTCCTAAGCACCGGCATCCTCTCTTCACTAGAGTTTGTTTCCGTCTTTTGGAAGCTCAAGGCGCCCTAGTTCAGGAATGCTGAATAATACGGGTAGGAATCGAGGTTCACATTGTGAACACCCCCTTCGACGATCAGTCTTCGTTTTCTCTCTAGCGACAGCCCCAGTGCCTCCCCGTGTGTGTGTGTGTGTGTGTGTGTGTGTGTGTGTGTGTGTGTGTGTGTGTGTGTTGTATTTCGCGCCCAGTGTGGTGCCTTCGGTACACATTGAGAGCCATAATCAGGTGTGTCCAGAGTAAAAAGATCATACACTTGCCTCAAATAGGGCTGGGGCGCGGCCCCTGATGCTTGTTCAGGGTGGGGGGCAAGGCAGGGGACGAACTAGCCACCGTCGACACTCCCATCCAAACAACCACTACAAGTGAATTCCGCCGCACCCGCCCTGTGTCCTCATGGTGGGCACCTAAATCCATCAGTGGCCCAGGCCCCTTGCCCCTCCGCTGCATACAGCAGGACTCAGGGCACTTGGTAGCTGACCTCCCAGAAAGGCGTTTAAAGGCCAATCGCCCTCGGCAGTGCGGGACTGAGACCAGCAGGAGTCGTTTGGCCTCCACGACCTTTTTTCCTATGTTTCTGAGCCAACACCAGGCGCTTGTAATTCTTCATAGCCGTGTGCGCGCCTGCCCCTCAGGGTTTTCCTTCAGGCTCTGTCCTCTTGTCTAGGTCGCTCTTCTCACTCCCTTCTCTGCCCGCAGCGGATCTTCAGCTCCAGCTTCGCAGTGTTTCGCAGCTGGGGTGAGATCCATTGCAGCTTTGCATAAGTTCCAATTTAAACAGGATGTGTCCCCTCCGGGAGAGATGTGTCTGAACACATTTGGGCAGTCAGTGAGGCCAGGTCAGCTTTCCGAATCAGCAATACATTTGCTAAGTTGTTTGTATGCGGACAGGCACTTTTTAGTACTTGTAAGAATTGAGTATGTATCGAAGTATGTATTTGGGACATTTTCCTGGGTAGCATACGGTAGCTGGTCTACCTGTCTGGGCCTGAGATTTGAAACACGAAGGTCTGAGTTATTTGTCCACGAAACCGGGCAGCTATGGCGCGGTGGCTGCATTAGGGGACCAGAGTCCCACCTAAGGAGATAAGAACCTGCCCTGCTGCTGGCCACAGGCTTTTCCCTGGCAGGCTGGGATTCCACCAACTGCTCCAGCCCACCATCCCGCGGTCACCCCGAGGACCTGCCTTCGCCACTCTTAAGATTCTTTATCGACCCTCCCCAATCAAACTTCTGCTTAGAATACCCTTGGATCATCGAAAACTGGCGCTGGGGCGGCCCAAGCAGCCTCTCAAGCGGCGCCTTGCGGCTCGCAACTCCTGCTCCGCCCTACCCGCCCCCCCTCGCCTGGGTCTACCCCCCCTCCTTCCCAGGAACAGGCGCCCCTGGGGGAGTCCCCCGGGCAGAGAGTGCGTGTCTCTTTAAGAGGCCCCGGGGGGCGCCTCGCGGGCCGCCCGGGGCTGGAGGGGGAGGGCACGGGCGAGGGCGGCTGGCGCCAGGCGGCCGAGGCTCCACAACAAAGCTCCGGCCCCTGTCACTTCGCATCGGCCGGGACCCGCAGACGGGTGGGGGACGCGCGCTCAGCCGCCCCTCCCTCTCCCAGGCGGTCCTGGGCGGGGGCGTCGGGCGGGCGCTGGCTTCGCGGTCCCAGGCCCCTCTCGCGTGCTCCCTACTCTTAGCTTCCCGCAACAACCAAATCGAGCACCGGTAGCCTGGCCCGGATGGGACTGCAGTCCCAAGCCTGGCAGGGCTGCCTGCTCCCTCCTTGGGCATGGTCAAGACACAAGGCTAAGACCTCCCTCCTGAGTTGATCCTAAAAATCGCATAGGTCTCCGTGTGTAGACGGGAAAAGATTATTCCACACCACCTGTGGGTGTCTGCATGCACGCCCCGGCGTGGATTTGTCTGAGCCCTCACGGAGTGGATGCGGGGGATGTGTGGTCCTGGGGCAGCGTTGGGTGAGGGGAACGTGAGCGCCAGTAATTGGGCACTAAGCGCTTCTTGGCAAATAAATGTGCCCGGGGGAAAGCTGGGGTGACATGTGTGGCCCTATGCTTAGGGAAAGTGGTTAGGGAGACACGAGGCGCATCCATCGTTCTCTTCTACAGCTTCTCCACTGGACCCGCGCCTCCCGGAGCCTTGGCGCCAGCTAGCCCGGTTAAGCAGTGGGGCTGGGCTCCCCCGCGGTCCCGGGTCTGGCCAGGCTGGGGGCCGCGGCCTCGGTGACCCCAGCCCGCGGCGGCCCGGCCTGTCCCGTCCACTTAAACAAATTGCGGCTGACAGGCGCGCAGTCTCCCTGGAGCCGCAGCTCGCCGGTCGCCTCTCTCGTCCCAATTACCCAGCGTAGGGTCTGGTCAGCAGGCTGGGGTGCGGCAGGCGACGCGGGAAGAGTGGGCTGCCCGACTCCTCTGCCTGGTCATGGTGTGGTCCTAGTCTGGTGCCAGGACCAGCCGCGGGGCCACTTCCTCGTCAGGCTCTGGGAAGCATTGGAGCAGTGACCCGACGGTGTGGCCCAGTGCCTGTCTGTCAGGTTGATGCGGAGGCGAGGCCCAGCTAGGCTGCCTCTGCCCCGGACACACTTGCAACCGGGAGTTGGGGGACGACATCTCCCTGCATTTTGAGAGATCACGTGGTTAGGAACCCACGTTGTGTCCTCGTCGATTTTGGACGACTTTCCCCAGACTTTTAGGAATCCTATAACTCCTCTGAACTGCTAAATACTCGCTACCCTGAGCCTTGGTTCCACGAGGTGCAGCAGCTGTCGCTCTTGGTACACGCAGGGCTGCAAAAGTGGGGTGCGAGTCTTGAACTTGAGCCTGGACATGGGGTGGGTGTTTGGGATCTCAGGAGAGTGAACCGGCTTGAGAAGGGCTCCCAGGACCGGCCCACCTCCAACAGTGGGGCGTGGCTGGTCATGGGCACTCAACAGGCTGGTTCGCTTTGGCCGGCACCAGGAGGGGAGGGGGGTTCTCTGGGGTACCTGGGGCACAGCGCGGTCACAGTCTGCGCTGCCAGACCCCGCAGTCCCAGTCCCACCAATGAGCTCCCTGGACTGTAGCCTCTGAACACCCTTTTGCCTTTCTGACCTGCAAAGTCTCCTTTGCGGTAGCCATGCTGCCCTGCTGGGCTCTTCCCCATGCCTCTCTTTACAGATGACAATCCTGAAGCCTAGAGTTGCAGGTAATTTGCCTAAAGTCATAAAGGTCCTGGTGGAAAAGCTAGAATGGAACCCTGGAACCTTAAAAAAAAGGCGTGTGCTCAGATCCCAAATCCACTCCTTAGAAAGGCAATTTCGAAGTGGTGGCATTGCTGTGGTACTCAGAGAGGAAAGCCACACTGGCATTCCAGGGCTTCCACTGGGCTCGGGTTTTAGGACCAGGTCTGCAGGAGGTCCCCAGGGAAAAGGAGTTACTCAGGGAGCAGCTTCAAAGTCAGCTGAAAACTTGAAGAGATAGGTAGGACCTAGGAGTCAGTGAGATGGGTCTGGGATTGTCTGGGGGCACTTGACAGAGAGGTCAGCTGGGATTCAGGTGGCTGGCTGTACAGGAACTGCCGAGCACATGGAGCAGCAGGGTGCAGACAGAGGTCAGCTGACTAACTGTGTGAATCCATGACCTTGGGAAAGGCCCTGCCTTTCTTGGGGCTCAGGCTTGTCATCAGCAAAAGGAAGGTGGGTGACATCTTTGGGTTTACGGTTTGTGATTTGTAAAAATTAAAGAGTACTTGAGAAATTATCCCCAGTTGCAGTCCTGTGGCTGTCTGGCCTGGCTTCCGCCTGCGCCCGGCAGAGCGGGCCCTGATGCCTGTGCTTGTGTGTGATTTTGCCCTTGGACCACTGGGCCTTTTATTGAATCCCTCGCAGACAGTGCCATGCCTTTTGAGTTGCCCTTTTAGTTCCCAGCAGCCTCTCTGCAGACCACGAAGGTATTTTTCTCCCATCAGATTGAGGAGGAGCCCAATGAGTAGGTAGCGCTGTGATAATCAGGAGGTCACTTGCCTTCCTCAAGGTCACCTGGCCCGGCCACAATTAGATTCCTGTTCTGATGACCTTCTGAGTGATGCTATCGTGAGGTCTGGGAGCGGGGTTGCAGTGGGGAGGTGGAGGCTGTTTTGGATGTTATCTGTACAGGATAAGAGGCTGGCTGCTCTAGGACTAGCGGCAGTAAAGACCCCATCCAGCTCTCACCTTCAGCTGATTACAGGCTATGGCTGGGTCCCTAACCTTCCCAATTAGCTGGAGGCCAGGCCCAGGGCCTTTCAGATAACCTGAACTCCAAAGGCAGCCGCTATGGGGCCGGCTTATCTGGGCTCTCTGATCCTGCCCCCTCCCCCACTTGCTTCGAGTTGCCCTGACTGCAAGCAGATGAATAACCAGATTGTCCCGCAAGTCCAGCACTACACCCACTACTTTCCCTGACTGGAGGAGGCCACATCTGTTCACCCCCCACACTGTGAAGGAAGGGCTGGACTGGGGTCAGCAGGTCCCCTGCATGGCTGAGAGCTCCTGGCAGCAATGTCTTTGTCCCATCCATGGGCCCAAGGGTGGGCGCAGAGGGGTCATGCTTTCTAGAGCTTCAGTACCCAACTCTGGGCAGCCGAGCCACCAGCTGTGTGCACAAGCTGGCCCGTGTTGACTGAACCGGTGCTCCAGCTGGGGATGGGGGCTGTGCCAGGCACGTCAGTCAATGGTGAATGCTGCCCGCATGGGGGGAAAGCTGATATCTTGTGGAGTCCCAGCTTGCCAGGTCTAGGCCTTGTGTTCTCAGCAAGCTTCCTTCTGACACAGGGTTTTTCTGCCCCGGGAGCCCAGACAGAAGGCACAGTGCGATTCGGGTCTTCTCCGTTCAATTGATCTGGTGGAGGAGACTGGATATTAAATTCCTCTTCAGGCACTGGGGATGGGAGGGGTACTATGGAGAAGGCGGGGGCTCAGGAGCTGCCCCAATTCTGACCAGATGGTTGGGTGGGGAGGCTGCTTGTCTGTGAATTCCACTCCTCCATTAAAAACTCCATCTTAAAGCAGACCTGGCTTGGTGGGTTTCCTTCTCTGGGGTCTCTGCGGTAGGGGTGAAGGAAGAGGGGCGAGACCTGTGTTAGGCTCTTGCTAGTTCACGGCACTTTTCTGTTGCCCGGTTCCTGTCTCCCTGTCACTGCTCAGGTCCAGCATAGGAGAACGGGGGGGGGGGGGGGGGGGGGGATGAAAACAAGAAATTCAGGCCGGGAATGGTGGCACATGCCTGCAGACCCAGACCCAGCTCTTGAGAAGTGGAGGCAGGGGGATCAGGGCTATACTTGGCTACATGGTGAGTTAGAGGTCAGCCTGAGCTACCTGAAACCAGGTCTCCAAAGCAAAACAAAACAACAAAACCCAAGAGCTTGTTAGCTGAGATTTCAGCCAACATTCACAAGCTACCCAACTTTAGCTCACAAGCTCTCTACCTTCTGAGTTTGAGAGAGAGAGGTGATTCCCAAGTGCCCTAAGACAAAGTCACAGGCAAGGACAAGCTCTGTTCCTAGAGCAACCCAGGACACATCAGGAGCTGGACTGCCCTCTGTGACCACGTGGGGAGGTCCAAGCTTGGCGCCTCCAGAAGTCATAGGCTCTGGTAACAGGCAAGAATCTTGGAGACTGGACTTCAGTGAAGCCCCACCTAATTTCTAATGGGAAGGTTTTCCTCGCCTTTCCTTCCCTCCACGGGCTCCCCTGTCACTTGTACATAGTGGGGGTGTGGGTGTCAGGAGCAGCTGCCCATAGTCAGACCCACAGGACTTTGCACAGTGTTTGGAGAGGACTCTGACCCCAGCAACTCAGGAATGGACACCAATTGCAGCGTGATTTATTGGACAAGACGTGCACTTTTGACATGGCCTTAGTAACCACAGTTTCCTTCACTGAACAGTACAGGCCAGGGTACAAGGGCTTAGAGGTACGACAGACAATTCTCCCCATGAGCCAACAGGGAAGCGAGGGGCGAAGGGAGTCTCTTTCCTTCTTCCTTCCCTATCACTCTGGGCTTCAGCTCACTCCTGTCTTGGAAGGAACTGAGCAGGGATACCTGGGGGCAGCGTGCATCACAGCCTGAAGTGGGCTAGCTGACACTGTCCACCAAAATGCCTGGCTGGACCATTCAACTTCTCCCCACCCAGGCCCGAAGATCTGGCCACTGTTCCAGTCCCCCTGTGGGTACAGTTAAAAAATACAAAAGCGGATCCGATGCGGGACATCATGTGCAAAGAGAGAAGGGACCCGAGCTTCTGCAGTCTCTTGGCCACAGCCCCCAGTGACAGGAGTGGCAGAGGTCGGCGGGGTGTTCTGGAGGTCTTTCCTCGTCCAGATAGGATGAGCAGCTCTTGTCACTAAGCTTAGGGAAGGTGGGGTTGATGAAAAAGGAGCAGAGACTGAGAAGAGTAGGACCAGAGGCGAGCGGGGGTGGGGGGGGGGTGGGGAGGGGTGGGGGTGGAGGGGTGTGGGGAGGAGGGGGGGAGCGGTGCTTCTCCCAGTCCCTCTAGCTCGGCCAGCCAGTCAGAAGCAGGTGGCTGGCGCCTATGGGAAGCCGGTGGGGAAGAGGCTGAGTGGCTGGCTCTCGTTGGTGGGGAGCGGAGATCGGTAGCCATCGAAGTTTCTAGGGATGCTGCCACTGGTGGAGCCTGAGCTGTTACTCAGAGTCTCGATGCTTCCCTCTCGCTGAAGTTCTGCAAGACAGAGGAGAAGGCCAGGCTTGGTCAGAGTGGGCTGGAGGTGGGGCACACCCTGGGCCTGGCTGCTCACCATGAAGCCCACTGTGGGACCACTCGTATTCCTCTGCAGGGAGGCTTGTGCCCACCTGCTCTCCATATGGGCCAAGTGTCAGCTCAGGTCACGGGGGGCTCAGTCAGGGGGAAGAAGCCCCCCTGAGCAGCAGACTCCAGCTTTTGATTTGGGTGTTTTTTTCACTGTGGGGAAGCCTTAAGGCCACAAGTTTAGTCTCTTGATGTCCTGTGTGGATGGCACTGTTACTCGTGAGGTGTAGGCCAGCACCTGCACAGGCACGCATGCTCAGCCAGCATTCTCCTCCAGTTTCTCAGCCCATACTATCCAGGATCAGCAGGTGGGCAGAAGAAGCCAGGACAAGGGAAGAGGCAGCCTGCCTGTCTGCTCTGTCCCTGACCTGGTGCTCTTCTCCTGGCTGACCTGGCCCCAGAGCTCCATCCCAGCTTAGCCATCCATCGCTCCGCTAGTCTCACCCACAAAAGCTACCTGCCAGCCAGGCTTGAGCTTGCCTTCTAGAGAGTATGTGCCTTCCCTGTATAATGGGCTCCTTTCTTGTCGGGGAGAGCGTCCCCTATATACATGAATATTTCCTCTCAGCCCCTCCCAAAGTCTTCTGGAGACCCACAGACTGGATATGCTGATCTGTAGAGCAGCAAGGCCCCAATGCCCTAGTCCCTGTAACCCCATGCTGCTATTCTGGAAATGGCACACAGATCGATCTTATTTAGCTATGGTAACTTTAACTTAACTGCCTCACCATCTCTTCATCCAAGACAGTAACTGGGGCAGGCAGAGGGCTGGGAATAGGATTCCCTGCTTGCTGGATTAATTGATTGGTTTTCTCGGGGTGGTCAGTTCCTGTTCCCTCTCTGCTCTTCACTGCTACCTCTGAGACATGGGCAAGCACATGTATGGGCAGTTTTTGGAGTCGTGACCTATACCTTAGCTTCTTCCTCTGAAGCCTGTGATTAGAGAGTTGCTTGTCTACCTCAGGAGTGCAGGATCTCAGAGCACTTACTCAAAACGTCAAGGTATACCCAGCAATACACTCCTCTGCTGTCTTCAGAGCTCAGTGTCCAGCCTGTACCCACCCCAGCCCCCTGCCGCCATACACATGCAGCACAGCTGGCATGGTTAGGGAGCGAGGGAGGGGTCATGGCCTCCCCTGGGTTGGTCATCACCAGCCAGCTACTCCCACACTCTGAAGGCCACACTATAGCCTAACAGCAGCAATAGCCACAGAACGGGACAGGGAAGTGGTAACTATGCCAGTCATGTCTGGACCCGAGCCCAGGCTAGATGAGCACACCAGGACATTATAGCTTCCCATCAGGTTGTGAGCATTGTGAGTAGTAGAAGGAGGGGGGCCGGGGACACAGGCTGAGGGACTGAACGCTGGCTTTCTATGGGGCCTTGGTCCCGGGAAAGCCCTGGGATAACTCTGTATGGGCAGAAAGATGAGGCAGGAGGCTGCTCAGACCTTTTCCTCCTGCTTGGTTTTCGGGTTCACCTTCACGTGGGGACCAGGCCATTGTGCCATTAGAGGGGGAGGATGAGAGAGCAAAGGGAGGGTCCTGAGCACTAGTGAGCAAGCAGCAGGCTCCAGTGGAGTTCCTTCTTTCCCCACAAGCCAGCCCAGGAGTTTCCCAGAGAAACCCAAGGACCCAAGTAGCTTTCCGAGGCTCATGCCCTCCTGCGCAGCCATCCTAGCACTAGGGGGCGCTGACAGCAGGGCCAGGACAGGCGAGAAGCAGGCAGCAGCAAGAAAGGCAGGGGCCTCCTCAGGACACAGATGGGATGGGTGCAGGCCCAAGGAAGACCACCCAGATAAAGGAGCAGGAGAGGCCATCAGTAAGGGAAGGGGGGCTCCTCTGCCAAGCAGAGGGAGAGCCCCAAAAGTCCTGATACAAAATGCAACGTATCCACACTGCCAAAGAAGCTGAGGAATCCACAGCCCAGGCCCAAGCTTGGCAACCCATTGTCCCTCGGCATAGGCCCCAGCAATACCCCCAGCCATCTTGGTGAGCCCACCACATGAGTCTGAGTGGACGCACCCCATCCATCAAATGACAGTGCAGGACAGTTGCCAGAGGGTTACAAGATGGGTTTGCTCTCTTGGAGGCCAGGCATGGCTGAACTGCCTGGCTCAAGCTTTCTCTTTGTTATTTAGGCCTGGGAGAGATGGGCCCAGACAAGCTTCCTCCTTGCCTCCATATACTAAGACTCTGTCTCCTTCAATATTGCTCTGGTTAGTCTGCACTGGCCACGGGGTCCCCAGATGTCCATACTTTGCCACTGAAAGCCAGGACACTCTACAACACATCTTGTTATTCCTCCACTTCAAGACTGTCCCTCGCTCCTCAGGGTCTGTCTCTACGCATCACTCCCTGGCACTACCCAACAGCTGTTCACAGCCTGATGCTCCTGTCTGGGTTCACTGGTGTTTTCTGTTTCAGTGAGGAGCATGGATGGACAGCTTGAGGCCACTGGGCCCCAGAATGCCTGCTCATCGCTCTAAGCTTTCTATGGGTGTCCACTTTTCTGTGAACCCAGATGTGCACCACAGAGCCCCTAGGCCTAATGAACTCTTAGCTAGGCCCCCTGAATGCTTCCAAGTGCATTACTGCCCCCCCCCCCCCAGCCAACACACACACATAGGAGGGCAGGCCCTGGTCGGGAGTGCATGCTATCTCATCTCTGCTTTCCCAGTCACAACCCCCTGAAGAGTGGCTTGTGCACAAAAAATACTTTCTGGAATGAACGGTGAGGTAGGGAGACATGGGGCCTTTCTCCAGCATGAACTGATTAGTGGCAGAATCGGGGGCTTGGCTGGTCCTGGGGCAGTCTGTGGGGTGCTTTCTTATGTACCGGTTGACAAACCAGATCTCTCTTTGTCCCTCCAAAGACGCAAGAGTGACAGTGGGTGGGAAGTGAACATGGAGGAGGGGTGGATACATATTGGATCCCCGCTCCGAATCAGCCCACCCAGCCCTCGGAGCAAGCGGCGAGCACGCGCAAATGTGTGGCCTTACCTTCCTCCATCCCGCGCGCATGCTTTGTTACTGTCAGGTTGTTCACGGACGCTGGGCTGTTGGCATTGTTTTTTTTTTCCTTTTTTTTTCCCTTTTGAAAAGAAAAGCATTGAGGAATCTTTTTCTTTTTTTCCTTTGAGAGATATGGACAATGATCCAGAAGGACACTGATCTCCACAAGCAGAAGGAGAGGGTGGAGGGAGGTGCAGGGGTAGCACACGGGAAGAGGGCAGTCTTGCAGTGGAACTCTGCTGTCCAGGACACTGACATGCACGTGAGGCGGCGGGAGCCTGACCAGTCTTGGGGTGGTGGGCCCAGAGGTAGAGGTGTTGTGAATCTTCCAGTATGGGGTGAGGGAAGAGGAGTCACACAGTCAGCATGACACAACAGGCTTCTACAAGGGGACACACGGGGACCTACGGCCCATGCAGTGACAGATGGGGCCCCATGCAGGCAGGGTGCTGGGAGAGGAAGAGGAAGGCAGCAGGCCGGAGAGTTTTCGGGGGAACCCTGGACATTAGGACTTAGTGGCCTGGCTTTGGCTCAAGCCCCACTCCCATCCCAACCTCCCCAGCTCTCAGCAGTATAAGTAGACTCCTGAGGAAGCCTAGTAGAAACTGGCCAGGGCCGGGCAACTAGAGAGGTTCCCCCAGCAGCATGGAGTCTGGCCCATGGGACAGTTGGCTATAAAAAGCTTGTTCTCCTGCCTCCCCCAACCCCCCAGCAGGGTAGGACATGAGGAGGAGCTTCAAGCAACTGCTTGGGCTCAGACTGTGCCCTCATATTCTCCAGGGACTTGGTGACTCTGGAAGGTAGGAGTGATAGATAGCTCTGTCTTGCATACAGCAACATCAAGGACAAAGAGGAAGCCACGGGCCCTGGGTTCACCCTAGAGAGAGCCCTGGCACTGGGACGGGCCACAGGATGCCAGACTCCAATGCCCATTGCTGCCTGTGCCCCCCACTCCCGACTGGTCTTGCTAGAAAACAGGCTTGTTACTGCAGCAGATCCCCGATGGCAGGGGCTGGGATGGGCAGGCTACAGGGGACAGGAGGAGACAGCAGGGGCAGCAATGAGAAGGGAGAGGCCTCTGCTCTCACAAAATAAATAAGCCTAAAGAGGAGGAGGCCTTGTCTGCATGTTATCCCCCCAGCCCCCAGTTCCACATGGTGCCTGTCAAACTCGCAGGGCAAAGGGAAGTGTGGCTAGCCTCTCAGAAGGACTCCAGTTACCTGGGAGCATCTGCAGAGGTACACAGGAGGGGCCATACTCAGTCTCTGTGAGGAGATAGGCACAGCTGCCCCTGTTCTTCATCCTACACAGTGGGTACAGCCCCTTGGCCAAGCCTGAGTGGCTGTGCTATGGTTCTGGGTGGGAGCGGATGAGTGAAGGGGTGTTGGGGGACAGCATGACTTTTCATGCATCAGCTAATGTATCATGAGGTCTGGCTCCCCATTCTCTGGGGAGGGGGGAGACACTGAGGACACTAGGCCTTAGTGAGATCTGGCACAGCTGTGGTAGCCTTAGTGCTAGGAAGGCTCCAGCAGAAGGCCAGAAGTGAAGTCTGCCTTGGGCTGGGCATCCTTCAGGTCCAACTCCCTGAAGTCTGAGCCCTCAGAGGACTCCTGGCTGGTACAGCACTGTGGAGAGCCCAAGTCTCCAGGATCCAGAAGGACCCCCTTGGACCTGCAAAGGCAGTGCTGTGTGTGTTTGGAAGAGGGTACCCGGGGCCCAGGCTCAGCCTTGGGGCAGTTCTGGGACTTCCGCCACCACAAAAGATGGGCGGGCCCACTACTGGCTGCCCCAGCCAGCCTTGCTGTGTGTGCATGAGTGCCAAGATGCTGCTCATTAAAAGGATTAGCGGAGCACTTTTATTAGGGCCTGGCTGTAGCCACATACCCTAGTCCTAAACGAACCACCCAAGCCGCCCGGTAGGAGTGGGATTAGACTTGGTAGGAGGAGGAGTCTGCCCCTGCTGAGGCTCTGGCCACTTCCTGTGGTGAAGAGCGGTAAGCTTTCCCTGATTGTCTGACTCAGAACTTCAGCCTGAGAAGAAAGGCAGGTAGGTAGGCCGATCTACCTGGGATGGAGGAAGCAGTCTAGGGAAGCTGTTAAGAGCACAGGCTTTGGCCACCTGCTTCCTGGCGACTTTGGGCAGGTGCCCCGGGTTCCTGAGCATGAGGACAACAATGTCTGTTTCAGAGCCTGGCTGTAGGAATGAAATTAAATAATGCATGTAGAGCGCATCCCAAAGTGCTTAAAGCTTCCAGTCAGCAAATGTGAGTTACTATTATTGTTGCAATCGAATTAGCCTCTGTGATTATCCCCAGGACTTCAGGGGCCCTCTCCAGCCTCCCCCCCACCTCCGCAGGTGGCCCTGCCACCCAAGCCCCCTCCGCTCTGCCTCCACTGGAGCCTGGGCAAAGATTCTTTCTTTTTAATCAAGAAATGGTCCGGGGAGGAAGATGGCAGATTCGTGTTTACAGCTTTTCATTTCCTGCCTTCCTCTTTCCAAACACCCTCTCCCAAGATGGAGAATAAATCCCTAACCCTGTTGACATGCATTGATTTTTGCTTCCCTCCTGTGTCTGTCTACCCCCCAGCTCTCCCATGTAGGTGGGGGCTGTGGTTAAGACCCCCTGCCTGGGGTGGGCTTGATGGGACCTCCGAGCACTGGATGGATATGGAGAAGCCAGCCAAGTGCCCTGTCTTGCCCAGTGCCTGGTGCAGGAAAGATTTATAAAAAACAAAACACATTTCAGTTCCTCCTGCTTGAGGGTTCTTGGGAGGACAGGCAGGTGTGTGCTGGGTGGGGGAATGGGGTGTCCTTTCATTAAGTAGTCAGAGTGACCAGCATTTTCCCTTGAAGGGATAAAAGTGAGGAGACCAGATGACCACAGGATAGTTGTAAGTCCAGCAAATTGGTTCAGATGGGGTCTGTCCCAAGCAAGCCATTTTGTTAGCAAGAAGCTTGCATACCAGGGCTGGAACTAGCTAGGCAAAACAGTACAGAAAATGGAGAGAGGAAAAAAGGAAAGAGGGGGGGGGGGAGGAAGCAAGAGAGAGAGAGAGACAGAGACAGAGACAGAGACAGAGAGACAGACACAAGGTAGATGGGAGGCCTGAATGCTTCCTGGGGCTGAGACCCGGATGGCTGGCCCTGCTGTCATCTGGGAAGGGGCTGGCCCTGGCAGACATGGTGAGGGTTGCCTGCCTTATGAAGCTCAGGGCCTGTAAACTGCTGTTCTCTTGGAGGGTAGCTGAGGAGGTAGAGGCTTGTTCAGTGGGGACACAGATGGTGTTGGCTGAGATTGTTGCTAAACTGTGACAGCACCATCAGAGACCACACTCTGGGCTGGAGCCAGCCTCAGCCCCCAGGGTCCCTTTTGTAGGAGGTTAAAGGAAGCAGCCTAGAGGAAACAGCTTTCCTTTGCACTTAGCACAGCTCCCAGCTCTGATGCTGCCTGGCTCCTGAAGACCTTCCCTGTGTGCCTCTCCAGCCTTCCTTCCTTCCCATCAGGCTCTAAGCCTGCAAAGATGTCAATAGTAAAAGATGCTTCCCACCCTGGTGAGCTTTGGGAAGGCTGGGAGCTAGGGCTAGTGGAGACTGAGGCAGGAGTCACCTTTTCCCTCCAGCAGGGTCTTTGGTACCTTGCCGGGCTCGCCTTCTCAGAAGCTGCAAGGCTAAGGTTGAAAAGGCTCCACCTATTCAGATTACAGGAATCCTGGTTTGGAGACAAAGCAGGGCTAGCTCTGGCCCGCTCTTATCTCCGGGGCTTAACACCTATGTCTGAACCCAGATCCCTGGCTGGCTGACGCCAGTCTTCTGGTGTCTTACTACACACAGCCTGGCGCCCTGAGTGCTTTTGGAGTGCAGCTGCCTGGGGCAACAGAAGCCTCCTTCCTGGCCAGGTCAACCCTCAGGACACCCATGAACACACTCTCTTTGCTCAGCTTTGCCCTGATTCAGATGCACACTGAGACACAGACCATCATGAGAGAAGGAGGCTAAGACTCTATGGCCTATCTTGTCCCCAGGCATCAGCTGCCAGGGATGAAGGCAGATCTCAGGTGTTTTCAGCTCAGGGAGCCTTGTCCACAGGGCCATGCATGGTGACTAAGAGCCTCAGCTAGTACCATGGAGAGACCTGAGGCCCAAGAGAACTCGGATGCTCCTGGGTGGGTACCCGTCGTCTTTAGACGGTGATAGTGGTGGCCAGTACTAGGAAGGGACAATATTCAGGGGGACAGATGGACCAGCAGAGCTCTGCTTTAGTTTCCACCCAGAAACCTGGTAAAGAGCCCCTGGGAATTCGGTTCTCAACAGCAGGCCAGTGTGGTACCAACAGCACTGCATAAGGGCTTGCAGGCAGGCCAGACTGCTGAAGCCCTGGTAGGCCCATGGGAGAGGGGTGCATGGTGACAGGACACAGGTACACTGGAAAACCAGAGGAAGGAGAAAAAAAGCAGGGGCGTGCAGGGGAGGGAGAGAAGTCGGGGGGGGGGGGTAGTTCTCAGAAGGAGGCCTCTTGCAGAGTCCCGTCTTGTCCCAAGGCCACATGGTCTCTAGCCTCTCTGCTAGAGCTGACTAGATGTGTCTGTGTATGCACGTGTGTATACGTGTGGTGGGGGCGGGGCACTGGAGTTCCAGGCAGAGCTGATGACAGCATGGTCCTGCCATCTCCTGCGCAGCCTTTGAAGTGCTGAAGAGCAGCTTGAGGTTGGTGGGCGGCGGGGTCTGTTTGGGGGGAGCTGGAGCCTACCCACCTAGGAAGGGAAAGTCTCACACCATCTCCAGGAAACTCATCTGAACTCCTGAAAAACCATCTGAACTTCCCTAAGTCTTAGCTTCCAAGGTTAAGATAGCAGGACCAGGCACCCATGCCACATCCCTCAATACTCAGTGGCCTTCCCAGCACCCAGCATATTAAAGTAACTCTAAATCTTAACCCAGCTGAATCCATTCTGTAACGGGAGACTATGAGGGGACAGAAAAGGCAGAGCTGACCCGGCTCATACTTCCCCTTTGAGGTGTTTGATGACTGACTAACGTCAAGCTTCAGTTAGCTAGCCCTGACTGAGCTCCCTACAGAGAGCCATGGGGAGAAAGAGGGTTGTAGGAGGGACATCACTCTGGCCTGAATAACAGAGTGCTGAATAACCTGGGCAAGTCACTTCCATCTGCAGACCTTGTGGGGGGGGGGGGGGGCGTCATGGGGCGTGTAAAGGCTCTCAGGAGATAGGGCACAATACTTACCAGAGAGCACCTTCAGCAGGCTGAGGGACCTGGAGAGGGCATCTCACCCAGAGAGAAGCAGAAGTGCTTTCTAGCACCAGGTTTGGAGCCTTGGCAGATGCCATTTAGGGCTGACTCAAGAGTTGAGCAGCACAGAGACTTATCTTTGGGGATGGAGAAGGCCAGGCCCCGTGCTATGGCATGACCTCTTGGTGTGGGTCCTAATGAGGGGCTAGAGGAGTCTCATAAACTGGACATGTGTGTCCCATCCCGCACAGTCCTAAAGAGGAGACACTCCGTGGGCACCAGGTGCTCAGCAGCTGCTGCTCACCCGCCTGCCTCCTGAGGTCCAGCTACAAGGCCTGCCTGGAGGCCCCAGCCTAAGCTGTCAGACAGGGTACTTTCTGAGCTAGCCTCCAGCCTCATGAGATAGCATAGAGCCTGCAGACCACAGGAGAGATGCTACGCTCTGAACACTGTTGACCGGTGGGGGCTGGAGCCACATCTGGTTCTCATTTAAATGTCCAAGTGTAATTAAATTTTCTACGACGCAGCGGAAGAGTTCGGTAAGAGGTGGCTTTACCCCCTTTCCATCAGGGCTAAGAAATCAGTTTCTTGTTCCACCAGCAGACTAACCCTCTTTCCTGTGGCTGGCCTGTCTTAGTCAGGGAGGGCAAAGACCTCCCCATCCCCATCTACTTGTCTCTGTTCTTCCTCCCTGCCCCCCTTTCCTTCATTTGGCACAGGCTCTCACTGGGTTATACAGGCTGGTCTTGAACTCCTGGCCTTGGGGATCCTCCCACTTCAGCCTCTTGAGTAGCTTGAACTTTAGGTATATGCCATCGTGTGCCACTCCTCTCATCTACCTTCTAGAACATACAGGCTGGGACCAGCATTAGGTACGTGATGCACAGGACACCCCCCTGCTCCCCACCATGTGGTCTGCCCACCAGAGAGGACTCAGCTGCAGGCCCCACTGGGGGCTGGTGGGTTGAGGAGGTGACTGTCACATTCCTCCTGAGAGGCTCTTCCCCAGCCCTGAGGAGGCAGACACTGTGGCTGGTTTACCTCAGGGATGCCTATCTCCTTCTACTGGGAGACATGGGGTGTCCTCTAATGCTGTGCTAAGGGAATCCCTTCTTTGTAGCCCCTTATGATAGGCAGTGCTTCAGAGTGGTGATTCTGGAGGTGCTGGGACAAGAGACCATCCCACCCTGTACCCTGGCCCTAAAGCACAGGCATGGCAGGGTGAGGAAGGGACCTCCATACACTTCCTACCCCTCACTCTGTGACCTCAGGACTGTTGCATGGGGGCGCCCCTTCCCCAGCTCTCTCTGCCCTCATACACAAAGGAGGCATCAGTCTACCAGATGAGAGCGAGAGTGATGTCTGAGCCACGAAAGGAATGCCTCGGGCCTTCATCTAAGAGCAACAGCAAGGACAGCAAGATCTGAGGAAGATTGCCCTGTTCAATACCACACCCTTGGGGCATCTTCCTTTCCAGGCTCCTGCTTAGGACCTCCCTACAGCTGAGCAGAAGGCTCCCGGGATGGCTGTTCCCCCAGCCTCCCTTCCCACCCGAGCATCTTCAGTTTATGGCGTCTTTTTACTCAGGGATTTATGACTTTCATGGTAATGGGTTCCATTCTATTTCCTCTATGCCGATATTTCTAATCATTATGGTGTGGCTTTATGAGCATCTTAATAAGTGGAGGTATTTTTTTCCCCTTTGAAACAAACTGTCCTGTGAGTTAATGACTTCTTGTGGGTGTGGATGCAACCCAGAGACAAGTGGAAGTCGGGGGGGGGGGGGGGGGGGGGAGATGACAAGGGTTGGGGCTGTGCAGAATTTTCTAGATTGAAAAACAAAGCTGTGCTGAGGTCCCTTTAAAACTCTTGGTTAGCTCCCATATTAAAGGCTCACTAACTACTCACAAGCACCTAGACCCATGCACAGGCACATGTGGCATGTGTGGGCTGCACAGTGCTCACCCGGAGGATGGGCAGGAAGCTACCAATCCCAGTCTTTTCGTATGTAAACTTGGCCTTGGTAGTCAACTTAAGTTTTTGGTGGCATTTAGGTTAGGACCACGTGTTTGGTAGCCTTTCCATCGATGAATAAAGTTTTAAGGAAACTGAACCAATTCCCTGTCCAGCGGTCCTATGCTAAGTCTGACAAAAGAAATATATCAGGATGAGGCCTCTGTGGCCCCAGTCATGGTCTCAACCTGCACTGTAGCGCTTGTGCGCCTGCGCCATGGCGGGGGTGGGGGGGTGGGGGGAGGTCTCACTTAACTACAGTGGTGGCACCCTTCCCTGACTGCGGCCCAGGCGGGGCTGATGTGGCCCTGCCTTTGTGCTGGTCTCAGAGACGGGCTGCTGGTGCCGGGCCCTATTCATTATTCAATTCAGCTGGCTCGGACGAGCCTTTCCATTTGCTCCTGCAGGAGGGATAACAAATCTAGAAATGGAATTCCACTTTGGTGTATTAAGATATTGATTTGCCTGCCGAGCAGAAGGGCATTGTTCTGCCAGCCTTCCCGTGGGTAGGAAGGGGTTAACCAAATGTTTATCACAAGGCTGGCTTCAGAGTTGAAAGTAATGTGATCAGTAATGAATTTTGTGTTACATTAGGTTGTATAAATGGACAGACAAGCGCAGACAACAAGTGGCCAGGAGTCGGGGCTAATCTAATGATGTAAAAATAGAGACAGCACCAATTATACTAGGGGCCAGCTCCAGGCTCCTGCAGGGACTGCAAATGAATAGGTACAAATCAAATTACTCCCTAATAGACGCACTACAAGAGGGGCAGTCAATGGTAAATGCATTAGAGCCCAGTGACCTCTCTGCTCTGCACAGCAGAGTCCCAAAATTTGACTTCCATCTTCAGAGCGGGGGGCGGGGAGTGGCACTCTCAAAGAAACTCTTGTTGGGTGAAAGATGGCCACCACTCCCTATCCCAAACCAGTCCCCTGCAGAAGAGACCTCCTGTCCTAGCTGACCTCCAGTGCTTCCTGAAGCCTGAGCTCCAGGGGAGGGGAGACACCCATGTGAGGGACATACAGAGCAGCGGGACCCAGCCTTCTGTTATAGGCAAAGACAGGAGGTTACATACCCAAACACTTCATAGCCATGTGTCTCTCGGGGGTGCTGTTTTTGACTGCTACGTCAAGAGCTGTGTCTGCATTGGAAATAAAATAGTTCTTTAAAGAGGATCACACAATGGACGGACCTTCTAAGAGTCCAACAAGAGCTGAGATCAAACTGAGTAGATATCAAAATCTGGTTTGAGCACTGATGGCTTTGCAGGGGAGAATTAATTCTGTGGTCTGTTCCAAGGTCCAGCACATCTCGATTTCTCATTAGCCAAAGCTAGCGATCTCCATCCTTTCCTTCTTCCTCCTCAGTCTCCACGGACTGAGTTCCTCTATTCCTGCCTGCTTCGGGGGTGGGGAGGGAAGGATGAGGATGCACGCCCAGGCTTTTGGGTGGTTCCTTGGATTTTCTCCCATGGTCCTATGGATTTAGACAACAGGCTTGATGTTCAAAGCTGCTTGGCACTGTACTGCACTTCTTTGGGAGGGCTTGTGGACTCATGCTCAGAGGTAGTCCTGGATCCTCATAGTCAGGTCTTTGTGGCTTGGGGATGAATGAAGTATGAAAACAAAGAAGCTCTAAGTCATCCAAGGACCAGGCCAAGCTCCATGAAGGTGTGGTCACAGAGGCTTGATTCCCATTCCCCCAGCTACCCTAAAGCCAGCACCACACACTTGCACATATGAGTGGAGATGACATTGCCAGTCATGGCCAGCTGGGGCCTGGAATATGCCAATATAATGGGCACAAGGGAGGCGAGGGCATAGAATGGAAAAAGTCAACCTGAATAAATAAAGTGGCTTGAAGGTGAGTCTCCCCAAACTTGATGAAATGAAGAGGGGTGAGCTGCAAGCTACTGAGCTACAGTAACAAGACACATGTGGGGGATGGGGGCAGGGAAGCTCTGAAAACTGGAGGGTTTGGCCAGCACACTGAAAACCGGCTCAGGCAGTGGGGCCTGCGGGTTCCTGGGGCCAGGGGCAGTACAGGAAGAGCAGGCAGCAAGTCAGTCACCTAAGCAGGAGGCCTGTCTGCCTATCTGCAACAGGCAACCCCAAATGTCTCATGTTTAATGCAAGGGTCATCTGTGGCCTCCCTTTCCTGGGATGGACCTGTTTCCTAGCCTATGGCCCCTTGCCATTTGAGAAGCTGGGACAGAAGAGAAGGTGGGTAACTATGCTTGCTCTGCCTTGCTGGGACCTCACACCTTACCCCAGGGCCAGCGAGTAAAGGTGAAGTCTCTGGCAGAGGAGGAGGGACCAAGAAGAATCCTCCCTTGGGTTAATGATTTACCCAGTGTAATGGTACAGGGGAGGCCCCTGGCAACAGTCCTGTAGCCCTCCACCCTCTGCCCAAGCCTGCACATGCTCCACAGTCCCTTTCCTTGGGGCAACATGTGGAAAGGGTACGCCGAAGAGTCACCAAAGAGGCCACACTGGCACTTCCTCTTTGTTGACAAGAATCAGCATGCCATGCCATGGGCAAACAGGACATGTGCAGGGGAAACTCATTAGCCCTGGACTCTTACTGTGGTTCCTCCTCTGGCTGTAGCTCCAGAGGGGACAGAAGAGAGGGGCAGAGAAAGCAACCTAGCTGGAATCAGTTCTAAGACTTGGCCTGGAACTAACAAGTGTGTCTTTTAAGCAAGATAATTATTCCCATGGCTTTGGCTGCCTTTCATTTACCTCTCAGAGGCCACAAAAACCCAATCAGTCATTCAACAAACATTAACTGAGGCTCAGCTTGGCGTTCATCCCAGGGCTGCATGCTGGGCAAGGAGAACTGCTGGTTAAAGGTAACAAAGATGAATCAGATTGGGTCCAAGGAACAAGAATTGGGTCAAGATGCACCCATGGCGCTATGGATAAGGAAGGAGCAGAAGGACCCACGGAGCTGGTCTTGCCCCAGGTGGCACGTAAAAGAACGTCAGCTACAGCTTGTTCATGGGAAAGTCAATAAACACCCCTTGCCCAGGGCCAAGCACCCTGAATGCAGCCGGTATAGAGAGGTTATCAGGGAGACGCACGTGGGCAAGGAGGTGAGCTGGAGAAGGAGAGTGTGGGTTTGGTCTAAAGGCATGACTGTGCAGAGGGGTGGTCTACGTCAGGGTGGACCACTGTGCGAGGGAGCTGCAGTCACAAGCTTACAGGATGCTGGGGGACAAGCTGAAGTGGGATGGGGAAGGTGGGCCAGGCAGGAGAAGGAGGCAGGGAAGGCCTGTAAGACATTTAAAGACCATGGCAAGAGCCTAGGTCAGGCTATGAAGACGGCTGGCTTTTTGTAAGTAGGGAAGTGACCTCAGCCTCCCTGAGAATGGGGTCCCCTTCCTTTATGGGGTTCCCCTTTTTTGAATAAAAAGTGGGTCACATTCTGAGCAGGTGAGACTAGGAAGATGGTCAGAACTGGACACTATTGTTTTAGAAATAATGTCTTCTTTGGTGATGTTGGAGACTGAACCCAGAACTCTGTGCGGCACGGCAGACCAGCGCTCTACCAGTGAGCTATGTCCCCAGTGCCCTTAGTGCCTTGTTTTAATTCTTTTTTTAACGTAATTTCAAGTTCTTTCTCTCTTGCTTTGGAAGCTGAAGAGAGGAATAGCTAACAATCTGGCAGAATTGTGATGAGAAGGACATTTACACAGCAGACGGAGTCTCCTTAAGCCTGCCCACCTTGTCTGGAGTGATGTGTGGACACAGAAGATTGAGTGCAGTGTCCAGGGTCTGTTCGCCATGATGATGGGAAGCAAGTGCTCCCACTATTTCCTGTTTCACTCCTAAGAGACGAGTGAGAAGGGCCCAGGGCCACATGCATTCTTCCATTTCTTGAATCCAAATCTCACCAGAAGAGAAATACTGTTCTTCCCAGTAGCAGCAGCTGACGTTGGGAGCTGAAGGGACTCTCAAGACTTGGCCTTTGCTCCTGGTGGAAAATAGCTAGGGACAGGTGCTAGGACACTGTGCTGGGACACAAACAGCAACACCCACAGCGCCACCCTTGGGGCTGCAGCCACCCCCAATCCCACAGTTGTCCTTCCCCGCTGTGCAGGGCTGCTCAGGACCTGCTGGTGGGACAGGCTGTGCAAGGTGGCTCTGGCCTCTGGGAGCTAGTCTCCTCCCTCACCCTTCGCGTTCAGGGCATCTGTGGCTGCAAAGTGCAGTTCTGTTACTAGATCTGCTGCGGCTTGTGTACCCAGTGTCCCTTGGAGGCTCACATTTTGGACACTTAGTCCCTAGCTGGTGATGCTATGTTGGGAGGTGGGTCCTAGCTACAGGAAGTGGTTCATTCTGCTTTTCTGCCCTCTGTGAGGTCAAGGACCTTCCCCATCATACACTCTGGCCACCAAGATGTTTTGCCCAAGCAACCATGGACTGCCCCCTCCGAAATCATGAGCCCAAATAATCTCTCTGTTTTAAAGTTCTCCTCCGTCTCTCACAGCCATCAGAAGACTAATACAGTGTGATGATTAATTTTATGAATCAACAGTCTTAAAGTCACCTGGATTCCCTCTGGGCATGTCTGTCAGGGCGTTTCCAGGTTGGTTTAATTAAGGAGGGAACCTTCTCATGGTCTGGGGTTCCAGACTGAATAAAACAGGGAAAGCGAGCTGAGCATCAGCATCCACCTCTCTCTCCACTTCCTGAATATAGATACAATGTGACCAGCTGCCTAATGTCCCGTCACCACGCCTTCCCACCATGATAGATGGTATTCCTTCCTTGACCATGACTTCCAATAAATCCTTCCTGCCTTTAGCTGCTCCGTCAGTTAGTCTGTCAGCAATGAGAAGAGCGACTAATATATGGAGCATTCTAGAAAGACCACACCCCGGGCTAGGGAAAGAAGCCTGAGCCCTGATTGCTTTAGTTACTAATGGGTCCTGGTAGGAGCTGGGAACAGGAGCCAAAGAGGAAGAGACCACAGCTCAGTGCCATCCCCTCCCCCAAGGCTTTTGCCACTCCCAGATAGGAACTGTGGCTTACCTCCTCTCCCCTAGTCTGGTGAGGAATGTGCCAATCTGCTATTGCAACCAGAGAGAGGGTGTGTGGGACCACCCAAGAGGCCACTGACAGAAGACACTGAAAGAAGTCTTTCTTTGTAAATGCTACAGAAGGAAAAAACCAGGGTCCACACAGACAAAGCAGGGGAGAAGGCCCAGATACCTGGCTAAATTACCTTGATGATGGTGGCACTTTCCAAGGCACTGGTTACTTAGGGGAAACGGGTAATGAGAGGCACTATCCAGAGATGCTCAGAGTCCTTGGTAAGAAAGCGAGACCCAGCCTAGAGAATGTTGGATGGATGGATCACACTCTTCCATGTGGAGAAGGGAGGCCAGGAGAATGGAGAGATGGAAGAGTGGAGACTGGGCCACATGTGCTGCTACACTGGCTATCACGGGGAGGAGGGATATTATCATTCTCAAGAGACCAAAAAGAGAGAGATGGCCCAGTAGGCGAAGGATTGAACAACAAGGATTGAACAACCTGAGTTCTGAGTTCTGGTGGAAGGAAAGAACTGACTTCTGCAAGTTGTCCACTGACCTCTACATGCACCTCACTCAAATAAAAATAAAATAATGTAAGGTGTTTTTAACGAAGAGGATGAAGATGGGAACCTTTTCCAAGGTACCTGGAGTCAACACCATTGAAATTCAGAGGGCCTGAAGAAGGAGGAGACAAGAAGATCATGTGAGGCCTCAGAGCAGTTTGGTGGCTTGGCATGGTAGTACATGTGACCTGTGGGGTGACGAGTCATCCCAGCTTTGTAAAGGCGGCATCGTTGGCTAACCTGGTACTACAGAAGGGCCCAACCTTTACTTAGACACATCTCGGTGTCGCCTCTCTCTTTTTTCCTGCATGTTTATGTGTGTGTGGTGTGCATGCATGCATGGTTGTATGTGTACAGACACATGTGTGTGCACATGCTCATGGAGGCCCAAGATTGACGTCAGGAGTCTTTCCTAAATCACTTTTTTTGAGGCAGGGTCTCTCAATATGACTAGACCAGCTAGCAAGCTTGCTTCTGGGTTCCCTTGTCTATGCTCCTTCCCAGTGCTGGAATTATGGGTAGATCACCATGTCCATTGGCATTTCCATGGGTTCTGGGGATCTACATTCTACTCCTCGTGTTTGTACAACCAACACTTGGTCCACTGAGACTTCTCCCCAAACCCAGCACTGGCTTTCCCTGCCCACCCCTGCCCCACATCTACGACAAAGTGAGCACCCCTGTTCCCTGCCATGAAGCTCTGCTTCACCACGGCCTAGGAACAGAGCCATGAGATCATGCATTGAAACTTCTGAACTTTGAGTCCCAATATTTGTTTCTTCCTTTAAAAAGGAAAAAAGTAAAAAGAAGAGAGGAGGAGACACACACACACTCACACACACACACACACACACACACACAGACCTGGCAAAGGAACACGGGAACATGAGGGCCCACACCCCGACAACACGCTGCTGGCTCCCACATGGCGGCAAGGAGAGAGTTCTCCAGGGTACAACTTTCTCAGGAAAGTTGGGGGGTGGGATTTTAACAATTCCACATTTTAAAAAGAGATTTTATTTATTTTTATCTCATGTGTGTGAGTGTTGCCTGCATGTATGTATGCACACCACACACATGCCTGGTGTACACAGAGGCCAGAAGAGGTTGTTGGATCCCCAGGAACTGGGATTTACAGACGGTTATGAGTCACCATGTAGGTGCTGGGAACTGAACCTGCATCCTATACAAGAACAGCAAACACTGCTAACCACTGAGCCATCTCTACAGCCCTCAACCTCTTTTCGAGACAAGATCTCATGTAGCCCAGGCTGGCCTTGAACTCACTATGTAGCAGAGGATGACCTTGAGCTTCTGATTCTCCTGCCTGGACCCTCTGAGTTTGGAATGTATAGACATGCACGCCAACATTTTGCTATAAACTACCAATCTTCATGGTAAAATTAGGCTCCAACACACTAAGTTTCTAGGATTAGTGAATACATTTGATCAGTTCCTCACAAAAGCTCTCACTTGATTTTATTTCCTAATTAAAAACATTACTTTTTGTATGCATGGGTGTTTGTCCTGCATGTGTATCTGTCTGTGCACTCTGTGTGTGTGTGTGTGTGTGTGGGGTGCCTGCAGAGATGAGAAGAAGGCATTAGATCCTCTGGAACTAGAGTCACAGACGGTTGGGAGCTACATACGAGTGCTGGGAATTGAACCTGGGTCCTCTGGAGGAGCAGCCAGCGCTCTGAACCACTTCTTGAGACTCTGCTTCCTACAGCCCCACGGTGAAGGTCAGCAGCAATGCATGTATTCCCCACGTGCACACAGAGCTTATTAAAATCACCTTTTGCAAAGCATAGGAAACCACAGACGTCTGTTAACGAACTGGCCATCTAAAAACTATGTGATGTTCAAATATGCTTCCAGGTTAGGAAGGGGAAAGAAGCACAACCTTTTCGATAAATAAAAGTTCACTGAAAAAAATCTCAAAGCCTTGAGTGCTGGGTCACTAACACATGACAGGGAATAGCAGAGGCTCTAGCAGAATCGCCTGCAGCCTTGGTTTTCAGGAAACCAAAGCAGTGTGCCTAAAGAGTGCGAGCATGTACATCTGGGGCACTGTGCTGAGAAAGCCTGAGTATTTGGGAAACTGGGTCAGGACGGAGTATGTATTTACAGCAGAAAGCGAGGGGCAAAGATTAAGCATTTCTGGACAGAGTTAAAGCCCTGGTGGATGGAGCCTCTCCTTGACTGATAATTTAGTAAGGACGGGAAAGGAAACTAGAATGTCACTAGCAAAGACAGTCCTTCTTGGCCTTGAGAGCTGCTTGTGAGTCCACAATCCTTGGACTGGGATGCTGTGGTCTACACACAAAGCTTGGGCTCTTGGTGTGAAGTGTTGGAGAAGACAAGAAGGAGTGAGGACTCTGGACTAGTGACTAGAAGAGTTAAAGCTGAAAATGGACTCCATGTGTACCCAAGTGTTTATTGAAATCCTCTTTTTAGGAGGAGCATTAAATTATATATTTACCTAGATGCAAAACAATTGGATTAGTCGCTATTTTGTTTATTTTAAAAATGCTATTTTTTGAAGAAAAGGCAATATTGAAAGGAATGTCTGCTAAGTAGGAATTAGCTGGGTTCTTTTGGAGGAGATGGTTGAGAGGGGAGGGGGCTCAGGGAGACACATTCCAGGCAGCAGAAGGATATGCAGAGCCTTGCATGTGTACAGGGTGCCAGGACCCAGCCTGACTAGCTCAAAAGCAATGGGGTGGGTCTGGAGAGAGCGGGGCCTAGCCAGTGGGTTGTGCCTACAGAAGGAACTGCTAAGGTCGTGGTTGAGCTCTTACAAGTGTGGACTTATCAGCAGGTGACGGGATAGACGGTTCTGGAAATCAGGAGAGAGCCTGGCTTGGTCTTCATCAGCTTACCCATGACTGTAGCTACAGAAGTAGAGATGGCCTTGTGCAGAGGGAGAAGGGAAGGGCCTTGAGAAACATACAGAGGTGAGAAGGAAGAGCCAGGAAGGGGCCAAGGAACAGCCAGAGGCAGCAGACCAGCAGCTGGAGAGATGAAACCAGCCCCGGGAGGTCCCCCAGGCCCACGTGAAGGTCCCCAGATGTCCAGTGATGACTCCAGGGAGGAGAGTGGTGGGCTGGGGACACAGAGCGCTCCTCTTTGGCTACAGGATGTTTAGGCGCTGGGTGGTAGGAAGGTGAGAGGTTTCTCCAATGATAACCACTCTCTGACTGTGTGAGCCTAGATGGTACAGTAGGAGATTTGAGGAGAATGGGGTGGGGGTTGAAACCGTATGTAGAAGGGAAGTGGCTGATGTCAAGACAGAGACTGAGTATGTGGACTAAATAAACAGCAGCAAAGGGTCAGAGAGCGGGGGGTCTCTGAAAGAAGGGAAGGGCCAGAGACCCATCAACAAGCAGGGACCGCGTGGAGCTGCAGGCTCCTAGGTGGGTGCAGACCTCAGTGAGCAGTAGGGACCTAGGAAGATATAGACCTCAGTCAACCGTTGGCACACAGGTAGGTGCAGAGACCTCAGTCACTAGACAGGTGCCGGATATCTGCTACAAGCTGGACTCTGTTCCAGGCACTGGTTTGCTGCGAAGGCAGGCACTGAGTGACACTGAAGGAGAGCCCACCAGAAACTGCAGAGCACAGCTCAGTGGTCGGGTCCACAGATCTGCGGAGGCTCAATGAATAGCAAGTGTTGTTTTCCAGCAACACAAGAGCAGAGCTAGATGACCTCAAGCTGGAGCTTTACGGAAAGGGATGATGGGGAGGTAATGGGTGAGAGAGGTTCAGGGCGATCAGAAAGAAAGCTATCTGGCCAGTTACATCACAGCGGGACTTGCAAATCACATGTGTAAGCTCATCAGAGCGACTGGCCAGCAGCCACCACAGAGGGCTGAACCGACATCTGCATTGCATGGTCCCCACATTTTAAACAGATCTTCTCAAACTTCAATATATACATGCTACAATTCGGATGCTGGGCTAGAGGTAGAGCTTGGAGGTTGAGAGCTTGCTTAGCAAGTGTGAGGCTCTGGGTTCAATCCCCAGCCCTGGGAGAAGAAGGACAAGTGCAGAAGCTGATTGGCCAGGGCTGGACTCTGCATATCTTTTTGCTTCTCCGGCTCTGAAGATCAGACCCAGGGACTTACACATGCTGCCTCCTCAACCAGCTCTGCACAGCTCGTCAGCTCCTGGGCAGAGCACTCTTCAAAATGATTTTCTTGGCTGGGCGGTGGTGGCGCACCCCTTTAATCCCAGCATTTGGGAGGCAGAGGCAGGCGGATCTCTGTGAGTACAAGGCCAGCCTGGTCTACAGAGAGAGATCCAGGACAGTCAGGGCTACACAGAGAAATTCTGTCTCAAAAAAGCAATTTTTTTCTTTTTAATTAAAAAAATGTATATCCCCATTATGTACAGCATGATGTTTTGAAACACATATACACTGTGGAATAGCTAAACAGAGCTAATTAACACACATTACCTCATATACTTACCTTGTTTTTTCGGTGGTGAGAACATTTACTATCTGCTTAGCTGTTTTCAAGAATATGCTACATTATTATTTACTAGAGCCAATATATGGTGTGACAGATCTAACTACTCATCCTATCCAACAGCTCTCCACCTCCCTGCTTTGGACAGTAGGCTTTTCCTTCTCTTGAATGACAGACAGCTCATTTGTCCTATGGTCCTATGCCTTCCTGTGAGGCACTGGAGCCAGCTGACTGGTACCTTTTAGGCACCCAATGACCTATCTTTGGGGGCTGACAGTTTGTAGTAAACAATGATAATCGAGGTTTTCACACTACTGATAGCCACAAGTCACGGAACAGAACGGTTTGTGTGGGGGAGGGTTGTTTTGGCTTCCCTTTGGAGAGCTAGTTGTTAAACAATTTATATACCCAGCGCTAGCCAACCCACCATTAACAGTGTTAACACTGTTACAAGGGCCTCTGTGTCAGGGGTCTGGAGAGCAGGTTCTGTGATGGCCTCAGCTGCAAGCTGATAAGGAGACATCAACATGAGGGTGCCTGGGGGAGGCCCTGAGGCCCTGACTTATCTGTACACCAGAGTACCCAAGAGAGGCAAACACTCAGTACCACCCTATCTGCCTGTCCCTGAGTCACCAAGAGAAGGAGAGCTGGAAAGAGAAGAGAAAGGTGTTACAGGCAGAGTGACCTGCTGGAAATTCTCGTCTATGGGCACTGTCCTTTCCTGAGCATCCCTGGCCAGGTCTGTCTTTGCTGTACTAGCTGCTGGATATATTCGCTAGAAAAAAAAATGGATAGTGCATCTCAGCCACAGAGAAGGAAACTGATTAATTTTTATTTCATTTGCTTACTGACCTAAAAAAATGGAGGCAAATTAAACCAAACCAAACCACCATTCACCTAATATGGCCAGATGAAAACCAATGGGATCCCTTTTGGTGACCATTTGAGGAAGAAAATGGAATCCTACTGCTGGAGAAAAAAGCGGGGGTGGGGGGATGGATCTATGTTTTGGGGTATACGCCCTTTTCATTTCCTCTTTTTCTTTGAATTCTATTTAATTTCACAAGCCTGCTTATTAAGACCAAACTCTCCCGAGCCCCTCAGCTCTCTGGCAGATAAATCACTGCCAGCTTTGCTCAGGTTGCTCCCCGTGAGGCTGATGTTCCAGTGACTAAATATCCCTGCCAAACTGCCCACCAGATGATGCTGAGGTGTCCTCGAGGCTTTGAAGAAGGTGGTGGCAGATGAAGCCATTTCAGGGGCTCCCAGCCCTCGGAAGAGGGAGACTCCTGGGGGTGAGTTCAGGGACACAGGCTCTGGTTCATAGGAACCATGGCTACCCAGGGGTCCTGACACACAGGGCAAGGCTGTGCTACAGCCACGGTTCAGAAAGCATCTGTCATTGGGGTTAGCTCCCAGGGAGTTCACACTGGCACCTGGGAAGGGGAAGAGCTGCTATCTCTGGATGTAGAGGGAGAGCAGAGGCCTTGGGATAGATTTGCTGTGCATTTGGGATGTGAGGGTACAGAAGGTCTATGCATGTGTGTGCCTGGTGGAGGGGTACAGTCTGCTGCAGCTTTGGAGGTTCACATCTCCTTTCCTTCCAGGGGTGATAGGGGTTAGAGTAGGCCAGGCCTCTGAGACAGTTGCCATCTAGGGCCTGATACGTGCCCCCTATCCCTAGCTTAATTCCTCCTACCCATCCACTGCACTCTGCAGGTGCCAATGACTGTCTAGGCAGGACCCACTAAGTTGTAGAGGTGCTACACCTCTGCCCTTTAGTAAAGGAGCAGAAGAACTAGCCCGGAGATGCAGAGATGGGCACCCTCACTGTTGAACCGAAGGCCCCAGAACCCACAAAACAGCAGGGTGGATTGCCAATGTCAGGTGCGTCACACCCAGCCACCCCAGGATTCTAAGCTTCTCCTTACTGAGTCCCTCTTCTACAGGAGAGTGGAGCAGGGATGGGACAGGTCACATCGGAGACGATGTTCTTAGTGACTCCGATGAGAAAGAGAAGGCAGGCCTGAAATCAGGGAATCAGGATCTGTTTAACTCACTGACCTCAGCAAACTAGGACAGGGCCTGTTGGGTGGGTGATAATGCAGGTCTGGAGCATTAGTGACAGTGGAGAGAGAGAGAGACAGGAAAGGAGAAAGAAGTGTTTTAGAAATAAGAGAGGCAGAAGCCTGGATTATAGCAGAATGGAGATGGGATGACTCTGTGTGTGTGTGTGTGTGTGTGTGTGTGTGTGTGTGTGTGTGTACACATACATGCACTTATATGGGGGTAGGGTTCACTTCTAGCCAAAGGATGTCTTAAGATTATCATGTGGATGCAGGAAGCCACTTTGGACTTACTGGACTCTCAAAGGTGCTGGTCTGGAGTGAAAGGCATGTGAAAGAAAAGCTGTGTGGGGGTGTGTGTGCTTGAGCTAGCCCTGCCTGCTTGCTGGCAGGTCCCAGTCCCCAGAGACTGGGGCATGAAGGGAAGATATGCTACTACTTACGTCTTCCTTCCCTGAGGACATACAACTAACAAGTATGTCTGTCTGTCTGTCTGTCTGTCTCTCTCTCTCCATAGAGTTAGGGATCATGCAGGCCAAGCAAGGACTCTGATGTTGAGCTCAGTCCCAGGCCTACAATTGAATTTTTCAGGGTATTTTTGAATGTTGCTCCAGGGGGAGAGGCGGTTCTGCTGGGAACCCTCCTTCCTACAGGATTCTCCAGTGCCAGAGGCTTCTGTGACGGGTAGTACTCCACAGTGGTGAACCACAGAAACAAATGGTTAACAACATGCCCTCTCCCCTCCAGCTCAACCCCACAGTCGCCAGTCACAACCAAGGTTAGAAGTCTGCTGACACCTTTACCTGTTCCGGATCCTACGACATCTCGGCTTGGTGACTCGGCCATGGCATCTGCGAGCCGTTCCCGAAGGCCTTCCTCTGTGTGCTCCACGGACGACATGTGCCGCAGCCCGAAGCCCTCAGGCCAGCTCCCACACACTTCCAGCAGGGTCACGCTCCGGTCAAAGGTACCTGTGGCGCAGATGGGACATAAGAAGTTGAGTCCATGCCTTCAGAGGGCAGGCTGTTCTCTGTCTACCCGCCACCCATGGCCTGTCATGCCCAGAGCCACATTAGTCTTTCAACCAGAAGAATGAAGGGTGGGTCATCTAGGAACGGGAATGTGTGAGGCTGAGGACAGTAGCTCGTGCCACTGGGCCAGAGAGAACACTTCCATGAATGACGGCTTCAATCGCTGGAAGCACCTGGAGTTAAAATGGTCTCTGAGAGGTGATGGGGTCCCTCTGGTCTTCAGAGACTTCTGAGAGCTAGGGCAGAGGGAAGGAACCCCTTCCCAGGTTCACCTCAAACAACTCTGCCATTACCTAACATAATCACTCTCCACCTACAACCTCAGGAGTGACTACAGGTGATGGATGTCGCTCATTTGATGGAATGCTTTCCTGGCATACGAGACTGGGCACAATCCCCAGCACCAAACTAAGAAACCTGGTGGTACATGCCTGTGATCCCACCACTTGGGAGGTAGAGGCAGGAGGATCAGAAGTCCAAGGTCATCCTCAGCTACAGAGTGAGTTTGAGGCCAGCCTGGACTACATGAGACACTGTCTAAATTAAAAGGCAGCCTGGGGAGATGGCTCTGTGACTGAAGTCCTTGAACACACACATGATGACCCAAGTTTGGATCTCCAGAACCCAAGGAAAGCTGGGTGCGGAGTGTAGTGGGAGCATCCATAATCCCAGTGTTCCTATGGTGAGATGAGAGACAGAGACAGGAGAATCCCTAGAAGCTGGAGGGTGGGCTAGCCTGGCCACACACAGCGGTGAACAACCAAGAGAGCCAAGCAAGGTAGAAGGTGAATGCTGACGCTCGAGAGTCTCCTCTGACCTCCATACACATACTGCCATACATATAAGTGCACGCACACACCACCACCACAAAGATTAATGGGGAGGGGTACGTAGTTTAAACTTAGAAACAAAATGTGTCCTAAGTCACTGTGTTCTACAACCTATACCCAGCCTCATTCACAGTTACGGCTTAGCGAGGTCAAGGGCTCAGAGTGAACAGCGGACTGTGAGTGCCTTGGTGCCAGGACTCAGATGTGCTGATGCCTCGGTCTGGAACTGGTTCTACCTCACTGCAGATCGGCTCCCAGCCGCCAGGGATGCGGGCATGTGCGGGGTACCGTTTCAGGGATGTGAGCGACACAGCTGGGTGATAACATCTCCAGCTAGGATCCTTCCTTAATCCAAACCTGCTCCCGAGTTCCAGAAAGTACACTGCGTTCCGCTGAATGCCAGGATTAGATGTTACGTGCAAGATCACTTCAAAGTCTGAATTCAAGAGATTCGACTTTATTCTCCGGCAAGTTCACTGAGAAAGCTTATTTCATCCGGTCTCTCTTGGAAAGAGATTATGGTCATGGTCTGTTGCTTTAAGCACATACCATTTCCCTCTCGATTAGGTAACTGAATCCACTACATTTATTGGGCTTGGTTCCTGCCAGCTCCAGGGGGACCAGGAAAAAATGCAAATGCCGACGTTTCCCCGAAGTTAAAAGTACATGAAACGCACACTCTTTATCAGGTCTTGTTTCTCCTCTTTGATCAGCCGTCAGGAACTATCTTTCCTCGGTGGCCAGGACTGGGTAGTGTCAGTGCACACTCGCGGCCACTGACAGGTGGTAATAGAGAGGGTGCGAGCCCCGGCCCCGGCGGGCGGCCCTGCCTGTGATAAGGGCCCCAGCCTGGAGGTGATAACCGTTAGTAAACACTCCGGCAGTCGGTGCCTCCATACATCAGCAAAGTGGGCCCGATAATCCTGAACTCTCTGACCAAAGGCCCCTGGCTGGCCGGCTGGGATTTATATGTGTGGCAAGGGTCACTGCCGGCTCCTGAATTTCATCAGGCAACTTTGGCTTTGATTTATTTCTCACCTAATTGTGAAGTCGATTCCTGGCACAGGGAGAGTGGACAGCATCTACAGAGGCACCTCCCCAGGAAGGAGCCTGCCTTGAGATTGTGGTCCTTTCCATCAGTTTATCAGGTGGAGCCTCAGCTGTCCTCCATTGGACAAGATTAGGATGGGGGTCTGGAGAGCCAGGCAACGGAACTCGGGGGTGGAGAAATGAACAAGGGGGCTGAGGCCAAGTCAGGGAGAAAGAAAAAACATCCGAAAAAGGCTATAGCAAGAGGGGTTTGGGGAAGAAATGGAACAAAGAACAAGAAGGGTTTGGGAGGAGGGCCCAGTCCACAGATGGGAAACACCAGAGGAATATGTACTTTTTCCGGTCTTGGTTTTGAGATAGGCTCTTACTATGTAACCCAGGCTGGTCTTGCAACTGGCAACCTTCCTGCCTCTGCCTCCTATGGGTTGAGATTATAGACATATGTCAGCCTGCCAGCTAGTACATAATATATGAAGGGACAAAGTAACAGGAGAAAAGAATCATGAATGGGTATTAAGAGTGGAGACTGGAGACCAACCTCAGCTAACACACACAGTCTGACCTGAGTAGCTGCCTAACTCAAGGCAGGAGCCTCAGATTCCTCACCCACCAGAACTCATGTAACCTCAGAGCTGCTGTGGGGGCCGAGCGAGATAAGAGAAAGCACCCGACACGTGAGTGCTCTGCACGTAACAGGTGTGCCTGTGGACATGTTAATCCAGGGGGTATGGCTCAATGGTAGGGGCTTTGCACAGGATGCAGAAGGACCTGGGTGTGAGCCCCAGCACTGCAAGTAATAATAATGACAATAACTGTCTTGATGATGGCAGTAATGCCAAGTAAGCACACCCTTTTGCCGCTGCAGGCGGCACCATTCATTTCGGCCATCACAATGTTCCTGAATGGTAGTATAGGTATGGCCTTACGTACAGGGGAGTTGAAGCATGGAGAGCTAAAGTGACAGAGCCGGAGCCTGTAAATGACACATCTTAATTATTAGTGTGGAGCTCACCCTGTTAGCTCCCATGGTGCTTCCTTTAGTGGCACCTGCTGTGGAGAACAGGACTATGTAAAAATCACCTCTGTCTTCCCTAATGGGTTTGGAGAACGCCTGTCACCTTCAAGCAATGCCTTTCAAAAGCCTGCCCACCCTGAAACCAGCCCACACCCCTTCTAGGATGGCAGTCATGATGATGACTCACCCTGTCCACCTGACGCGACTCAGGGGAACACAAACCAACAGCTCCAGTCTCCGAGCATGGCTGCAGCTAAGATGCTGTGGCGGGCCATGGGAGAACCCAAGAGTGATTAGCAAAGGAGCCCTTGCTCCTCTCTGCTGCCCGGGGATGCAGAGAGGTAACCATCTCCCTCACCCTTGGCTGACAAGCCTCCCATGCTGGAGTGAGAGCAGGGCAGCAGGAACACAGGCATCAGCAGGGGCTGGGGGAAGAAGCTAAGCCCTCGGAGGATGAGGTCACTTCTGGCACTCAGGAAACTGCCAATCTTGTCAGTGTTGATGGAACAGCTCTCCTTCACTCGACTGGCCCAGAGACAAGCCCCTGGACAGGGGATGTTTATGTCCCATTATGGAGACAGGACTGTTTCAGGGGGTCAGAGAATGCTCACCTAGAGCCGGCTAGTTGCAAAGCAAAGCTCAGGGTACACGTGCTTAGCAACCAGGGCCTGCTGCTGAAGATGTTTACAAGGCCCTCTCATGCCAGCTGTTCCGTCTGACTCACACACTCATCAAATATTGATTAGTGTCCACTCTGATAGGAGTCAAGCCTTCTTCTGAGGAATGAGGAAAGAGCGTGAGGGGGAAAGGCGCTGAGTTCACAAAACTCTGGGAAGCAGCAGCTACCACCATCTCCTGGGCTAGAGGCAAAAGGTGACTGGTGTTAAGTGGTCTTCTGGGAACTCTTCCCTCTAGAAAGCTCTCCTACCTTATTGATTCTCTAGATCTCATTCTCTAAGGTTGAGTTCAAGTCTGACCTGCTCGAGGAAACTACCGGAGGGGCAATAAACACACTCCCGGACTCTGACAGTGTAGACGGGGACTTTTATCTTTTGCAGCCGAGTTGGAGAAAGTATGAGTTTATCAATAAAAATGTGTGACTGGGTCTGAGGGTACAGCTCAGCAGCAAGTGTCTTCCCAGTTTGCTTGAAGCTTCTCATTCAATTCCGAACACACACACACACACACACACACACACACACACACACACACACACAGATTGAAGGATATGTACCCATAGGGCTGGGCGTGGCTCAGTAGTAAAAGGCCTATCTAACAAATATGAACTATATAAGGCCCTACATAAGGGTTTAGTCTCCAGCACTGGGAAAAAAGTATTATGTTTACATACAGAAAATTGTACAGGTAATTCCAGAGTTTTTAGGGATGGACTGAAGCACAGGGACTCAGGTTAATATGGGGACCCTACAGATCATCCCCATCCCCATCCTGTTCACATGCTTGGCCCTTCTGGGTAGTTTGGAAGTTCCTGAGGACTTGGATTCCTCTCGAGTTAAAGAACTCCACTGGCCATGCTCATTCCAACAGACTTGTGAACTGACTGATCATGGTCACCTGAGAAAGGTGACAGCGACTTCAGTCAACTGTGTCCTAACTGAGTGCCACGGCATGAACATCTAGGAGAGGCAGAAAACAGAAGTAAGATTAAAAAGGAGGAGGAAAGCAGAGATGGTAGGTAAGTGAGCAGAAAGGGACAGGATCTCAGAAAGGGACAGGATCTCAGAAAGGGACAGGATCTCAGAAAGGGACAGCATCTCAGAAAGGGACAGCATCTCAGAAAGGGACAGCATCTCAGAAAGGGACAACATCTCACTCTGCGGCTTTTGGTGCACTTAGAGCTGAAGATTCCGGAATTTGGACGCAAGCCTGTGGGGCCTTGTCTGCAGGTGGGCTTCCCGAATCCTGATTCCTAGCTTGGCATCCTGTGCAAGTCACTCCCCCCGGGTTCTTGGGTTTCACAGACTCACTAGAAGGTATGCTGTGGCATGTGGAACGCCGGCAGCTTGGGGAACGGTGCGGGGCTGGTGTTCTACCTTTGGGTACTACCCTCAAAGGGGCCAGGAGGCCCTGGGTAGAGAGAGTGGGGCAGGTGAGATGCTTCTTTTTGCCAGTTGTAACTAACCACACTCTTGTTATTTGTGTCAATTAGATTCATCCAGGGTTGAAGTTTGTTGAAAACCTCCTATGGAAAGGTTCTAGCCACCAGAGAGAAAAGCCACACACCAAACGCAGAATCTGGAATAAACAGTGCTCCTCGAGACATGAGCCCTTCCAGGTGAGTTCACTGTAATAAAGATGCTATGACAACTAAGGCCTAGCCAGGGAGCCATGGGCATCTCCTCCCCCACTCACCAGACTTCACTGAACTGAGCGGAAGCCCTGCGGGCGGCACCCCTTTCTCCACTCTGCAGGCTGGCCATCAGGAGCACAGCTGAGGACAGTAGCCTCCTCCGGCACACCGGTCAGTTTTACATGTTAACCTGACCAGGCTAATGGATGCCCAGTACCTGTGAAGCATTTCTCATCATTTCTGCGAGATGGGAGCAAGATGCTCCTCCCTCACCGATGTGTGTGGGCACTGTCCCACCAAGGACCTGACTCTACTGCAAAGTGGAAGATTTTGCTCTCTCTGAGCTGGGATTGTGTCTTCTCCTGCCCTTAGAACTTGGTGTGCCTGGTCCTCAGGCCTC
This sequence comes from Peromyscus californicus insignis, assembly GCF_007827085.1. Classification (NCBI taxonomy): domain Eukaryota; kingdom Metazoa; phylum Chordata; class Mammalia; order Rodentia; family Cricetidae; genus Peromyscus; species Peromyscus californicus. The sequence goes on from NW_026294551.1 coordinate 36,959,961, forward strand.
TGGACTTGCAGACTTCCTCAGGCAACAATGGGACTCCTCAGGTTCCATAATTATACATTAATCCTCATAATAAGTCTCTGTCTGTCTGTCTGTCTATCTGCCTGCCTGTCTACATAAACTCCCACTGTTTCTATTTCTCCAGAGAACCTTGATTACTAGCTGTGTTGGTTACTAGCTGAGTTGTGTCCCCAAGCGTGTGTGTGTGTGTGTGTGTGTGTGTGTGTGTGTGTGTGTGTGTGTGTAGGTATTTTTCGAGACAGGGTTTCTCTGTGTAGTTTTGGTTCCTGTCCTGGATCTTATCTGTAGACCAGCTGGCCTTGAACTTACAGAGATCCGTCTGGCTCTGCCTCCTGAGTGCTGGGATTAAAGGCATGTGCCACTACTACCCGGCTATTTCAAGTATATTTTTAACATGTCAGTAGTATGTTATACTGTGGAACAAACTTTGTACACTGCAAATATGTATTACTCTCATTGGTTAATAAAAGAGCTGACTGGCCAATAGCTGGACAGGCAGAGGTTAGGTGGGACTTGCAGACAAAAAAAGAGCACAGGGTAGAAGGTGGAGTCACCAGGAGATGTGAAGAGAAGCAAGATGAACATGCCATGATGAAAAAAGATACCTCCATAGATAAGAAATATGGGTTAATTCAAGTTGTAGGAGCTACTTAGTAACAAGCCTAAGCTATTGGCCAACCAGTTATAATATTAGATCTCTGTGTGGTTATTTGAGAGCAGCTGGCAGGACAGACCTGACCAGTGGTCCTGATGAAAAACTCTACCTACAATGTTATTTATAATAGATTGACTCATGTTAGAAGGGTAGGTAGGGTGAGAGGATATGATGATTTCATCTTTTCCTCTTGATCCTTTAGGTTGGTTCCCAAAAGAACTCCATTCACATGCTGCACAACAATGTTTTGGTCTACATAGAAGATGGTGGTCCACCAGGTGGTGGTAGTGCAGGCCTTTAATCCCAACACCTGGGAGGCAGAGCCAGGTGGATCTCTGTGAGTTCGAGGCCAGCCTGGTCTACAGAGCAAGATCCAGAACAAGCACCAAAACAACACAGCGAAACCCTGTCTTGGAAAAAAAAGAAAAAAAAAAAAAAGAAAGAAAGAAAAAAAAAAGGAAGGTGGTGGTCCATGAGTTAATGGAACTGCACAGTTCATCACCAAGTGATATCACAACCATCCTCACAGTGCAATGCATCATGTACAGGTCTGTTTGGATGTCAGTAAAAACACATCTATTATGTTTTCAGTCACACAGAAGTATGGTGCAAGCAGGGCATGGAAGCTCATGCTTATAGTACCAGCACTCAGGAGGCTGAAGCAGGAGGATTGCTATGACTTCTTGACCAATCAAGGTTATAGACTAGACCCTGTCTCAAAAGAACAAAAAGGGGGCTGGGAGGGACATGCTCAAAGTATATTATAAACATGTATAAAAATGTCCTTATGTAACCCAGTACCATGTAGAATAAAGAGCAAGGGGGTAAATTGTTAAAAACAGTACTCACAATTACGTGCAGTACAATACTTGGTGGTGATAATGAACAGCTGTTACTGCTTTATGTATCATTGCTACTTCCAAGAGCATATTCCTTTTACTTATTAAAAAAGTTGACTGTGCCGGGCGGTGGTGGCGCACGCCTTTAATCCCAGCACTCGGGAGGCAGAGCCAGGCGGATCTCTGTGAGTTCGAGGCCAGCCTGGGCTACCAAGTGAGTCCCAGGAAAAGCGCAAAGCTACACAGAGAAACCCTGTCTCGAAAAACCAAAAAAAAAAAAAAAAAAAAAAAAAAAAAGTTGACTGTAAAACCACGCTGGGTTCTGCATGCAGCAGACTCCATAGCTTGTGTTTACTGTATCTCTTAATTCCAAGAGACATCAGAGCTGCATGGCTGTAATCCCTGTACTTGAGAGGTTGAAACCAGAGGATCACTGTGAGTTCCAGGCCTGTCTGGACTACATAGCAAAATCCTGCCAGACAAAAACAAAAAAACCCAAAAAGTGTGTGTGTGTGTGTGTGTGTGTGTGTGTGTGTGTGTGTGTGTGTGTGTGTGTAAGACAACATCAAGTGAGTGACTTGTATGTGTTATTTTGATTTGTACAAGTAGGCTTTGTACAACAAATCACCAGATGATAGACACATTTTTCAGAACCTACCCGTTCATTACATGACAGATGACTGTACAATCCACACCCACAGACAGATGTGCTACATAGCAAAGGGGCCCCGACTTCAGCTATCCGTTACAACGCATATGCATGTATGTATAACATACATCTATTTCCACTCAGATTATTTAATGATTTATGACAATCAGTAAACCATGTTAGTTCCATATGCAGACACTTGGCTGTGGGGCTTGGGCTATGGCCATTAGGTTATTTTGAAAAGATCTGCTCTTCCAGCTTTGGAAGTGAACTAAGAAAAGAGAAAGGCGAACAAACAAAATACCAGCATGGTAAAGAAGCACTCGAGCTAATACTGACTGCCAGGTGTGATGGTGACATCCTCCTGTTTTCCAAAGGCCCTTAGAACCACTGTGAGAGAGGACAAGTTGCTGGTCAGAGACTCATGGACCAGCCTGCCATGTACAGTCAATATATGGGGTGGGGCTGGGACCGAATTAAACAATGGGACATTAACAGGGGATTGTTGAACAGTGATGGAGGCACTGAGTATTTCATGGTGATTTAATACAAAGTGGTCACTAGGACATTGAGGCTACTTTTATAATGTGCCCCATCGATGACAATGCACATGTTAAAAGTTAGAATAGAGATTATGAATCAAGCCATTATAACCAGAACTCTCCCCACCACTTTCCTTGTTACTCTAGGCAAGGCCATCTGTCCCTGTGGGTGTCACCATATCAAGTATAAGGGAGTGACTCCCACCTAAGGGATTCCCATCAGCACTAATGGCGTCAATGTCATTGTCAATAATACGCCAACGGAGCATCGGTGAGATGATGTCTGAGCTAACTTAGGGTAATAGCTACCAAATCTCATTTCCTACAAAGAGATAACACAACCAAGCAGCAGCAGCAGCAGCACAGCAGTCTTGTTTTTTAACAAATTAAAGGCACACGATAAGCAGAAGACCTAGGTTCAAGTAACAATTCTTGTTACTTTCTCACTTTGTGACCTGAGGGAAGTCATTTCCCCAGTGGCGGGTGATTTGGTAACCTCCAGTGTCCCACATCTTTCCCAAACACATGTCCAGTTGCAGACTCCCAATGTGACCTTATTTAGAAATAGTCTTTGTGCCGGGGAGAGGGCTCGGTGGGCAAAACACTTGCCACACAAACATAAAGATCTGAGCTTGGTTTGGGTTTCCAGAACCCACATATAAAGTTGCATGCCTTTGTAATCCCAGCACTCCTAGAGCAAGAAAAAGGAGTTGGAGACAGGAAAATGCCGGAAAGCTCATGGGCCAGGCAGTCTGGCTTATGCAGTAGCAAACTGTGAAAGGCCCAGTCTCAAACACAATAGCATGTGAGGGCTGATATCTGAGGCTGTCCTCTGACAAGTGTGTTGTAGCTTGTAACTACTTACACACACACACACACACACACACACACACACACACACACACACACCCTGACACACCGACAGACAGACCCTCTGACACACAGAAATTAACAAGAAATAGGTATAACTAAGGGTTTCAAGATCACACTGGATTTGGGGCTGTTGTCATCATAAGAGAAAGAGGGAGGTCACAGATACAGAGCGAGGGTGACCATAGAGAGACAGAGACAGAGGGACATCGGCAGACCCCAGAAGCTAGAAGAGGCAAGGGAGAGTTCTCCTCCGGGATTTGGGAAGGAACGTGACCCTGCAGATACATTGATTTTAAACTTCTGGCTTCTAGAAACGGAAGAGGATACATTTCTCTTGTGGTTTTGTTTTGTTTTGTTTTGTTCTGTTCTATTCTTGAGACAGGGTTTCACTATGCAGCCCTGCTTGGTTTGGAACTCACTATGTCAACCAGGCTGGTCTTGAACTCAGACACAGACCTGCTTCTGGAACTAAAGAGATGATGTGAATGACAGTTCAGCTAGCATAAGAATGAAGAAAGCAAAACTGTTGGAGGCCATTGTTTTGGACTGAGATCTTGCACTCGGCCCTCAAGAGACCAGAGCAAATCAAATGGAGTCACTCGTGATAGACGGCACTGATTAAACTGACTGTAAGGAAGTGGACAGGTCTCAAAACAGACGAGCTTTTCCTGAAAACAGGACACTCCAGTCTATAATCAGTCAGTGCAATAATCCATATGACCTTGAAAAAACAATCTTTTAATCCTTAAAAGAAAATAAAGGAACCTTTAGTAACCTGATGGTTCCCAACCGGCTTTCCCACCGGTCTGTTTCCTTGCCCCACCTAACAAAACCCTCTGTTGTGACACCCCCACAGGGGGAGGGCTATTGTTCCCATCTGTAAAAAGGAGATGCCTCCATTCATAAATTGCAAGCAAAAATCAATTAAACTTGGTTTTGTTGTTGTTTTTTGAGACAGGATTTCTTTGCCTAGCCCTGGCTGTCCTGGGACATCAATTAAACCTGTAACTAAACTTGTTATGATACTGTGTTTGGACAAGTAGCTTGTAAAATGGGTACAGGGCCCATAGAGGAAATGACGTCATGGTTCTGTGAGTGGCTGTGTTGGGGGAGCACTCTGTGGAAAGCTTAGGAGGGAAAGGGAGTATGGGGGACTCTCAGATGAGGAACAGTATCAAGGCAGGCAGTGGCCATATCAGCCTCTGGCCTGGGAATGATTTGCTGAGGATGTGTGAGGTGCACAGCAAAAGCCTTGGATGGGGAATCAGAGCACAAGGGTGGGCATGTGTACCCCACTTCACTGAGGATATCTCCTAGGGCTCCAGAGGGCAGGTAAAGTGGCTCTTCTGAAGGTTACTTCTCCCACACCCGAGGGTGGGGATAGCAATTTCCACTCATTAACTTTTTGTTTTGAGATGGGTCTCACTGCAGTCCTAGATGGCCTGGAATCACTGTGCAGGCCCAGTGGCCTCAAACTCAGAGACCCACCTGTCTCTGTCTCCTGAGTGCTAGGATTGAGTCTGCACCACCACACCCACAGCTCCCGACATTTTAAAACAATAAACAAGTAAACAGGATCGGAGCATGGCAAGGATGGAACGAGCAGACCACGCTCACAAGGCTATCACGAGGAAGAGTTCCTAAGGGGAATTTGGCGATGTATATTAAGACTAAGCTGGGTGGTGGTGGTGCACGCCTTTAATCCCAGCACTCGGGAGGCAGAGCCAGGCAGATCTCTGTGAGTTCAAGGGCAGCCTGGTCTACAGAGTGGGATCCAGGACAGGCTCCAAAACTACACAGAGAAACCTTGTCTCGAAAAAACCAAAAAAAAAAAAAAAAAAAAAAAAAAAAAAAGACTAAAGTTATGTCCAAGCTTGGAGCTGAGACTGCCCCTTCTGGGAACGTACTCAAGGAACTGATCAGGAAGCCAAAAATCCTTCACGAATAAAGATTCTGACTGCCATTCTAACACAGCCTTTCAAGAAGGTGTGTGTGAAGTCTAGGATAAGTTATCACTCTGCGGTGGGTTATCAGACCGTCATGAAGAAATGATCTTAAAAGGGAAGATTTTTGTGGGTGCTGGGGATTTGAACATAGGGCCTCGTCTGTGCACCCTACCACTGAGCTATGTACACCCTGTGCCCTGGGAATCCTTTATCCTATGTTAATTAATACTCAAGACAAAAGTACATAGTTGTGGAAAAACATTCCAAAGAACTTGGGACCAGGGTTGGAGAGATGGCTCAGGGGTTATGAGCACTGGCTGCTCTTCTAGAGGACACAGGTTCAATTCCCAGCACCTACGTGGTGGTTCATAACTGTCTGTAACTCCAGTTTCAGGGGCTCCAACGCCCTCTTCTGCCTTCTGAGCGCACCTTTAAGCACTCATGTGCGTGCGCGCAGGCACACACACACACACACACACACACACACACACACACACACACACACACACACAGACACGATTAGAAACAAATCAAATTAACAAATAATAAAACCTTAGACAAAATGTTAAACAGGATTGCCTCTGGGTAAGCTGGGTTATAGGAGACACGTCTGCTATTTATTTTCTGCCATTTTACATGTATTTCCTGTAGTTTCTGTAACCAGGGAGAAAATGGTTGAAGAGAAAAATGGCTTGAGAAGAGCATACAGGCCGGGCCAGGAGGCTGCTGAAGCATGTGAGGGAGGGCCTGGACCTGCTAAGCTGCCGCCCTGGCAGTCCTGCACAGGGCTTGACTCCGTGGGAGGCAGGGGAGCTCGGAGCTCCGCGCTGACTCTTCTCCTAGTGGCCACGGCTGATTGCACGCAATGTTGACTCACCCCTGTGTACACACATTATTTCTCTTGAAAGTGTGTCAGGAATGTGAACCAACTTGCACTGAAAAATGGCAGAAACTGTTCTATCTCTGTACAAATTCATATGCCAGTCAGAAAGGGCCAGAAGAACAAGTCTGGAAGGGATCTATTTGAGAAGCCCTTTACTTGTGTTCCCCGGCCCAATCCTCTGGATAAACAGGGCACAGCTACCAAGGAAACATTCTTCGATGACCGGCCCTTTACACATCGCTAGGTCGGTCACCAGGCAGAACCCCTGTGGTCTGCCTGTGGGTCTGAGACCAGTCATCACTAGAGCCCCAATAGAGACAGCTCCCACTGGCTCTACACTCAGACAGTCCTGGGCTGCAGAGAACAGGAGAGCTCTCCAAACCAGGCAGTTGCTGCCTTTTTCCCAGGTTGGAAGCAACAACCACTGTAGCTAGATGGCAAAGGCACCATTTCCTTGGGTATGCTCTGGTCTGCTGCTGAGATGGAGGGCCAGTACCCACCAGGTACTGTGGCCCAGGTTCCTACATCAAGGCTTGGAGTGCTCTGCTACACAGATTCAGGAATCTAGCAACTCCATGGAGGGGAAAACTTCACAGAACTGTATTCTCAGGATAGAGAGCAAGCGCCCAAGCTGGCTTTTCTAGGACAGTCCGTATTGCAAAGAGTGAGGTCTGGGATCAGAGGGATATCAAGAAAGGTAAAGAATGAACATTTGCGGAGCCAGTGTGGGACAGACATAGGTAGCTGCTTTATGTAGACATATCTCATTCAAAGGACCCCTACAATTCTGGTTGATGTTATAACTTCCAATTTATAGACCAAAGGACCGAGGCAGAGAGAGGTAGAAGATAATGTGAGGGTATGGTCAGGATTCTCTGACTCTGGGATCTCCCAGCGCCAAAGCCTGTACTTTCCCCACTGAGATTTGTGATGGGATTCAGTTCGGGTCAGACTGGAGCATTCCCACTAAAACACAAAATTTGTTTTTGACACACAGCCGCAGCGCCCGCGAGGGGGGTATTTCCTCTTCTGCAGCAAGTGTCTCCCACTGAACCAAACCCCTAGCCTCTACTCCTGAGTTAGAAGGTGGCTCTTTGAGTTGGGCAGTGGGAGTGTGATTTCTGTCCTCCACAGCAAAGCCAATGTGAAGTGTTCAGCTGAGAACTCCAAGGTCAACCTTGGGGCCAAGAAGCCTTGCTTCTATTACTCAACAAAGATGTTTCAAAAATCATCAGTACTGGGCCGGCAAGATGGCTCAGCAGGTTAAGGAGCTTGCTGCTAAGCCTGATAACCTGAGTTTAATGCCTGGGGCCATATGGTACCACAGTTGATCTCTGACCTCTACGTAAGCATACAGTGGCATCCACCCCCTACCACAAATCAAATGTAAAGAAAAAAAAATCAGTGTTTACGACTTCTTCAGGTATGAAACCAATATCCACAGACACAAGTGGCTTGTCTTTAGGAGCATATTGGATGCTTGACCCTCTTCTCCGAGAACCCAATTCCTCAGCTGAGGCATCACTGTTTCCTCAGCAGGCTGAGGTTGTCTGCAGGCCTGGCTTTGCAGGGCCTGGATGCCGCCTGACCTGAATGGGTTTCAAAGGCCTGGGAGGGACTGTGGGCAAAGTGGCTCTCAATACGGAGGGAAGGCTGTCTGCTCCTGGGAGCTTGTGGCAATGCTTGTGAAAGAAGAAAGGAACCTGTCCTGCAGGGAGGGAAGGTAGCTGTGCTGCTGAAGGTTCTACAGTGGACTGCTTACCACACTACTCGGAACAGTTACCTGACTGGAACATAGACCTTACAAAATCCTGCTCTCAGCTCGGTGTGCTGGCGCATGCCTTTGATCCCAACAGATGGATCTCTATGAGTTCGAGGCCAATATGCTCTACAAAGTGCGTTCCACGACATCCAGGACTATGTAGAGAGACCCTGTCTCAAAAAACAAACAAAACTGGTCTGTTGCTCAGGCTGGCTTTGGAACTCCTGGGCTCAAGTGAACCTCCTGCCTCAGCTTCTCACATACTTAGGACTACAAACCAGCACTATTTTTGTCTGTGGTGGGGTCAGCTTTCCCCCACTGTGTGCCACTGGAACCCATCAACGCGCTTCCTTACTCTGAGTAGTAAAACAGAAGCAAACCTGGGGTGAAGGATGCCATTTAGCTGGTAAAGTGCTTGCCTAGCATGCGTGAAGCCTTGAGACTGATCCCCAGCCCTGCAGAAACAGGGCTTGGTGGCACATGCCTGCAATTCTAGCACCTGGGATGCAGAGTGGGAGGATGGAGCATCCAAGGTCACCCTTGGTTACATATAGAATTTGAGAGTTGGAGGCTAGTCTTGGCCAGAGATCCTACTTCAGAACACACAAGCAAGCAAGCAAACACCAAGGGAAGCAGACTGAGCGGCAGGGCTTGGAGGAAGTCTGGCCTGGTCTGCTCTTCACACATCGAGCGCAGTACAGAAGGGCAGCTCCTTGCCTCTATGATTGCAAAGGGGTGGTGTCGGGGCCTGTGCAGGGTAGCCACAGGCCGTGCTGTTTGCATAGAGGGGAGTTTCCTGGGGCTAGGGTGACTGGGGCAAAAAGCAAGCAGAGTGGGTGAGAGGCCCCTAGAGCCAATGTTGCTCAGAACACCTCACACACTTTCACATAATGACTTCACCTGGACTATGGGAATACAGCAACTTCCTCCACAGACAGACCCTGCCGCTAACTCCATTTCACAGACGAGCATACTAAGGTTCTGGAACCACCTGCGAGGATCCCAGAAGCCACGTGAGGTAGGCAGAAGTTGGCTCACCGGGTGAACTGATGATTGACATGTACTTGTTGGGGACCCCTGTCTTACAGGGACTTCTCTGGCAGTCTCACCTCTTGATCTCGTCACATATGGGCGTGGCCTGGGGCCCAGCCTGGGATTTCTTGAACTGATCACATAAGCTGTGTCCCAGGCTCTTCCATACCTGAAACAGCCAGTACCTGGGAACTGTCATTTCCTGTCTTGACATGTCAAAGCTTTCTGGCTGGTCACGCTGACTCAGCTATCCGGGCATGGAAGCCAGGGAGGGTGTAGGGAAAACTTGAGAAGCTTCAGGAACACACAGGGTGAGCAGTGAGGCATAGAAACTGTAACAATGACAACAATACTCTGCTGCACCCTCAAAGCTGTGACCTTCACAGAGTACTTTCCCAGGCCTGTATGCCCTTAGTTCTCACAGCACCCAGGGGAGACAAGGAAACTGTCACCAGTTCCCACCTCGTGCCTGGGGAAGCTCAGGGTAGGGCAGGGCCTAGCTTGGAGAAACCTAGGCTTGGGCCGTACATCGTTACTACTCAGAGTGTGGTCCAGCCACTGCGGAGGGAGCTGTGGTACTTGGCAGTTGGTTAGACAAATTTCAAGGCAGACATAGAGGCGATTATCTGTAATTCTAGCAGTAAGAAGCAGAAATGCAGGACGATCACGTCTGAGGCCAGCCTGGGCTACAAAGTGAGATCCTAGGTTCAAAAAACCCTTGGTGTTGGGGAGGGGAGAACCACTTCAGATCCTACTCAGGTTTACCACACATGAACTGCATCTCCTCAGATCTGGACAGAGCCTGGGCATGTAGCTTAGCGGGGTGCTTGCCTACATGCACCAAGTCCTGTGGTTTAAGTCCCAGCACCACATAAACTGGGTGTGGTGGCACGAACCTGTAATCCTAGCGCTTGGGAGGTAGAGGCAGGAGGATCACAAGTCCATGGTCATCCTTGGCTATGTGGTGATTGAGGCCAACCTGGGCTACATGAGACCCTGTCTTCAAAAAACTAAAAATACCTCCAGGGCAACCAGCACATACTAAAGCGGGAAGGTCCCGGCTTCTCCCACCATAGCCTGCCTTCTCCTAAAGCATTTACTAGCTGTAATAGAGTATATAGACTCTTATAGAGTCTAGCTGATTCTCAGTACTCTTAAAACAAGACAGTTGAGGCCCAGCCTGGGGATAGGACATGGCCTGTGACAGATCAGAACAGGCACGTTTGTCTTGAAAGCAGACCTGGGTCCATCACACTGGCTTAGTTACCCAGTTGACATTCAGTGAGCCTCCCTCCAGCAGCATGCTATGGGCCTGTCCCCTTGGTCCCATCCAGCCTCAGTGTTGAATCTTAACCCAAGTTTTGTGGACCTGAATTAACATTTTCTTTAGGTAAGCTAGGGAACGTCCAGCCTTGTGCTTCTGTATCGGCCTTGGATAGGAGGGTAGGGCACCTGGGCTGTCTGTGCACCCACACAGGGCGAGCCAAGGCTCCTGTCATCTCCATTCCCTCCCTCTCAGGCCTCCTTGCTTAGAGGGGAGACCTTGCTAACCCCAGCTTTAACACTTCACAAGCCGGTTGAGGGGCCTCATAAAAAGCTCACTTCATTAGTAAGTGTGAAAAATGCCCAATCCACTATGTGAACCTGGTTATGATTTCCCCTTGGCCCATTGGTCTCACTGTGTGCCAAGTCTGACATCTGTGGGTGAAGAGATTCCTAGGCCAGAGCCTGGTCCAGCCCCCACCCCACCCCAGCTGCTTCCCCTCACTTCTACTCCATGGAGGCCAATCAGGATGTTATTCATTTCCCTCTCTAAGAGGCCAGTTCAAAAAGGCCAGGAGAGCCCCCCTCTTCCCCCTTCCTTGTTAAAAAAATGCCAGTTCCTCCCATGAGGAGGAAGCAACATATTTTGTTTCTGCTCCATCTAGGCAAAGATCAGATTTATAGCCAGCCCAGAAGGACTGTTGGTGCGTGTAGCTACCTAGCTATCGTTTTATCTCTGGATTCGAGGTATGCCATGGTCTAGAGGAAGAACAGATTCATCCATAAGGAGAGGGGCACCAAGGCATCCCAGGAGGGGCCTGGAGGCCTCATGTTACTGCATCAGACACAGACCTGCCATCTAGCCTTGAATTAGGGGTAACAGCTGGGCAAAGGAATTAACTTCTCCCTATATTTTATTTGAGTTTTAGAAATGCCTTTAGGGTTGAAAAGCTACTAAAATAGTTTCCTGCTATCCCTCAGCCTGCTGGGAGAAAAGTATGTAAAGGTGGTGTCTTGTAGAAATACCCGCCTAATGGCTCAATGGGCTGCAACCTCACCCCAACCTTCCTGGGCCAGCCATTAACTTATTCCAGGCAGCTTAGGAGGCCTGGATGGCACCAGCATTAGAGTCCTCTGACACAGGAGGTGTCCCTGTTCTCAGGGTGCAGAATGGGGGGAACATCCCCTTTCCACCCAGCCCTGCCTTTGGAGCCTGCTCTCGGGGCTTAGGGCAGCTGCTTGGATCCTTTGAATCTGGCTGGAACTGCTTCTCTTCACTAGGCACCATCTTAGACCTTGCTTTCGAAGCCACTGTGTGTGGAGGCGGGCCCTCTGGGGAGATGAGTTGATGAGGCCACAGACTTGCTGCTATGCAGAGTCCTCAGTCAGGCCAGGAGTGAAAAGTAGAGTGCTAAGTCCAGCTCTGCGTGTCCTAGTGTGAGACTTGGTGCAGACAAGCCTCCTGGGACCTTTGTTTTCTCTGCTGTGTAAGGAGACCAATGTTGCTAGTTATTCCTAAGTCGAAATCATGCTAAGATTCAAATGCAAGTGTATGCTGCAGAACCTTCGAGATTATTGTGTATTATCAGAATGTAACAGACTGGGTTTACTTCCAGAAGCTGAGTGGCCTTTAGTTGGTACTTCTGTCCTCTACTCCAGACTCTAATACACAAGGAACACGCCCAGCTGCTCCTGCTTGAGTTTTCTATTCAGTAGGTTCAGTTTCCTTGATATATTAAACTAAGTAAAATTTATGCCTCTATGCATCTTGGAAGAACAAGCTTCCAATGCCAGTTGTTTGGAATGCATTATTTATCTCAACTATTAAAATCATATAGCAGTATATGAATTTCACAAATTACAGTTTCACACACAGGGCACAGGTCTTCCCAACTCTTTGTTTGTTTACCTGTTTTTATCTATTTTAGGTGGCACCTCGCTCTGTAGGCCAGGCTGCTCTAGAATCCACTTTGGAGCCCAGATTGCCTGCAAAGATCCTCTGTCTTTGCCTTTGGAGCGCTAAGATGACAGATGTGAGTCGGCTCTCTGAAACATCTCTATGCCTAGTAAAGACAAAGGCTTCATTTGCACATGAGTCCTGAGAGTGTATACATAAGGCATACTTCAGGAACTCCACCACTGGGGACACCGAGCACATCAGGCCTCAAACATGTAAACAAACTGAGTCTGGGCTTTCCATGGCAACAACCCCAAAATGGCCTTTGTCTACATATGGAACTTCTTCCGTACTTCTTTAATAGTTAGCTTTTAAACACGTGCTGCCTTGTTTTTGAAAGGCTGGATTATGTTCAGGTCTGCTATTCAAGAGACAGAGTGGGCAAGCAGACTGTCTACACCAGAGGGCAGCGAGGGGCACCAGCCTGAACACTGTCACAGAGGTAGAGCTGGGCCAGGCAGAAAGTGTGGGATCTCTGCTGCACCCCTGAATATCTCATTGCTCTGAAATTCTCCGGTAGGTCAGCAGCTTAGGGTGTCCACCTTCAGGTGTCTGAGGGACTCCTGACACTAGTCCCATAAGTACAGTGGTTCAGGCCATGAGAAGTCTCCAAAACTTGGAAGGGATCCAACATTGCAAAGGTCAGGTGGTGTCTGTGCAGGATGGAGAGCAAGAGCGACCTTTGTGGTTGGCAGGAACCCCCAGGTTATTGTAAAATGGCCTCTGGTCCAGGGCATCTTTCCTAGACCTCCCTAAAGAGAAAAGCCAAGCCAGGCATGGTGGTGTACGTCTGTAATCACAGCACTTGGGAGTTGGAGGCAGGAGGATCAGGACTGCAAAGTGATCCTCAGCTACACAGTTAACATGAGGCCATCCGGGGCTATACAACAGTTGATATCACAGAAACAAAAAAAGATAGAAAAAAGAATCTGAGGTTAGAAAAGCCTGTGAGTGTCCTTCTACCACCATGGCAGCTTAGGTGGTACAATGGGGTCCCGTGGGCAGTTGGATACTATAAAGAAAAGCAGTCTTCTTTGGGGATCCACAGACTCCCCAGGTTTCCTCTGCGCCCTCTGGTTCTCCTCTCCTCTCTCACTACCCTCAAACCTCTCTCAAGGTTTTGCTTCAGCCCATCTACAACAGAAACTTTGTGCTGCTAAGGGACCCACACTTGTGTGGTTAATACTGTCAACTAGGAAACATCTGGAATCCCCTAGAAGACAAATTCTGGACATGTCTGTGAAGGAGTTTCTAGCTTGATCACGGAGGTGAGAAGACCTCCCTCAACTGTGGTGGCGTCATTCCATGGGCTGGAATCCCAGAATTAGTGAAAAGAAAAGAGTGAGTTAAAGGCCACTCTTCACCTCTCTGCTTCCTGACTGTGGACACAATGTGACCAGCTGCTTCCTGCTCCTGCCTCCATGATTTTCCTACTGTGATGGACCCCGGATCTGTGAGTCGAAATAACTTCTCTTTCCTTCAGTTGACTCTGCCAGGCATTTTGTCTCCACAGTAAGAAAAGCAATTAATAAAGATCTCTCTCTTCTTTCTATGCATACTTTCCCCGGGTGAGCTCCCTAACCCCAATATTATGATAGCAACCACCTACATGTAAGAAACACCCCAAACTGTCTCTCATGAGCTTCTCTCCTGGGCTCCAAATGCATTCCCCACCCACGTAGGAGCAAATGCCTTCACATGAATGCCCATGCGCACTTCCAACCTAGTGGTCCCCGAGCAATTTCACTCTCGTATTCCTGCCTTAGGTGGCTGTCAGCATCCTCCTCACTGTCCCCACAGGCCTTGTCCCTTTCCGCCATCTGTGTGGTCAGTAAGGCTTTGGCTCTTACCTTTTAGACTCTTGCGTCTCTCTCTTGCTCTCAGGAGCCCTAGCCTTAGACACTGCTCCTCACTGGGATCATGCCAACGAACCTCCCTGCTGCACTAATGTGACTTCCCTTCAGTCTTACCCTTTGTCCCTGCCCCTGACCTTCTCTATGATGCAGAGCCGAAAACTTCCCAGAACAACTGCCTCCTGGCCCTACCAGCTCTCCAGACTCTACCCCTCAACCCACCCCGAATCTGGAATGTTCTTCCTTGACCAAGTCCTATTCATTCTTGCTAGTGTGGATGAACTCGGGAAGCCTCCCACTTCCGGGTCTGATATAGGCCTCCACCGGCCACCTAGTACCGTAGCCCCCCACTTTCCACTTTGTACTGTGGCTGAGTCAATTTAAGCACCACAGGTGCTGACTGGGACACTGAAGAGGATTTTCATAAAAGTCACAGATTAGGAATGAGAGCGAGAGCCATAAAATAGTTTGTGTCTCATCCTTCCCAGGAGATTAGGAGTCCCTGAAGGGCAACATCTGTTCTTTCTTTTTTTTTAGGACTCTGTCTCCCATGCACAGCTTTGGTTCCTGGCAGTTGTCAGAAAGAAGGCAAGGAAGAAATCAAGGCTGTTACCCTGAAGAACAGTAAGAACGCCATGATGTCAGGATCCAAATATTAGCATCTGAAGAACAGTCTTATGGAGAAGGAAACAGCTTATTTTTTGTGACCCAAGGCAGCACACAGAGTAAGGAAACTATGAGCAGGTGTATTTCAGAGCTGTGAGGGGTAATGCCACACAGCCGCCTCCTGCAGCTTCGAGACTCATTCTGATCAAGCAGCTCCTCTGGGAAGCCTTCCTGGGGGCAGCTGCTGCCACCTGCCTACAGCATGCTTCTACCCACTGCCCTGCCCTCTCCATGGCATGTGTAGGGTTTCAGGGAAGCGATCCACTTGACCTGAGTTCTGCAGAGCCTTGCAGACGCATGCCAGGAAATGGTGGGGACTGCGGGCCTTTGAGGTCCCTGTTCTGTTACGAATCCCACAACCTGGACAAGTTCCTTACCTTTTTGGACTCACTTTTGTCATCTATAAAATGGGAACAACAAAATATACTAGAGCTTGAATGCATGGGCTCAGGAAAGTATCTGGAATTCAATAAATGCTTCTTTGAGCTTCTCCCCACTCCACCCTTGGGTTTCCACAGTGACCTGTGACACTCCTCTCTTTCAGGTCTGTAGAGACTGGATCAGGAGACAGAGCTGGACTCAGAGGCCAGCCTTAGGGCATTTCAGACAGTGTTCTCCACAAGCATTAAACAGAACATTTCTCCCTGGCTTTTCAATTACACTAAAATGACCCATCAGTCAAAGTACTTGCTTCTCCAAGGGAATACAATGCTCTGTGAATTACATCGCCTCTTCCTGAGGGACAATCTGCCAATTGGGAGAGAAGCTCAGAGCTCACGACATCTACAAGGGACCAGCACTACTTCCTGTCCTTGCCACTGGCCTTTGTAGACCGTCCACGTCAGTCCCTGACTTCAGTGGGGATCGTGGTACCTACAGCACTGTCACCTCCTCAACCAGCCCTGACAACTGCCAAGAAAGAGTGATGCTCAGATGCAGGACTAAACTTGGCCTCAACTGGTGAGAGGCTCAGCAGACAAAGGCATTTGCTGCCGAGGCCGACGACCTGAACTCGATCCCTGGGACTGGCCTGGTGGAAAGGGAGAACTGACTCCTACAAGTTATCCTTCGACCTCCTACACAATGTGTTGCGGCGCGTATGCCTGTGTGCAGGTACACCGACCTACACATATACACGCAATAAATAAAATGCAATAAAGATTAAAATAAACTTGGCCTTGAAGCTCACCGTCCTCGACACACCAGTGGCTTTCACCTTTATCCCAGCAAGCCATTTGCCTGGATCTTGACTTGGTGCAATTGGCACACCTACTTGTTTTAAGCTTAGAAATCCCACATTTTCATTATGGCACTTCCTATTTGCTTATTTCTGTCACTTCCTTATTCTTACTAATGATGCTGCTTGATCTCACTGAACCCGCCAGCTCCTAGAGCCCTCCCCAATCAATCCACTGGCTTCTTCCTTAGACAAATTTTCACTGTCTCCGCTGGTTAGTTTTATGTAAACTTGACACAAGCTAGAGTCTCTGGAGAAAAAGGAGCCTTAATTGAGAAAATTTCTCCATAAGACTGGGCTGTAGGCAAGCCTATAGGGCATTTTCATTAGTGATTGATGGGGGCCGGCCTGGCCCACTGCCATTGGGGCCACCCCTGGGCAGGTGTCCTGGGTTCTATAAGAAAGCAGGTTGGGCAAGCCATGGGAAGAAGCCAGTAAACAGCACTCCTCCATAGCCGCTGCAGCAGCTCCTGCCTCCAGGTTCCTGCCCTGTTTGAGTTCCTGTCCTGACTTCTTCAATGATGAACAGTGACATAAAAGTGTAGTAAGCCAAATAATCCCTTTCCTCCCCAAGTTGCTTTGGTCATGGAATTTGCAACAGAGCAATAGTATAACCCTAACTCTATGGTGATATTTTAATTGTACTGAAATGTGATTTTATTTGTATGTTAATAAATAAAGTTGCCTGGGGGTCAGAGCTAATAGCAAGCCATAGCAGAGCCAGGCGTTGATGGCGCACGCCTTTAATCCCAGCACTTGGGAGGCAGAGCTAGGCAGATCTCTATGTGTTACAGCCAGCATGGAGACACACGCCTTTAATCTCAATGCCAACCATAGAAGACCTGGAGGTCTGTACAGACCGGCAGTGACGAGGAGGTCATGTGGTTGGGTTTACAACCAATGAGAAGGCAGAATATAAAGTCAATAAAAAGCACAAACACACAGGAAGTAGGTCTCTTTCGGAGAGGTAGGACAACAGCGACAGTGAAGGGTAAGGTTTTTAGCTCTTAGCTATTGCTCTGACCTCTTGGGCTTTCATCTCTGTATTGGCTCTGTGTTTCTTATTTAATAAGACGGTTCCATCTACATAACTCAAGACACTGTCTGCCCAGCATTCAGGCCTCACAGACAGTCTGATAAAACCAGATCCAAGCCATTGCATCCTCCTTGTGTGTCTGCCATGCCTGGGATATGCCATCCAACCACAGAAATCCACTGCTCTGTTCCAGGGGGTGGGGCTGTGACGGAGAAAGGCACACACTCGGGTCAACTAGCACCATGAGAAATTTATCGGCTGGACCCTGCTTGCTCCCAGCCTTTATTTAGTCTTTCCATTTGTTTCTGGTCAGTTCCCTCCTGAACTCCCCCCTTCTCGAGCCCCCCAAACCTGTCACTACTCTCTCCTCATTCTTGGCAGATGACCTACCAACTAACTGCCTCTGGGATTTCTTTTCTAGTTCTTTCTTTTAAAGATTCAGAAGTCTGTGCATCTTAAAAGCAACTCGGTGTAGGAGTGACAAACCCAGCACACAGCCCCCGAAGAATCTCCTGGCAAGCAACTGGGCATGGCAGAGTCGCCGCTGATGAGGAAAAGGAGGTGGGGGAAGGAGGCTGGGCACCAGAGGGCTGCTCTGCCCGCCTCTTCTTCCCACTGAACATGTTCTGCAGAGGTCTGGAGTTTGCCCTTGTCACTTCTGTTCTGCATCAAACATCTCGTACTGTGGGAGGCCAAGTGGTGTCCTAAGATGGCGACAATAATGACAGAAGGCGAGCCCCTGCCCCAGGCAGAAGGGTTATAATCCAGTTTACTCTGTGTCTCCTCAGGGTAGAGTAGGGATAGAGCAGCCACGGCCTCTGGAAGGGTGTGTATGATCAGTTAATGATCAGAAAATACACACCTGGGTAGCAAACAACGGACTGGAGTGACAGCTCATCTTTGCCATGGCCACTACCTTCCTTGGTGGCATGGGCCTTGAAACTGCAAGGCTCCTCGGTCTCACTCCTTCTCTTTTGGTAAGCCCCCAGTACACCGTGCTTCCTTCTACCTCGGGAACTTGAAGGTCCTCCCAGCTCTTCTTTTGATCATAGGTAAAGAGTCTCTTCTGGGAGGCCATCTCTGACCTCGCCTGGGTTAGGTCAGGTGTGTGTGTGTCAGTACACAACACATTCTGTTGGTCCCATTGGCTTACTATCTCTTCTTCTAGAACATCCACCCCACGAGCAAAGCTATCACCTGCTTTGTTCTCCGCATTATCCCCAAACTTAGCACCTACTGCCTTTAATATTGCTCTTGGAGAATTACAGTTTCCACATGTCAACACAGCAGTCATACCCAGACACAGTGAAGACACAACCGAGCCTGAGAGGGTCCCAGAGTCACCCTCTACAGGTGTCACATGCACAGATCCAGCTCTCAGCACAGGGGCTTGAAGGAAGAAGCAACTGGTAAGAAGTTGGCTTTTGGGAGCATCACAGGATGATCAGGGCAGGTGAATGCAGAGGAGGCTTGCTTTGTTTTTCTCCATATGAGCACTACTAGGCTTCCTTACTAAAGGGGCTCCTTGTGAGGGACCCTAGGCGTCACTGAAGAACTCATTTGGATTGGAGCTTTGGGCCAATCCCCAGTTCCCTCTACCTGCCCCCCAGGCTTCCAGGATCTTCTCGACACACACATTTCAACTGGTCAACTGCACCTGAGTCTGTATCCAGTCTGACATCAGCACCCAGGTACCCCACAGAGTCACACACCCTGTGGAAGGAGACAGTGGGGGTGGGGCACCCTGGAGAGGTGCTCACGGAGGCTGAGCTGAACACAGACACTGACACAGATCCACTTCTCTCTCTAGGCAGAATGCCCAACTGGCACTGCTTTTAGAGGAATTAAGCAGCTTTGGACTTAGACAGAGGATAATCACAAGTTCCTGGAGGATAATGTCGAGAAGGGAATCTGTCAGGAGAGACATCTGATCACACTCAGAGCCAGGAGGGGACCCGAAGTGGAATACCAGTGCTCTCGTATCCATTTGTTGGGCACAACCACTGCATGCACTTGTGCTAACACTCTATTTTGTTTTTATTTTGTAGCCCAGGCTAGCCTTAAACTCCTGGTGATCCCCCTGCCTCAGCCCTAAAGTGCTGGGATTGTAGGCATGAGCTACCATACTTGGCTTTAACCAGTACTTCTTGCATGCAATAATTATTACTTGCAATAATTACTATTATTAACTATTACTATAATAGCAGTATTATGGACTGAGACAGGACCTTGCACAGTGAGATACACCTCAAGGCCCCTCAACCTGTACTTCTCCAATGGGGCTTTCTATCAATCAGTGAGTTTTTCTAATTTTTGTTTTGTTTTGTGTTTTGAGACATGGTGTTGCTATGTAGCTCAGGCTTGCCTTGATTTTGTAATCCCTCTGTCTCAGCCTTTTAAGAACTGGGATTATAGGTGTGAACTTCCATATCCAGGGAGCTTTTCATATATATGGCCTAGAATTTCTCAGGTTTAAGATTGGGGCTCTGGCACCCAGCTTTGTGAAAGGTTCAGTGGGTGCTTCTCTCTGTCACCTGAAACCATGCCTAGATCTCATTCCTGTCCAACTTGGCATCTCTGCCTGGTTCATTAGCACAGAGGGAGCAGGGGCGATCCTGTGAAAGTCGACCAGAGGCCATCATGGCATCTTATACAACTGGGGGGGGGGTTCAATAGAAGGGCACATTCTGTTGTTCCAGATGACATTTTCTAGAGACATTACCATCCCTACCCTGTAGGGCACTGGCCCTGGCCAGTGTGCCCAGGAAGGATCACAGGCCATCTTGGTCTATACAGTGACCTCCAGGACAACCAAGGCTTCATAGAGAGACCCTGTCTCCAATCACTCAAATAACAAACAATAAATAAAGAACTTTAAAAAAAATGGTTGTCCAATCATCTATGAAAGTGAAAAAAAATCATCTTTGAAAGTGAGTGTCCGTTTATGGATTTTGGGAACTTCAGAAACAGCCATGGAATATCCAGGTGGTTGAAAGACAACAGAGAACAGGCCAGATGACCACTACTTTGAGTCCGTCTTGAAGGCTCAAGATAAGATTAAACAAAAGAAAACAAAAAACAGTAAAAAAGATATCTCAGACTAGCCTCCCTATGTGGCTAAGAGTGACCTTGAACTTCTGACCTTCCTGTCTCCACCTCCCAAGTACAGATGCACCATCATGCTCCACATCTGGTTTATGCAGGGCTTCGTACATGCAAAGTAAGCAAGCCCTCCCCCTACTAAAGGAACTATAACCCCGGCCGTAAGAACTGCTCCCTCTATTCCTGCCTCAGTGCCAGGACTCCAGTTTAGGGCCTCACACAGGCCAGGCAAGTGCTTTACCACTGTGCTATAGCCCTGGTCACCGACAATGCTCTTTTAATCTATTGGGGTGAAGAACTCCTACTTCCTGAGGGAAGGCAGGCTGTGTGAAACACTGGACTTGGAGTCAGAAGATCTGGATACATCCCCAGATCTGTGTTACTGTGTGAATAACAGACCTGCCCAGGCCTCAGTGTCCAGTGGGGAAGTGACCTTTGCTTCCCACTCCAAGAGTTGCTAAGAGTCAAGCGAGACAGACGGCGCATGCGGACCTACTCTATGCAAACCCTCAGAGGATACTACCTGCCTGCCAGTCCTTCATGACGTGGCTGATTTTACCTCCCATCCCTCTGGCTCTGCAGTGTGGCTCCGAGTCCTGACCGCTCACCGGTGAGGACTTTTCTCTTGATGTCATAAGCCCCCAACTTTGACCCTCGTGTGTAAGATTACAGCACCTCTTGCCACTCCTTGTCAGAGTCCATTCCTGGGCTTGCCCACTCCCTCTCGCCATCCCTTACTGACTTGAACCCTTGCTTCCCTACCTTCTTTTTTTTTTTTCAGAGCTGAGGACCGAACCCAGGGCCTTGCGCTTGGTAGGCAAGTGCTTTACCACTGAGCTAAACCCCCAACCCCTTCCTACCCTCTTAATAGTGCTATAGCGCTAACTAACCCTGTCTGTCACACAGCCAATCCTGGCAGCAGCCGAGCCTCTCAGTTCCCAAACTCCTCACTCCCTGTGTGCTCCTTTACCTCTCCACTCTGCACACCAGGCCTGTGACTGCAATTAACAGTAACTTCGGGCACTGCCAGTTCTCAGTGTCACAGACCCCACTGGCCACCACCTCCTGCCTTTCTGGTTCTCTGCCCTCAGGACACAGATCCTAACCAGTCTCAAGCCTCACTCTAGTCTACAATCTGCGGGTGCTGCCAGCTCTTCACTGTCCCCACTCCACGTCCTCTCTTGCCTCCATATCAGCTGTTTTAACCAGTCCCTTATAATCCTCTCGGCCCTGCACCCCTGTACGAACCCCTGTACGAACCCCTGTATGAACCCCTGTAGGAACCCCTGTAGGAACCCCTGTAGGAACCCCTCTATGAACCCCTGTATGTGCCTATTGAAAGCACAGCCTGTTCAAATTCAGCTCTTCACCTGCTCACTTGTTCCTGGCCAGCCACTCACAGCTCACAAGAAGCCACCAGACCCGTTGGTCTTAGCCGAACGCTCACCAGCTTACAGTGACCTGTGGGCTGCCCACTCACTGGATTTTCCCAAGCACCCACTTCCTATTGTCTCTGTACCTTTCTCACGTCCAGTTGAGGACACAGATTCTGACCTCACCAGGAAAAGAAAGCGATGAGGAGGGACAGGACGATTTGGAGCCTGCCCCCCAGTACTGTGCCCCTTTCTCCCTTCTCGCTGACCTCTCCATTGACGAACTATGCACTAACCCATCAATATACCAGTATTTTTTTCCATTAATAAACAGAAAGAAACTCCATGAAAGAGAAGTCTGGCCTTGCTGTCTATGAACTCTTTCCCTCTTTCTCTCTTTGAATCCATTCCAAGCAGATTTCTGCCTCCACCTCTCTTGACTCCGCTCTTCCAAAGTCAATGATTGCTGTTATGAAATCCCCTGCAGTTTCTCAGTATCTTTTTTTTTTTTTTTTTTTTGAGATAGGGTTTCTCTGTGTAGCTTTGCGCCTTTCCTGGATCTCGCTCTGTAGACCAGGCTGGCCTCGAACTCACAAAGATCCACCTGCCTCTGCCTCTGGAGTGCTGAGATTAAAGGCGTGCGCCACCACCGCCCTGCGATTTCTCAGTATCTTAGAGATACCAATCTCTAAGTGTTGAGATTTCCAAGTTTCCATGTCAAGCTTTCAACTGGTCAAGAGAGTATCAGGAATGGAGCTCCGTGAGCAGAGCCCAATGATACACAGACATACGTGAAAATATAAAGAAACCAAGTGTTTTATAATAACTAAAGACAAAGGAGTAGGATGCCAAGGACTGGGATCCTTTAGGACCCTCCCCCCCATCTTTACTTCTCCATGATGAGTCAGTGCCTGCCTCTCCCTCACTGAGCCCGAGCCCTTCCTCCACCAGCAGGCTAGGGTACCCTAGAAATGGAGGACAGGTAGACACCAGGAGAGCAGCGGTAAGTCAGCCCAGGGGCACAGGGCTAACTGTCACCGCTGGAGTCTAGGCTCAAGCCATGCACTATGGATGACTGCCTTTGCAAGCCCCTCAGAGCAACCGCACCGGGCGGGGGACGGCTTCCAGACGGCCAGGAGACAGTCCAAAAGAAGACAAGGAAATGGAAGAATCAGACCAGGTTTTTCAACTTTCTGTTTTGAGATCACGATGTTAGACTTTGATTGAGAAATGGGGTGTGAGGAGGAATGTGAGTAGCCCTGAGGAGAGGGACAGAGGTTTGTTCTTTTGCTAAGAGCCCCAGTCAGGCTTCCCATTTTGGAGACTGACAATAGTACACAACTTGTCAGTGTCACAGAGTAAAAATGTACCCTTCCTAGGAAAAGAAAAAGCCATTAGTCAGGGTGAGGTGCTAAGCTCCCACACAGGCCCCCTTTGCCAGGTCTATGGTGATGGTGGCCCCCCACTCTGGGAAGAGCCTCCTCCTTTAGCCTGGGTGGAGTCAGCTCTGCAAGCTCGGCCTCCACTCAGCCAACAATGCTAGAGAAACATCTGCTACCCCTAACCTTTCTCCTTCCCCAAAGAAATGATTAAAAAGTTAAAGAAACACTTCCATATGGAAGACTCCAATCCCACCAGGTCACCACAAGATACTTCAAACACAATAAAACAGGAAGAGCTAAAACACACACACACACACACACACACACAGAACTTCATAGAACCCACACGATCTTTTATAGAAGAATAAGAAAAGCCTGGCCAGCTTTACACAGTTCAGAACACCATTTGGCAGTTAAGTATGTCCTTAATCTGCCCAATTTGCTTATTACAGTCAAGGTTTAGAAGAAGAGCAGTGGCCAAAAATGCTGCAATAACCTCTATTCCTAAAGTAAACTTACAAAGTAAATTAACTTGTTCGGCTGAAATATTTCAAAGTTGAAAGTGTTTGTGTCCCCCTCCTGAGCCTGCCCTAGGAAAGACAGAGTCCTTTAAAAATGTTAAGCCCTTGAATGGATTGGTGGGTATTCATCCAATGTCCACTGACTGGGCCCCTGTAATAAGCAGGCTCCAGGGTTAGTCGCTGGAGTACTACATCAAGGGTGACTCAGCTTCGAGGAGCTTAGACGTGGGGAAGACACTGTGGTTCCTAGGTCAAAACTCAGACCAAACATACAAGGGAGGGCTTGAGTGAAGGGGTGGGGTGGGGAAGACTGCTCACAGAGCCAGACAGACCTGGCTAATCACATCTTAGTTCTGAAGAGGCTATGTCCTAAAGAAGTTCCTCCACCTCATCTCAGCTTCCCCAACTAAAGCAAGGGTGGAATTCACAGGCATTCTGTCAGCTGTTGATACCAGGAGGAGTTTGGTTTTTAATTTTTAATTTCTTTTTCTTTCTTTTTCTCTTTAAAAGCTGTATGGCATATGCAATGAGCCTCATCCAAGAACGCTGTGGACATTTTAAATCTAAAGGAGAGAGAGAGAGAGAGAGAGAGAGAGAGAGAGAGAGAGAGAGAGAGAGAATGAGAATAATGAAGAACTTTGAAGGAGTAAGAGAGAAAGGACCACACCTCCCCCAGATCCCACTGGTCATCAGTTTAGCTGCTCTAGAAGTTAGAAGTGATGGCGGTCTTCTTTGGAGAGAAACATAAAGGAAGCGGTTCACATGGAGCCAGGCAAATCAGAGGCCTGGGGAAGTCTGTCAAGAACTGGCAGAGAGACAGCTAGGCGCGAGCATTCTGCTGCTCCAGGGGGAAATCCTGAGGCAGTGGCGTGCTGTGGGCAGAGGTAAGCTTCCCAGCCTGGAGGCTGCAAACTGACTTCTCTGGCCACCTCCCTTGGGCCTTAAATTGCTTCCTGAGGCGAGGACCCTGGCTAATGGTTTATTTACAACAGGAAGAAGCAATTACCTTGGAGAACACTGAGTCATATGCCCCACCATTAGCCAGGACACCGGCACTCTCTACCAATAACCCCCAAGATATATGAACCAGTAATGGCCTCACTTAAAGACCCAGCCATGGCTCCCTCCTCCTCCCACTCAGGTGAAGGATTTAAATAAAGCAAAACAATGGCATCAGAGCCAGCTTTGAGTATGGCAGGAATAAAGCTGTCTGCCATCTGCCGAGGCCTTTTTGGTTGGGCAACATGATGTGGTATATTCCTGCTTGCAAAGAATGGTCAGGGATGCTAAAATGAACAACGGTTGCGGAAAAGCCTTGTGGATGGAGAAACAGCACAAAATACAATGTACATAGGGCTGGAATGGTGTGCACTTTCCAAACCAGACTAAGACCACCTGTTAGGAAAATCACCATGGCTGATACCGGGATAGCCGGGCTGGGGATAGACACAGGAGGGAAAAACCCTGGGGAAGATGCACGGAGAATAGGAGGCAAGCCTGAATGCTCCATGGGAGAACACTGAAGCGCGATGAAGAGGAAGCTTGAGAGCATGCAGGCTGTCCGTTCCGATATTCAACATGCGGGAACTAAAAGCAGAAGAGGTGCAAAAAGCTTAATAGTATTTGTAGTTTAAATTCAAGTGTTCAAAGCCCCGTTATAGAGCAGGGTAATGTATGCAATGACATCTGGGGCTGTAATCAGCGAAGCGCTTTCAAGAGCTGCCAAAGCAAACAGCCAAATAACAAATCCACTTTACAGATCATCAATCCGGTCCCGGACTTGCCAAGGTAAATAGTAAAAGGCTGAAGTTTGCTTTGCAAACCGGGGAGCTGAGAGTTGAGCAGGGCCCTGATCCACAGCTGCACTGCTGGGGCAGGGCCCTGGAGCTCCAGGCACAGGAGGAGGCCAGTAAACCCTGCAGCTGAGCTCCTGGAGGTAGGGAACCTAGGCCGGGTCTGGATAGCTATCAATTCAGCAGGTATCCACAGCGCCCAGTGAGGTGGGCATCCTCACCCCAGTCCAGACATAGGGCTTGGCGGTTTGTGGACTTGAGAGAAGAGAACACAGCCCAAGGCTGCTGACCGCTTGCTTGCTGCCAGGTTTTATAAAGTCATTACATCTCCTGGCCAGAAAGGTATTTTTCTGAGAAGCTGGTCAGTATCCAGAGGAGAAGGTGCACGCCGAAGGATGGCTGCTCTCCAGTAAATCCAAATGCCCTACGATGGACAGCCTGGCTGCTTCTGAGTCTGGGGCTTCCCAGAAGGAGGGATGGCTAAGGGGCAGAGTAAGGTCACTGTGAGAGTCTTAAGACTTGAAGAAGGTTCCAGATGCTTTGGTCAGAACCAGCCGTCGAACCCCAGCATTTTGGGGTGAGACAGAGAGAAGAGGTTGTTCTGAGAACATCAGTGCCCTGGAAAAAGGCAGGTGGGAGCCAGCTGGGCGAGTAGGACTCTGTGTATTAGGTCAAAGGGCAATGTCCCCTCCACGCCCTGGAAAGACACGCTGCCTTCCATTTTCTATCACAAACCTAAAGCCTCAGTGCTTTAAGGCAAACACGGCCACAGAGTGGGGCTCCCTAAAGGGCAGTTTGCCTGTGTCAAGTAGGTGAGAGATGGGAACGGTTTGAAACCGATGCAGGGCTGATGGAAGAGGAACCCTTTACCTTGTTCTAGGTGCCCAGGGGACGAACTGGGCCTGAGCTGGGCTGGAAGCAGCCTCAGGCTCTCTCTGCCTAGAGGCTACCTCTGTTTAGGAAGCCTGGCGTGCAGAAAGAGCCCCAGCCTCAGGGCCCTGAGCCACAGGCTGTGACTGAGTCAGGCATCTGCTGGGTACTAATTAATACTAATTGCTGTTATAATTAGCTGTCTTGGTGGCATTTAGTTTTTTTTTTTTTTTTTTTGGTTTTTCAAAACAGGGTTTCTCTGTGTAGTTTTGGTGCCTGTCCTGGAGCTTGCTCTGTAGACCAGGCTGGCCTTGAACTCACAGAGATCCGCCTGGCTCTGTCTCCTGAGTGCTGGGATTAAAGGTGTGCGCCCCCGATGCCCGGGGTTAGTCTCTCTCTCTTTTTTTTTTAAATTTAACACATAGATATATGTAAAACAGTATTCTTTGTGGCTCTTTTGCCCTCTTTTGACCTGTTATGTGGAACATTACAGGTTATGTGTTAAGCTCACTGAATTTGCTCTTACCCTTACATTTTAACTATGCAAGGCTTATATCATCCCGTTTTATAGGTACAGAAACTGAGGCTCACAGAAGTTCTGTAATTTGACTCATGTTGTCCAGCTCAACATTATCTCCTACATGATTTTATTTGAGGTCTGAAGAAGGAAATAATGATCCCCACATCCTCTTTCTATCAATGGCTTTCCAAGAAGAGAGTGTTGACATATGTGAGGAGCCCTCTGTTGATGTTCCTACTGTACCCGGAGCCTCTGTTTACACATCTGTCTTCCTTGCTAGACCACGGACATCTGGAGATTATGTCTGATTACCTTTCTGAATCTCTGAGGCTTCTATTGGGGGGCTCGCCAAATTGTATGCTGAAGGAATGTAAATGAATGAATGATCTGATGAATGCATGCATGCTGGCTCATCTCTCCACCAGGAAACAAAGGGCCAGAAAGGGTCAAGAACTTGCTCCAACTTTAGAGCTAGCAGAGCGGTCAAAACCTGGGCTCTTGGGCTCAGGGAGGCAATGAGAGCTAAGACCACCGTGAGAATGGCATATGATGGCAGGGGTTAGGTGTGGCGGGGTTAGGTGTGGCAGAATTGTCAGAGAGGGCACATCTGTTGGTGATGATGGGGCAGGAACCCACCTGTCTTAAAAATGTCTCCATTTTGTCCTTGGCCTGGCTTGAGGTCATGGACAGCTTCATCCCAGTGACAGATGGAGCCTGTTAAGATTATAGTTGGGCCGGGCGGTGGTGGTGCACGCCTTTAATCCCAGCACTCGGGAGGCAGAGCCAGGCGGATCTCTGTGAGTTCGAGGCCAGCCTGGGCTACCAAGTGAGTTCCAGGAAAAAGGTGCAAAGCTACACAGAGAGACCCTGTCTCGAAAAACCAAAAAAAAAAAAAAAAAGATTATAGTTGGATATAATCCTAGTACCTGGAAGGCTGAGGCAGGCAGACTGGGATACAATGTTAGACCCTATCTCCAAACAAACAAACAAACAAACAAATAAATAAAACATTGTAGGTGGAGGTCAGCCGTGAACACAAAGGCACTGTCTCAACTCCTTTCAATATGTTGCCACAGGAGCTGCCATGACCTCTCAGCCTCTCACAAACATGGTGGCGAGCAGAGGTTCCCAGGAGGAGGAAGCTCAGTGCAGCGCACGGAGGAGGGTGAGACACGTGTGGTCTGAGCAGGGAGTTGTTGGTCTAAGGGTCACCTTCTCTGAGAGCTGGGGAGACCTTAGCCCCACTGTCCTAGAGGTGGCTTCCCAGGCAGGATCTGTTCAAACAACACTTTCTCATGCCCACAAAGCTGCAAGGAGAGGCCACCTGGGCGTTTTTCCACAGAGCCTTTTGGCAACAGAAGGGAAAGCGGCAGACTTCCCCTTCAGAGAGTGGCCAGAGGCTTGGCTCAAGCAGCCGTGGGCTGGGTGGCTACTCCTACTGCACACTTGTCTGAGGCAGCCTCGCCTTGCTCATGGGAGGTCAGGACCCACATGCCAAGCCAGACATACATATGGAAAAGATTAGCCCCACATGCAAACAGGCAGGCAAGCACAGGATGATACATGGAAAGGGTTGGTTTGGGACAGAATAAAAAAGGCACACCACCCAAACCCACGTGCTCAATTATAGGCAGACAATGCTTCTGTCAGCCCTAGTGAGGGGCTGAGGGTGTGGAAGGCCCACGTATATATTAACTTGAGCCAACAAGTATAAGTTGTATACCTGCCACATGGCCATGTGTCCATAGAGAGAAGCCCACAGCAGGCTGAAATGATGCTAAAACATACTCTTGGATGACAGCAATTTCTTTGTCTTGCCCTCATCTCTAAAGCAGGATGTAAGAAGGGCTACATCATTTGGCTCTTCCCTTGAAATGATAGATGTCTTCAGACAGTGTAGGCTTACCCTAGGTGAACTTCATGCCCAGGTGGGCAGCTAGGGTTCTCTGGAATAAAGGGATGGGGAATTCTGGCTACTTTCCAACCGTCTCTACCCTTCCAAGGGGATTGCAGAAGTACCAATATTCACACCTTGCAGACACTGTAATTGAGAATGGGCGTCCTGATGAAACAGGCAATAGGGCTGGCCACAGACCTCATGGAAGCACATCTTCCAGGTCAGCAGGCACCCTTAGAAATTTCCGAAAGAGGCCATCTCTTCCTCCTCCTCAGGCCCGGTCTCCACCACCCAAACCTAAGACAGCTACCGTCTTTAGGAGTTCTCCTCCTGTGTTCCCAAGTCTTGTCCAGCCTTGACATTCAGCCCAAGCAGTAAGTTTACAACAGGAACTCAGGAGCCAGCAGGAGCTGACCGTCTGCTATGGGCCCAGCACGGTGCTAGGCCCTGCCCACTCCCAGGACTCAGTGTGTACTTTTAACCAAGAGGGGCCCGTGATTATGGGTGTCAACGCTGGCAGAGGTGGGTGTGGGGGAGCAAGAGAGACTGGATGCTATAGTTTTTTCCAGGTCAGGCTATGAGCAGAACGGAAACGCTGGTGTCAGGACCGGGTTTCTTCCCTACGTACTCCTCGGCATGTGTTACTGGGGTAACTGGGAAAGTTGGGGACCTCTTCAGGGTGAGACGATGGAGGTCTGCAGGGGAAGGAACGTTGATCTTGGCTTCATTATCAGCTTAGCCACTGGCCACAGATCCCATGTGGCCCCCTCCACGAGACCATCCCCTCAACACAGCCTCATCACTTTTGCAAAGCATGACAGACTTGTAATACATTAACTGCTGAATGTTCCCTTGACTCCTCTTCCAACAGGCTTTTGCTTGTTTTGTTGCTGGTGTTTTTTAGACAGGGTCTCCGGATGTCACTCAATCCTGAGTGCTAGAACTGGCCATTTTTTTTTTTAAATCCTCTTCCCTGCCACACCCCCACACCCAGCAGACATCAGCCCAAACCCCTCTGCTGTGCTGAAGACCCCGAGACCCACCTGTGGCTTCACCATTTCATGTCTACTGACAACTGCCCGGGAACGGAGAGGAGTACCCCTACTACCTCCTCCCCTCCCACCTAGCCGGCCCCTCCCCACGTCTTCATGTCCATCCATCTCTAATGGCTGGTGACAGCAGGCTAACAACCCTCTCCACCATCTTTCCTACTGGACGTCTACAGCAGTCCTCTGCCACGCTGTCACTCAAGTGATCTTTACAGTCCTCATCAGGACCACCCACAGTATCTTCAGATGGGAGCATGCTTCTCCTCGGTCCTCCTTTAGACTTAGACCCGGTGGCTTACACATGGGGGAGGCCGAGGCAGAAGGACTGTTCCAAGTGGGAGGCCAGCTTGGGCTACAGGGAGGTCAAGGCTAGCCTGGGTAACCATATGAGACTCTAGCTTGACAAAACCAATCAAAACAGTAAGATTCAGATAAGCAGGAGCCCCCACTGTCCAGCCCTTGTCACTGTCCCTTGGATGTCCAGCTCCAACCACACAGACACTTCTGGACCATTTTATTTCTGCTATCTCCTCACCCTGTCCCCTCAGCTTGCATATCAGCTCCTCAGGGAAATTCCCTGAGCATGCCGTTCAGACTACACGGAAATTTTTTCTTTACAATAATATGTCACACAATTTGTAATTATGCTTACTTACAAGTTCACATGAATAATGTGTTTTCCCCTTCCTTAACCTCACACTCCACATTCTCCACTGTGTCTGAGTGAGTGCAGTCGAACACTCGATGGGCCCTGAACTTCTGGATGGAGACTGGTCACAAAGGCACGCCACTGTGATATTTCAGACACCGGGAGCTTTTGGGAAGAGAGGCAATCATGGTAACCGGGTCTAAGTGATGGTCTCCAGGGCCCACCCTATTTTGTTTATTCTGTCAGAGAAGAAGCGAAGACACTCTTCAAAGACTCCTCCTCAGCCCATCATTATGGTCAAGCTGGTACTTCTGGAATTTATCCAGTCATTCTCTGAAAAAGAAACCCTTGTCATTTTAAGATATGTGTCCCTTGCTTGGGCCATCTATCAATGCTCCCTGCCGTCATGGCTGTGCTTCCTGCTGTTCAAATTTGTCCAATTACACACAGCCCCGTGGGGTAGAATTCAGTGAGAAATGTGCCTGCCACTGACCAAGAATGAACTGGTGTGGAAAGCCCTCAGGGAGAGCCAGTCCAGGTCTGCCGAGGATGGCTTGGGGCGGTACTCCCTCAGGCTTGATAACTGCTCAGGACAGGGCACAGACAGGCTGCCCCAAGTATGTGTGGGATTGGGGGAACATGAGAATCAGCCCACGCAGACAATGCAGGGTCATGGGCTACATGTATGGGGCACAGTGGTGGGCAATGGTCTTTATGGACTACAGAGACCCTCTCTAAATGTGACGGTGACACAGCCTGTGTGTGGCTAGTGCTGTGAATCACAGAGACAGTCACGAGGTCAGAAGCGACCAAGAGGAACTAGCTGGCAACCAAGGAGAAGGAAGAGCTTCTGTAACAGGGGCAAACTGTTTGGATACGCCTGAGGTGGATTTATTTAGACAAGGCTTTACTGTATCTCAGGCTGGTCACGAACTTCATGTGTAGCTCTAGCTCGCTTCAACTTGTGGTGATTCTCCTGCCTCGGTCTCCTAAGGGCTGATATTACAGGTGTGTACCACCAAGCCTGGCTAAGGGGTGTAAGACAAGAAATTTTAACATCTCTAAGAAAAACTGTTCTTTGCAATAACTCTCTTTTGGGGTGTGTGTGTGTGTGTGTGTGTGTGTGTGTGTGTGTGTGTGTGTGTGTGTGTAGGGGGTATCATGTATTTCAAGCTGGCTTAGAACTGTGAAAAAGGACCTTGAACCTCACAGTCTCCCGCTTCCACCTCAGAGTGCTCAGATGACAGGTGTGTGTGCCTCCAGGTGGTGTTCTGTTCGCACAGTGCTGGAGCTCAAACCCAGGGCTTCACGAGTCTACCCTCTATTTTTTTATTAAATGCTCTACTTCTCCTCAAGAACCTCAACTCTGAAATTCTGAGAACATCAGACTTTTGAACACAGGAAACTTTGGAGAACAAACTGTCATCACCCTCATTTCACAAAGAGGCAAATGAGGCGAGGAAGAGGCCTTGGTTGCTGAGGTTCACAAGCCGGCCAGTAGCGGGCAGGACTTCAAGCCTACTTCTTGCTTTACTGTCTGAAGGCTGCCTTTCTTTGGGAAATAGTTCACTTAGGTTTTCATTGAAACAGTCTCACTCTGTAGCCCATGCTGGCTTTGAACTCCTGACAATCCTCCTGTCTCAGGATCCCAAGCACTGCCATTACAGGTATGAACTATTCTGCCTTTTTTTCACATTTATTTATTTACTTGTTTGTTTGTTTGTTTAGTTAGTTAGTTAGTTAGTTAGTTAGTTTTTTGAGACAGGCCTTCTTTGTGTAGCCCTGGCTGTCCTAGAACTCACTCTGTAGCCCAGGCTGGCCTCGAACTCACAGAGATCTGCCTGCCTCTGTCTCCCAAGAGCTGGATTAAAGGTGTGTACCACCACCACCAGGTACTCACTTTTATTTTCAAAAGTCATTTATTTATTCTATTTTGTGAGTATGAGTGTTTTGCCTGAACCTATGTATGCTCACCATGTGGGTGTCTGGTCCTGTGGAGGCCAGAACGGGGCATCAGATCCCCTCGAGCTGCAGTTACGGACTTTGCTGAACTGCCATACGACACTGGGATTTAAAACTGTGTTAATTATTGTCTCCAGCCCCTCACTCTGATTTTTTTTTAAGCAGGTGATATACTAGAAGGACAATAATCTGGAATTGAGAGCTAATTCTCTGTTCTGATTTTCTCTGTGATCAGTTCACATGACAGCTGTGGGCTTCAGTCTTGTTGATTTGTACAGCGGAGGAGGCTGGGTCCTTTTCTCCATTTATCCACTGTTCTCAGCATTATGGAGTACTTAGCCTGTATCCACTATTCTCAGAATTATGGAGTACTTAGCCTGTATCCACTGTTCTCAGCATTATGGAGTACTTAGCCTGTATCCACTGTTCTCAGAATTATGGAGTACTTAGCCTATGTCCACTGTTCTGATCATCACAGGTTACTTAGCTGCATCCACTGTTCTGGTCATCACAGAGTACTTAGCCTGTATCCACTGTTCTCAGCATTATGGAGTACTTAGCCTATGTCCACTGTTCTGGTCATCACAGGGTACTTAGCCTATGTCCACTGTTCTGATCATCACAGGGTACTTAGCTGTATCCACTGTTCTGGTCATCACAGCGTACTTAGCTGTATCCACCGTTCTGGTCATCATAGGGTACTTAGCCTGCACCCACCGTTCTGGTCATCACAGAGTACTTAGCCTGCACCCACCGTTCTGGTCATCACAGAGTACTTAGCCTGCACCCACCGTTCTGGTCATCACAGAGTACTTAGCCTGCACCCACCGTTCTGGTCATCACAGAGTACTTAGCCTGCACCCACCGTTCTGAGCACTATGGAGCACTTGTCTGTGTCCAGCACTGGGACAGGGAAAGGCAGGCAGAGTCTGGCCCCTGTGAAGGAGTTCTCAGGCTGGTGGAGGGGACCCCCAGTGGCCCATGTGTTGAATGCTCTAGGAGAGGCTCACAGGAACACCCTGGGAAGGAACAGAGGAGGCAGCCCCAGCTGAGCCAAGGATTCCAGCTGGAAGCTAGGGTGGAGGATTGCCCCTCAGCTTGCAGACACTAAGGTCTCACCTCTCCTCCTCCAGCCTTCCACAGTGAACCACCGCTTTCCTCCAGGAAGAACATACAAGCAGGAGGAAAGGTGCCCGGGAAAGCCAAGAAAGCCACCTGAAGCTGTGAGGGCCAGGGAGGGCCAGCTGTACCCGCCCGATGGCTTCTCAATGGGGCGGCACTACGGTTAGGCGGCCCTCCAGGCCGTTTGCCTCCTCAGCACCAGGGATGAAGGAAAGGGGGCTGTTAAGGAAACAGAGACCCACTTCTAGACTGAGATGTCACATAGAGGAAAGAGCTGGGCTGGGGTGTGGGGAGGACTTGGTCACCAATTCTTCTCCATACTCAACTGTAATGTCTGTAAGATGGTAACCAAGAACACCTACGAAGCTTCTCGAGGCACTTTGACATTGTCAATTGACATTTTCTTCCAAACCAATCTTCCCTTGCCTCAGTTCTCAGGGGAGAAATGTAAGATCAGGCTCACTCCTGGAACAGGATAGCTTTCTGGGTAGTGTCAGATCCTTGACCAGAACCCAGGGCAGGGTCCCTCATGGCTCCATATCTTTTCATAGTGTAGCCCAAGGCTGCATAGTGAACTGGTGAGATTTAGGAGGAAAAGAATCATCAGAATGGGTTATAAATGAGTCCTTCCCCCCAGGGAAGTTTGGGCTCTAGACAAAAGTCTTCTCATCTTTAAAAGACTCCCCTTTGTGTGAAATGAATAATCTGGCCCGTGGTCATCAGCTGTCTGAAAGGCTGCTGGGTCACAGTGAGTCTCTCCCTGTGACGCTGAGTGAGTCCATGTGACTACTATCTCTCTCTCTCTCTCTCTCTCTCTCTCTCTCTCTCTCTCTCTCCCTCCCCAAAGCCAAGTGCTTGGTAGCTCAATCAAATTAACTGTGGCACTTTCAAAAGCATCAAAAG
Source organism: Peromyscus californicus insignis (assembly GCF_007827085.1). Classification (NCBI taxonomy): domain Eukaryota; kingdom Metazoa; phylum Chordata; class Mammalia; order Rodentia; family Cricetidae; genus Peromyscus; species Peromyscus californicus. The sequence continues at coordinate 36,994,315 of NW_026294551.1, forward strand.
AGCCACAATTCTCCTGAAAAAGAAGGCAGGCATCTTATTTTCAAGAAAAGATTCGAAGTCGTCACCATGGGATCACCAACAGACATTCATTCTGTGACAGCCCCCCTTATTCCATGATCCGCACCCCCTTTAAAAAGGAGGTTTAAAAATATCAGCACATTGGTCACTTCTGGCCAAATTTATTTCTAGCTTTGAGTAACTGGGTGTTCTTTATGGTCAAGGACAAAAAAAAACCCAAGAGGCTGGAAAAGCCTCATTAAAAACCCACAAACACAACTCGTTTGTTTGAGATGAAGTGGATGCAGGAGGGGGAAGGAAAAGGGGACGAAGAGCGGGAGGGAGAGGGAGCCCAGAGGGAGCCCAGAGGGAGCCCAGAGGGAGCCCCTGTTCCTGGCCGCGTCTCAGTTCCGAAGAACTGTCAGCCCAGTAACAGTCTCACTCTAAGATGGTGGAAGACTTGGCCGGATGGGTGGGGACCACAATCAGCAACACTTCTCCTCACAGGAGCGAGGAGACAAAGGAATTCTTTCTGATCTGAAGAACTGCTCAGTTTGGCAGCTTGTCTGAAACGGCCTCAGGCTGAGGGAGTAGCCCAGTGGTGGAGCCTGGCCTAGAGTGCCTGAAACCTTGGGTTAGATCCCAACATAGGGCCACGGAGGGAGGCGTCTAGAACAGACACTTGAGCCTAGTAGCAGTCATACAGAGGAGCAAACTGCCGCCACACAAGAACGCATTCTTGCTTCACAATAACAATCCCAAGGAACTAGCGGTGATTGGTGTTGCTATCCACACTGCATCTTGGATGAAAGTAAGCTGAAGCTAGATCAAAGAACTTGCCCAAGGTCAGAGTCTGATGCACTAGACTTCAGGCCTCCAGGGTTTTTCCAAAAGCTTTTCTCTCTTGTCTCACAGCTAAGGCATGGGCCAATGCAGAAAAGGCTCCAATCTCAGAGTCCAAAGCAGCCACCGCGGCATGTGTCACTCAGCCTCCTAGGGCTTGCTCCAGTGTGAAGAATTCCTGATGACAGGGACCAAATATCAACCTAAGTGACAGTCAACAGAGCCAGGCTCCCTGAAGGCCAAGGAATAAGGACACAAAGAGCCCCGTGGCATTCAGGGCTATTCAGACAACCCAGAGAAGGAAAGCATTTCCTGGTCACAGCCCCTGACCTTCCTTAACCAGTGGCCTCTTCTCAGGGGCTCTCAGGCACTCACCAGGTTTGCTTTTGCTCATGCATTTCCTCCTAGTCTAGATCCACAACCAAGCTCCACAGACAGAGGTCAGGAGTTCCCCGCAAGAGGCCAGAGGATGGGGAGGGATGAGGAAGAGCTGAGGTAGGGCACATACAGCACCACAACATATACACACAATTTAAAATAATAAAAATACACCCTTTTTGGTTTCTTGCTTGCTTGTTTTTAATGAAGAGGGTTTGGCAAGATGGCTTAGTGGGTAAAGGCACCTGCCACCAAGCTTGAGGACCTGAGTTCTAGGACCTCCGTGGTGGAAGGAGAGAATTAACTCATGCAAGTTACTAACTCCTCTGACCTACACACACACACACACACACACACACACACACACACACACACACACACAATACTAATAATAATAAATGTATTTTTTAAAAATAGAAGAGAAAAGGGAAGTCAAAGATATGCCTTTAGTTGTGTTTTTAAGAATCATCAGGGGAAAAAGGCAGAAGACTAGAAGGAACCAGGTTAAAGATTTAGAAGACATGAGTTCTGGTCTCAGCTTTACTATTCACTAATTGTATGATACTGAAAAACATCTCCAAACCTCTGGAGCCCTGACAAACAGCCACAGCCTCTGCCTAAATCACAGCATCCATATTCAAGGGCCAGTGTGAAGGCTGAACCATTTACACATGTGATATATGGTTATTATGGCTGAAGAGCTGATTACACATGTTTCAGGCAGATTGAGGAAACCCTCTTTGCCAATTAAGAAAACATAAGAAACATCCAAAACAAATACTCAAAAAAATCTAATTGCACCCTCTGGGTCTTGTCATTAAAGTCAGTAAATGTTTTGTGACTTAAGAAAACTGAAGAGAAACGGGCTGGAAAAATTTATCACTAAATGTATTCTTTCACCAAAACTCCCTGCTAGGAGCCCAGGGGCTGAGTGGGGGAACCCAAGTCTTTCTGGTTCATAATGCAGCTTTCTAGGAACAGTCTTTTTGATGAAGAAGAAAGACGGGCTTGGCAGCGAAAGAACCATGTTCAAAATCCACTAGAAAGTTTGTATAATAAATGCACAGAAAAAGAAACTCTGCTCTCTGAAAAATTGTGAGGTTTTACATAGAGAAGGAACTTTAAAATCTGCCTTCAGAGAGTCATCCAACCCAATGTCTCCTTCTAATGTCATTACAGCTACTTAGTCTGACCAAAGTCTGAATACAGTATTGTACTAGGGAGGAAAAAGAAATTACTTTAGTCAATGTCAAAATGACAAACCATCAAAAAAAATGTGGTTTATTCAGAAAAGAAAAATCTCTGAAACAAACTTAGATGGTTTGGCAAACTTCTGATTTTAATTTTGTGATACAGTGTAACAACAAAAGGCTACTGCAGCATACCAAGCAAATTTATAAGGATATGATCAATATATTTGACATATTATTTAATTACAATCTTTAGTGACAGAGACAGTATGAAAACCTTGCATCAAGATTCTGACAGTAGAATAAATAGATATAATTATTCTTCTTACTAATGCCTGGAGAATTGTAAGTTATCAAACCAGACCTTAGAGGCCCAAGGTTAGCTTAATACACTGAGTTTGATGGAAGGTGTCACAGCACCAGTGCCTTGCCCACTGAGAGGAACGGGAAGTTGAGGATTTCAAGTTCAAATGTTCTGAAGGTCCTTATTTCCATCTCTGTCTCTCCAAAGTCTCCCATAGCCCAGGATGACCTTGACCTGGCTTTGTAGCCAGGCTAACCTTGTAGTTCTGATTCCCCTCTCATCTGCCACCCAAGCACTGGTATTACAGTCAACTGCCAACACAGTTTATACACGCTAAGGACCATGCCCCAGGCTCTGTGCATGCTAGACTAGCACTCTACCAATTGAGTTACATGCTCAGCTTTATTTTCATGGCCAGATCTTGTCAAGCTACTGGGGCTTAGGGAGACGTGGGAGTTGAGACTAAATGTGTAGTCTCTCAATCATGGGATCACAGGCTTGTATATGGAAAAGCTTTAGAGTTCTTCAAGCCCCTACATAGCTCTTCACAGGGCAGGGCAATGAGGATCAGGAGAGAAAGGATGTGTGCAAGGTCACATGGTTTCTTGGTGCAAGCAGGTCAAGACCCAGGCTTCAGGAGACTTGGTAAAGAGCTCTTTCTGTGCTGAGGTGGTCAGCTAGAACACAGCCAATATAGCTGTGGTTATTATCATGCCAACAGCAAGGAATGCACTCTCCAGCACAGGCCAAGAGGAATGACGGTTAACATTTAACATCATGGAAATAACTTCAAAGATGCCCCAGCTGGACTCTAATAATGGGGATGACAATGCTGAGGCTAGCAGAAAGCTGCAGGTGGACAGGCCTGGCTGGAAATAGCATCTGTCTTCAGAGCAGCAGTACTCAGAAGCCCAAACTGGCCCTTACCACAGGGGCAGGGGTGGGAACCGGCCCCCAGTCTGTTTGCGGTTCAATGTGCTCCTAAGCTGTGTACCCCTTAAATGCTACAGGACATTGCTGAATGTCTATAATGAATGTCAACCACACATCTAGGGAGAGTGTGGCTGCAGAGGACAATGGAAGAGGGAGATTGTGCTGCCTGGGTGGGCTTCTAGAAAGGTCAAGGATGACAGGAAGACATGGATCAGAGGCCTTTCTCTTAAAAGCCTGGCAATGAAATGCACCAATAAATTAAATAGAGGGGTAGGAGTGGGGACATGGGGCAGGGGAATTGAATATAATAATATGATATATAGTTGCCCCATGTCTGCAAGGTATTGGTTTCAGGTCCAACTGTAGAGATCAAAATCAGTAACATGCAAGACCCTTATACAACAAGGTACAGGATTTGCAAGTAATCTATGCATACCTTCTCGTATACTCACACATCTCTATGGCCTCTAATATCTAATACAATGTGAACAGTATGTAAATAGTTGTTAAATTGTATCGCTTAGGGAAATTTTCCTGAATACTTCCTTCCATCCATCCATCCATCCATCCATCCATCCATCCATCCATCCAATCTAAACAGGGTCTCTTTATGTACCCTGACTGTCCTGGAACTCACTATGAAAACCAGGTCATTTACTTTTGAGACAGGATCTTACACTGGATCCCAGGCTGGCCTTGAACTCAGGACAATCTTCTTGCTTCAGTCCCCCAAGTGCTAGATTACAGGCATCCCCTAGTATGCCCAGTTTTTAATAAATTAGATTCAGAAATAAGACAGTAGTCTTTACTCCAAGGCATGGTAGTATATATGTCTATAATTCTAGCATTCAGGAGGTTGAGGCAGGAGAATTGCTGAAAGCTCGAAGCCAGACTGGGTCTCTATAGCTCTGTGTCAAAACCAAGCAAGTGGAGTGTGGCAGGCACTCCTGTCATTCGAAAGCTCTGGAAGGCTGGAGCAGAAGCACTTTCTCATTACATGGCAAGACTTCATCTCAAACCAGGACAGAAGAACTTGGAATTTTTTAAGAACACAAAGCAGTGAAAACAAGTTTTATCCGTGCTATATCCAACTCAGAACTGTAGAAAGGGTTCCCAAACTAGACCAGGATTACCAGAGCCTTGTTCGGAAAAAGGAATTTGGATCATGTGATGGTAGTTTCACAAAAGGACCAGCAGTAGCTGGAGTAGGCTTCTTGCTCAAATCGATTGAACACATGAGAAATTCCTTACGGAGAAAACAGCGAAACATAATTTAAGTTGAAACTGTTAATGTAATAATCTTAAATGGCAGAACTGTTGTACATTACCAGAGGAGCCTAGCCCAGCATGCAGCCTTGCACACTGGTCTGTGCAGATGAATGCCTAAGGAGAGAAGGGGCCCTCGGCATCCAGCTGTTGCTGGAGGAATATGCCTCTTCGATTTTCTCCTCCTCCCTCTCTGCTTTCTTCTCAGAAACAAATGACACACAGCTCTAAAAGCAGCCTTATGATCATGCCTTCTGCTGCTCTCAGAGTGACAGCTGAGACCTTTCTTCAAAGTGTACCTCCCACCAGGGCAAGCACTGTGGAGCTCCAGAGAAGAAGGATGGCAAATTAAAAGGAAAAACTCTAGCCCTGAGTAGTCCAGAGAAGGAGAGACACAGAAGGGCAGACCACGGAGGTAGATGAGAGGTTCTGTGGGACCCTCTGTGACTATCAAGAAGATGGCGCCACAGTGATGCTGCCTAGGGTGACACACGAAGAAGCAGGCAGCATTTGGCAATGAGAGAGATGATGAGGTCCAGGACACAGCAGGGGACATCCTAGGAACTGGTATGAGCAAAGGCGTGGGGTGCCAAGCAAGGTTGGGGAGGGACACTAGACTCCATGTTGCAGAGGGCTACGGATGGAAGCCGCAGAGTTCTTAAGGCTAGCTTAGGATTCCAGAAGTTGGGGGCCTGGAACTCTGCTCTGCTATTAGTGGGTGGCACTGGGCCACCTTTCCTGTGGGCTTCTTTGCTCTCTGGAAGCCCACTGATTGAGGTGAGAGCAGAGGCCGCATGGCTGGGGCGGATGTGCAGAAGGGCTCCATTGGAATGCTTGGGAGAGGATTAAAGGCCCGTCCTAGCAGAAGGAAACGGGGCTCTGACAGCACACAGACACCGTGGCTTCTAACAGTGTTCACATCTGGAATCCCCCGTGGTGGCTCAAATCAGTAATGTCTTCTAAAGGAAACCTGGATGAGGATGGTGTGTGAAGAGGATTATCTCCTCCCTGCCTACAATTTATTGGTCTCGAATATCAGGTTAGCGAGCTGAAGCAATTAAACATCAGGCCAGCTGTTTCAGGCAATTAGGTAACATTTTTCATTTAGAAGACCACACAACAGAGAAGAGAGACTAGAGAGATAAGACCTGTGTTTTGATTTGCTAAGTCTCTGCTGTAGATAAAGCCCAGCTTTTTGGAACCCTGCAGGCAATTACTATTTCAGACTTGGCAAGAACTGGAGTCTGAAAGTAACTATTGGGCTTCTCTTGGCAAGACTCAAAGCCACTGTAGCTGAGTGAGTGTCCTAGGCAGTGGTGGAAGGGCAGGAGGAAGCCAGGAGCCATAGAGCCATTAGGATGGCTGCTGCAGGCCCAGGGCTCAGAGGAGGCCAAGCTGGGTTCTCCCACATGTTCTTAGAGAGGGAGTGTGGGGAGATGGGAGGCGCGGCCTGCTTGGAGGGATTCTGCGGCTGCCTGCCTGGCATGTGCTCTCGGCAATTTTGGGGGCCCTGCCTCCCCTACCTCCTTTTCTTTCAGAATAGGGCTGAGGAGAACTCTTCTGCCTGGGGTGGAGATGGGGGTATCAGAGGAAACGGGTGACTGGCAGGGTGCCAACTGGTGCAGGCTCAGCACAAGAGGGGACAAGGTAGAGTGTGAAGGAACTTTGATGCCCTCTCTGCACTACTGGGCAAAGCTCTGCCGTTCCCGCCACTTGAGCTGAGTGGGCCTCAGTTTCCACAACATCAAAGCGAGGAGCCTGACCAGCAGATGATTCTTAAGGAAAATTCGGGTTCTGATGTTCTCCTACTCTGAGATGCCAAGAGAGATAAATCAGCGGACTGAAGGCAAGCAGGCTTTTCTTTGAATGGAAAAGGGGAAACAGGCTTTGCGCTGCCAGCTGACCCCCCCCCCCCCCCCAGGATTCTGGAGCTGGCCTGGGGCAGGGAGAATGGGGCCTTGCGAGGAGACAGAGGGCCGAGTGTGGTCACAGGCTACCCTGCCTTGGAACCTCTCCTGCCTGAGCTCTTCCACTTAATTGGGAGCTTGTCTTCCCAGCTGTGTATTTTTATCCCGGGCCCCGGAACGTAAACCATGAGGTTTGGAGGCAGAGGCTGCCGCTTGTTTTCTCGTTAACCGCCTCAGCACTGGGGTGTTCTGCAGGAAGTCAGGGCCCAGATGAGGGGCCTCTCCAGCAAGCAGGCCTCCAGGGAGGATGCGGAGTGAGAGACACTGGAATCCAAGAGCTGTCCTCCAGCCTCGGAAATAAATCCCCCACACTGTCTGGCCCACACAAATCCCAGTTCAGCCAGGCCTCTCCTGTGGGGTTATTCTGGTAACAAAATGCTTGAGATCAGCAATTCTTTTCTACTCTTACCCACTCCCAGAGAGGAGCCAACTGGGCTATTCCTTAGGCTCCACTTTCTGTGTCTGCAATGTGGTTGAAAACTAATATTCCAGATGTTTCCTCAGATTTTAAGTGGAACCACAGATTAAGCTTCCTATAGGAAGATGGTCTGGCGCAGGCGGCGGTGAGGACAGTGTCCGCGGCTGCTCCACCCTTTGACAGCTGCTGCGCCTTCAGAAGGTGCTGTGGGTTTTTCCAACCCCCCATTCCTTCTTCTAGAAAATAACAGCATTCCTGGTTCTACCGGTGACCGCTGAGCGCCCAGGGACTGCTTAGTTCAACACTGTGCAGTCGAACACAGATAGGTTTCTCAGCTACTGAGTCAGTGAGAGATAGAGATGCCAAGTGCCTAACATCACATGGGCACTGGAGACGCGCTGAGGACTCCATCCCTGTCACGTGAGCGGTGCATGCTCAGTGAAGACGAAAGTTCTTCCTTGTGACCATGGAAGTTATGGAAGGGCCACCCCATGGGAGAAAAGATACAGTTAAAATCTTCCTTCCTCCCTTCCTCCCTCCCTCCCTCCCTCCCTCCCTCCCTCCCTCCCTTCCTTCTTTTGTGGTGGTAAAGATAGAGCCAGGGCCCCACATATTAGACAAACTCTCTACTGTAGTGGGTACCTGTTCCACCTATGACCTTGAGGTACTGGCCCCTAGGGCATGGCCTCGGGGCTAGCTTAAGATCTGAGGGGCACACATGCTTGGTCTCTTCTCTCGCTCGTGGGCTTGGATGGTGCGGACTGACTCAGGTGGTCAGAGCGGTGTGGGACAGGACCTCAGTTTCCAGGACTCTGGCCCGACTTTGCTTTATCCTGTTTAGTGAGCTGTTCTCCCCAAGATAATCTCTTTTCTTTCTTTCTTTTCTTTTTTCTTTTTTTTTTTTTTTGTTTGTTTTTCAAGGTAGGGTTTCTCTGTGTAGCTTTGGAGCCTATCCTGGAACTCACTCTGTAGCCCAGGCTGGCCTTGAACTCACAGAGATCCGCCTGGCTCTGCCTCTTGAGCGCTGAGATTAAAGGCGTGCGCCTCTACCTCCCAGCTTAATTTCTAAATAAATAGTTCCTTCATGAGTATCTGTGAATAATCTGCTATACTCTACCACTGAGTACATCCTCCCACCCCCTGTTTTCACTATTTTATTTTGAGACAAGATCTTACAGTTTCTCAGTTGACCTTGAACTTGCTTTGTGGCCCAGGCTGGCTTTGAACTTGCAACCCTCCTGCCTCAGTCTCCTGAGTATGTTAGAGGCCTACACTGTTCTGTCCAGCTCTATTGGCACTATTATCTGCCAATATCAGTGTGGACTCTGAAGCTATTGCTGGAGCCCAGGCTGGCAATGGAAACGATGATCAGGTACAAAGCCACTGACTGATGTTACCCAGGGTGGCAGGAGGCCTTCATTAAGGCCAGTAGCTTCCTGGCCTTAGGGTCTTCCAAAGAGACTCACACAACTAGACTAGGGCATGAAACCCAGATTCTCCAAGGCTGCTGATACACTAGGCCATTGTTCCTGGACAGAAGCAACTCAGATCAAAATGGTGAGTGGGATTTTCCTTGCATTGGCTACAATACATATGTTTGTTCAAGAAAAAAAAAGTCGGAGCAAGAAGGCATGAATGTCTGATGCTAAAGAAAAGCCTGTTTGTGCCAGTTACAGTGACAGATTGTTCAGAGAGTTCATCCTGAAAGTCCAATTACCCCCAAAAGCATGACCAAGGTCAGTGTCAATCTGTAGTGTGCCAACCATTCCAGCCACTTCAGCACAGATGTGGACTACACAGGGCATCTGCTGGGAGAGCTGGGGTCCACTCGGCTTGCTAGCCCTTCTGTGTGGATACCACCATTCTCCTTGTTCCCAGACACACCTGTCCAGTGAGCATCTCCACAACATGCAGATCTAGGACACATTTTATTGCACTGGATCCATTGTTACTGGGCGGGGGTGGGGGGATCCCACCGACCCATAGTGACCCATAGTGATGACGAGTGAGGGTGTGAGCTTCAGGAGCAAGAGATCAAAGATTCTCTCTCTGTTTTCTTTTGAGAGGCACACCCCAAGCCATAGCCATTAGCAGATGAGATGTGAAATGACCTAGTTACCTTATACTTGACTGAAAACTGTCGCTAGGAAGCCCTAGGGATCTGCATGTCTCTGCCTCCTGGGAACTGGAATTACAAATGTGTGCCACCATGCCTGACCTTTCTAATGTGGGACCTGGAGATTAGAGTCAGATCCTTATGTTTGCAAGGCAAGTGCTGAGCCTCATTTTAGGGAGTTTTAAGAGGAGAATTGTCCCCACCCCTGCTAGGTTTTAAGCAGCCTAGAAATTATTGGACTAAATTTCCCCAAACAATAAACAGCATGTCCTAATATGGACTTCAGAAACAAATATGTAATATTTTCACACACCAGACAGGTTCAATAGAGATTCTAAATTTAGACAGATAAGGGTATACATTTATCAACCACAGCAAGATCTAATCTTTGAGATGTGCTACCATATAGAATCTCTCTTCTCTGCTGGAGTTAGTTGTTAAATTCCACAAGACAAAGTCAGTATTTTAATCAGCATCTAAATCTCTATGTTAATACATAAATAAATTTTAGGCTCTTTGTATAATACGTCAAATATGGGCTGGGCAGTGGTGGCACACGCCTTTAATCCCAGCACTCGGGAGGCAGAGGCAGGTGGATCTCTGTGAGTTCGAGGCCAGCCTGGGCTACAGCATGAGTTCCAGGAAAGGCACAAAGCTACACAGAGAAACCCTGTCTCGAAAAACCAAAAAAAAAAAAAAAAAAAAAAAAAAAAAGTCAAACGAGGAAAAAGGATACATATGACAATTTATATATTCATAAAACAGGAATAAAGTATTTAACACTATTTACTGTGAGTTAAATTGATTTTTTAAAAGATTTATTTATTTTTGTGTGTATGAGTGTTTTGCCTTCATGTATGTATGTGCACCTTGTCTCAGAGGTCAGAAGGGGGAGTCAAAACTGGGACTGGAGTTACATACGGTGATGAGCCAGCACGTGAGTGCTGGGAACTGAACCTGGGCCTCTTCAAGAAAAACAGATGTCTTCAAGAACTGAGCCATCTCTCCAGCCCTGCCAATTAAGTTTTTATAGGTGGGTCCTGGCAATATTTTAAGTGTTCTGCATATAGGAACTCACTGCATCTTCATATTACAGATGCAGACACAGAAGCAGAAAGAGGCGAAGGGAAACTGTCTAAGAAGACGCAGCTAGTAGAGGTAGGGCAAGCAGTAATGTCCAAAATACACAAGGAACCCAAGCCATTCAAAAGGAAGAGCCAACGATCCAAGACGGGCAAATGCCTCAAATCCAAACAGATATTTCTTAAAAGAGAATATGCAAATGAACAAGGGCACACAAAAACAAAAACAATGTTCAATCTCTCTAGTCATCAAGGAAATGCAACCAGAACCACAATGGTACCATCATCTCACCCCAGTGTAAACGGCCACTATCAAAAAGACAACAGAAAAACATTGGTGAAGGCAACAAGAGAGGAGGCCCTTACACACTGGGGGGAGACAATTTAGTACAGCCACCATGGAAAGCAATATGGAGGTTCAAACAAAACAAAACACAAAAAAAACCCCAGAAATACCATATAATTTGGTGATTCTACTACTGGATTTGTAGCCCAAGGGAATGAAATTAGCACTTCAAAGAGATACCTACACTCTTATCTTTACTGCAGCCAAGGCAGACAGTCAACCAGGGTATCCACTGATGGATGAAGATTTAGTAAATATAGACAATATGACATTTATTCAGCCATTAAAAGAATAAATTCCTGTCATTCATGGTAACATGGATGGAACTGAAGAACATGCTAAGTGAAATAAGCCAGGTACAGAAAGACAAATGTTATATATTGTAGAAAACAACTGATCTCCTAAGAGTAACATAAAGGTCACTGGAGTCTAGGAAGGAGAAGGTGACGGAGGGTACAAAGGGGATTGCAATGGATACCAAAATACAGTGAGATAGAGGAACTAGTTTCAGCATTCTATAATACAGGAGGATAACTAAAGTCTAATACTTTCCCAAAGTTTCCCAACACAGAGAAATGATAAATATTCGAGTAGATGGAAATGCTAATTAATCAGATTTGATCATGATAGATTGCGTATATGTACCTAGTTACCATTACCCCATGAATATGTACAAACATTGTGTATCATTTAAGAAGAAAAAGGCAGAGCTGGGAACTGAAGTTCAAGGTGAATGCTCCAGGGTCCAGGTGTTGTCCACTGAGGGGCCAGAAGATCCTCACAGGCCACCTGGATCCTAGCCTTCTCTCTTGGAAACACCTCCCTCCACACAGGTGCCCTGCCCTGGACACATGGGACAACAGCCTTGATAGCCCATTCTCTAGCAGAGGCTAGACCAGTGTTTTGAATTAGACTGAGAGCTTTGGCAGGCAGCAGAGAGGGCCTGTTCATCTTCTAACTCACTCACACCTCAAATTTTTGGTTCATCATTTGGCTTAGTAACTGAACTCAAGGGAAATATTAATTCCGAAGAGCTAGACAGAGATCCGAGATGGCCTCATCCCAGACCATTCAGAGGATTCTCCAAAATGGGGCTGGTTAATGGACCAAATGGATGGGAATGCTTATGTGTGACACCTTAACAGGAAAGACTGGGAGGGTGGAGATGGGGAAAGAAGAGAAGTGTCACCTTGGGTCCCATCCCTGGCAAGCCCTTGAAGGCAATGATGAAATCCTGCACATCGCTGAAGTACAGCTTCAAGAAAACACAAGGTGGTACCCAAATGCCTCAACCAAACTCTTGCCCTTAATCTGATACCCTGGTCTTTAGCCACTCAAAGGTCCTGTGCTGACATTCATAGCTTCCCTACGCACGTGGCCATTTGATCATGGGATTCTTCTCACAGAGCTGTTAGGTAGACACACAGGAGGCTCCTGGTCTCCCTCTTGTCCCGACCTTCCACCTCAAGCCATAATTCTATAAACAGGTCACCACTTTTTGATGCTTTCATCATATTCCCTAAGCACTTGGGGGACCTAGACCCTTCTCAAAGGTACCTGGGGAAGGTGGGTGCACTTCAGGAAAGGAGGGAGCACTGGCTGTCCCTCGGGGAACACAAAGGAACTGCAATACTCTCTTACGCTGTGATGGAGCTGGCAAGCAGGAGTCAGGAGAGGAGGGAAGGCCAAGGACACAGTTTCATGCCACAACCTTCCTGACACCCACGCTGGACGCACAGGTCTGACTCTTTGAGCGGTCCCTGATACCTCTTTGAGAAAAAGCCAACTTGGGGTAGTAATATTGAGATTAGCATTCAAATGTCCTATCTAACCATACTTCCTCTAAACACCTCCACTGCTGTCTAGCACCCCTCTTTATCCTACACTGAATGGGGAGGAAGAGGGACACTGGTTATCTTTTTATCTTGAAAATTCTGAGAAATGCTTACAGGTCAGTGGTGAATCATCCAAGCCCCTTCTGTGCATCCCCACACAGGCTAAGGCTCTCTCCTGCTCCCACCCAAGGTAACCCTGACAAAAGCATGGCTCCCTAAGGTGGGGATGAGGATGAGGGTGGGTGCTGTTAACCCTGTTGGCATCATGAATGCAGTAGAAGTGGGATTCCATGCTGAAAGCACTCAGAGGATGGGACCGACAAAGTCCCCAGAATCTGCCTGAAGCCACATGGAGAGAGTCATGCACAGTACTTCCCCAGCCTACTTACACTTCGGTACATAAACTTTGTAAGTATAATGTTGGCAGATTCTAGTGCATAAAAAAGTAGCTAAAAAAACTCAAACCATAAATAATGCCAAGTAATAAAGGAGGTGAATGTTTCTGTTATTAGATTCTTTCATTGTATAAATCTATTTAATAAGCTGGCTTGGAATCTCTGATAGAAAACAGACTTAGTGTGGTGTTACAGACCAATCTGTTCTAGAAGGCGAGTATGGGGAACTCATGCCAAGTTATACTTTTCTGTTCTTAACCAACGCAACTTCAAATGTAATTGTTGTTTCCTTGTTCAGAGATGGAAAATGTCTTGGGAGGCTGTGCTTGAAGGGAGAAAGCATGCACGGTGTCACAGAGCATTCCCTCCTGCTTCTCCCCTCCCCCTGCCATCTGCAGCCACATCCTTCTAAAGCACTCTACTGTATTTATAGATCCTGCTGCCTTTTGTCTTACTCACCGAGCGGGGCCGGGGGTCTGTGTATGCCTCCTGGTTTTTGCAGTGCGATTTCTCAACACTTAATAGTATGTGTTTAGAAAAGTCCCTCCAAATAGCCTCCTTTGACCCAAGACCCATGGCAACCACTTTGGGTAGAAAAATTCACTGAATGCTTGAGGGGGTGTGATGCGATGAGGGGATGGGATGGGGGACTCTGGGGTCACATTCATCTTCCGACACCATGGTTTCTAACGGCTTGTTGATGTTTGCTGGGGTTGGTTACTATCATTATGATGGGCTGTAAAATGAAATGCTGTAAACCAACCGAAGGCCTGAGCAGAAATATTTGCCGAATGGCATAAGCAACAACACCAGGAGTCCCCACACACTCAGCCACACTTGCAGGGCTTGGCCAGTTGCACCCACTGCTGTTCATAGCATCGGGATACATGAACTCTGCTGCCTAGCCAGGCTAGTTTCTGACCCAAATTCCCGGTCCCTGTTTAGGAGGCCCATACCACACTCTTCCACGTGTTTGTTAAATAGGTAGAGCAAAAAGCAGTGAGATGGAATAGCTTACTTAATTTCATCCCTGTTTGGAAGCTGTAAGCTGCAACACTTTAAGGTGCATTATTTAATGTCTGTATCACACCTGTATGCAAATAGCCGATGTTTTGCAATGCACCTTACCTAGACAGCATGGGAGTGTCTAACAGAAGGTATTAACAACTGGTGTGGTGGCTCACGATCATAATCCTAGCACTTGGGAGGTAAAGGCAGGAGGATCAAGAGTTCAAGGCTGAGCTCCATAGCAAATTAGAGCCCAGCCTGGGTTACATGAGACCTCATCTTAGAAAAGAAAAGGAAAGGAGAGGAGGGGAGGGGAGGGGAGGGGAGGGGAGGGGAAGGGAGGGGAGGGGAGGAGAGGGAAGGAGAGAGGAGGAGAGGAGTGGAGAGGAAAGAGGAGAGGAGAGGAGAGGAGAGGAGAGGAGAGGAGTGCTAGAGAGATGGAAGGCACAGCAGTTAAGAGTACATACTGCTTTTGCCAAGGACCCAAGTTAAGTACCCATGTTGGGTGACCCCCAACTGCCTGTAACTCCAGCTCCAGGGGATCCAATGCCCTCTTCTGGCCTCCACAGGCGCTGCGCTCCTGTGCACAAATCTATACACAGATATACACATATATACACAATTAAAAATGAAGTCCTTAGCCGGGCGGTGGTGGTACACACCTTTAATCCCAGCACTCGGGAGGCAGAGGCAGGCGGATCTTTGTGAGTTTGAAGCCAGCCTGATCTATAGAGCGAGATCCAGGCCAGGCACCAAGACTACACAGAGAAACCCTGTCTCGAAAAAACAAAACAAAACAAACAAAAAAAAAATGAAGTCCTTAAAAATCTGTAAAAGAAGATAGTATGAAATTAATCAAAAGCCTAAATTAAATTCTTTATCTAGTTATTTCCTGAATTATCTATTAAGTCTTTATTCAGGAATGTTTGGGGGAAATGTAGAACACTTAGACATGAAATTAGCCAGAGGCCCCTCCATGGTTTCTCAGAATTACAGTTTCCTTTATTTCTGAATACTGCACTAATGTACTTTGGCACACTCCCACTGAGGAAGAGCGGGATTATTTCTGCTTTATACAAGTAGACAGACATCAAACCCGAGAAGACGTGTTCAAAGGGACTGCCTGCATCCTAGCTGGAGGCTAGGCAGAGGGAGACAGCTCTGATTAGACTCTCAGCTGTTGGGAACCCTGTGGGAAGCAAAGGCTACACTCTGCTCTACACCATGCCCCCAAGCACTCGAGAGAACCCTAATATCTCGTAAGAGAAACAAGGAAATGTTTCTCAAAAAGGAACCTGAAAATGGTCAGAAAGATTCCCTTTTGGGGGCAGATCCAAGGGAACCCCAGGACTGAGGCAAAGAGCAGTGGAAGCTGGGAGGGGTAGGGAGCCGGTGCGGGAGCTGGAGCTAGGCCTGGATTTGGCCTCTCCCTTTCTAACGGAATGGCACACAGAGACAGACAGAGGGTTCTGAGAGGGCTCTGTGGGGCAGACTCTCCATCAATGCCAGCAGGTCTCTGAGAGAATCACAGAAGCTAGTGAAACTGGCCCCAGGCTCTCAGGCTCTCAGGCTCAGAGCTGCTCCTAGAAAGATCAGAGGCCAGAAAAATGACAGAGTTGGAAACAATCATCTAATTTAAGCCTGAAGAAAAACTCAGAATTCCATTAAAGAGCAGTTAGCAATAAGTACTTACCTGCAAAGCAGTATCTTAGAAAGCAGGCTTCTCAGATTGCATTTTAATGCTGCATATGGTAATACTGAAGTCATATTTTGTTTTCATTTAAAAGCCAAACAGGGGGCAGGAGTGATGGTTCAATGGTTTCTTTTGCTGCTCTTACAGAGGACCTGGGTTTGATTCCCAGCACCTACACTAGGGATCAAAGCTGTCTGGAACTCTAGACAGTTACAGGATATTTGGTCACACTGTGAATCCCTGAGATTGTGTTATTTATTGGAAAAAGCTGTTTCTGGTTTTGGTGTGGCTCAGCCTAGCACACACCTTTAATCCCAGAGCTTTCTGCCTGAATATTGTAAAAAGAATTAAATCAAGTTAACCACAGGTCAAGAGAAGGAGCAAGCAACCAGTTGACAGGAAGTGGACACAGGATGCTTAAGAAAAGAACCACAGAGTGTAAGAGGGAGCCAAGAGGAAGGATAGAGAGATGCACAGGAAGTAGAAGGGAGGAACATTGAGTGTGAAGAGTTTTGTTTGAGATGGTGGAAGGAAAAAGCTCTCTTTCTAGGATGTCTTGAAGGAGGTAGGTCAGCTGGATGCTTTCTCTGCCTCTCTGAGCTAGCAGGTTTTCACCCCAGCATCTGGCTTCAGAGGTTTTATTGGTAAAACTGAACAATTGAGATTTTATTAAAAACAACACTAGATGACCCCCTCTTCTGGCCTCTGTGGGCACCATGCATGCACACTGTGTACTGACATACATACAGACAAAATGCTTGTACACATAAAATAAAACACATATGAACAAAAGCTGGAGTCTGCTATTTTTCACTATATTTATATACAATATATATATACACATATATACAGAATACAGTTTATATATATATATACACATATATACAGAATACAGTCTGATATATATATATATATCAGACTGTATTCTGTCCAACAAAGAATTATAGCTAAACCACTCTAATTTTAAGTAAAGTGTCCATAGGGTTACCTGTGGAGATAAGCCCCAGGTCAAATTCAGAGGAGCCCATAGACTCAAAGAACATTCTTATTTCATTCATTGTACAATGGCCTCCTGCATCAAGGGTATCAAGACAGGGAAAACTGTAGCAAATGTAGTCAGCACACTTAACCCAGTTGCAGTTCAGCATGTTAGACAATATGAGCGTTAACACACAGGGGTGGGGATGCCTTAAGAAGATAACTCAGGTTTACATGGTGAAGTGAGAAATTATGGCTTCAAACCCAGGTCCGTCCGCCTTTCAGAGTCAGTGTCACAGGAAGGTCAGAAGAGATCTGGGAGAGGGCTAGAGGGACAGTTCAGAAGATAAGAGTGCTGGCTGTTCTTTCAGAGGACTTGGGTTCAATCCCCAGCACCCACAGGAAGGCCTGTAATTCTTGTCCCAGGGGATCTGACACCACCATCTTCTGGCCTCTAAGGGAACTGCATGCACATCACACACACACACACACACACACACACACACACACACACACACACTGGCAAAACACCCATACACACAAAATAATAAGAAATTAAGTTGAAAAATTTTAAAGAGCTCTGGGAGTGGGGATGGGGAGCAAAAGGCAAGGTAAGAAGTATTTTAAGTGTATCTAACCTTTTGATATCATGACACTACTTTTGGTAGCAAGAACTGCACAAGTTATACACACATACAAAACCACAACAAACCTCACAATGTTTTAATTATATACTAATTGTGTTGGGCTGTATTCATAGCTGCCCTGGGGTGCACACAGCCCAGAGGCTGAAGGTTGGGCATGCTGGAGAGGGAGAAGAACTTAGCGTGAGCTGGGGGATCTGTTGTATGGAGGAGTGAAGGAGGTTGCAGTGATAAGGATGATGCCCACGTCTTTAATTTTGCTGATAAGACGGACTTCAGTGTCCATCCATGGGGCTGGGATCTAGACTAAAGACAAAGGGCACTGAGGAGGGTGGGACAATGATCAGAACGGGGAAGGCAGGGACATGACACCTCCCCTTCACCCATCTACTGAATATGGTGCTGTTGAGCCTCAGTTTTCCAGGAACTTAGGGTCCAGGAGGCCAGAGACATTCACAGCAAACCATAGCACAGGGCACTACGGGCTCAACACAGGGAAAACCAAAATGGACGGGAAATCCTACTGCTGCCTCAAGCTGCGCCAGCCAGAAACCGGCAACTCAAGAGGAAACACTCATTTGTACCTGCGCCTTCTTTCTCGGGGTTGGCCGGTTCCTACTATCCCACTCCCCTAAAACGAAGTCAGGGGCGGTAATGAGAAATGACAGCAGGGGAGAAACACCAGCGTCCAATGAGCAACAGGTGGTAAGGCTGTCAGCTGGAATCAGCATCCTGAAGCCCGGGAGGCTGGAGCTGCAGCTACGTGGGGCAGACAAGTGGATCAGTGACACTCACTGCTCACACAGGTTTGTGGCCTTCTGCTTACCCACTGCATATTTCCACAGCAGTCTAGAAGTCTGGACTACTGCTGTATCTGCAAGCGCAGGCCCAGGCTTACATTCTTTCCCCACAGCCCAGGCCTCAAGCAGCAGCCTGCCGGTCTAGCTTCCCATCAATCCTCTTCATTTTATCTCAGTAAGATGACATTCAAACACTCTCCAGAAAATCAATACGCTCTGAGCTTTGCTGCATCAGCAGGGCCACTCAGTGCCTGAGAGGATGGCCACTGCCAACCCGTCTCAGAGGTCCCCATCCGGCAAGAGTGGGCCTTCCCTGGACAATATGAAAGGTGGGCGAATTGCTATAAGTTGGGCTACCTCAAATGTCCGAGGACCACACTTTATCACATGGGAGGGAACTTGTGGATGGTTTTCACTCTCCAAGTCCTTCATGTGTAGAAAAGAAAGGAAGTGATGAAGACCCTAGATCTCTTAGGGTCGATGGCCAGAGCCTGTCCATCTCTCTGCCCTTCTCCACAGAGCCTAAACTACAAGGTCTTCTGAGAAAAGCACACCCAGGAAATAGGTTTTATAAAAGCAAGGTTGGCTGTTCTCCGAAGTTGGGGGAAAATGAATTCTAGAATCCCACCACTTGTCTCTGTCATCTGATCTCCTTACACCTCACTCTCCTGAGCTATGCCACAGGAGCACAGACGGCGGAACCTGGTAGATAAAACCAGGTACTGGGCTCCAGGTAAGGGGTTATCTGTTGTAGTCTGGATGTTGGGTGTCCCCTAATGGTTTTAACAAAGGAGGGTGGCCATATTGGGAGGTCCTTAGGTCAATGTGGTCTACACCCTGACCCCTTCTATCTCTCCCTGTTTCACAACTCCTGTGGTGAACAGTTATGTTTGACCATGCATTCCCACCATGCTGGGCTGCCTTATATAGCCCCAAAGCAATGAGGCTAGCTGGTCATAACTGGAACCCCCAAACTGGTCCAGACCGTACTCTCTGGCTTTCTAAGTTCATTATCTCAGACACTGTGCTACACTGCTACAAAGCTGGTTATCACGAAACAGTTAGCTGTCAGCTATAGTGGCGCACGCCTATCGTCCCCGAGCTTGAGGGGCTAGGGCAGGAGGAAAGCCTTTGGGTCAGGCCAGGCTAGTCGACACAGCACCTCATCTACAAAACTGAGAAAGAGGCTAGAGAAATGGTTCAGAAGTTAAGAGCATGTACTGCTTTTCCAGAGGACCCGAGTTCAGGACACAACTCCAGGAGATCTGACATCCACTTCTGGCCTCCATGGGTACCTGCACTCAAGTGTACAGACACAGACACACACCCATACTTTAAAAAAAAAAAAAAAAGAACTTAAAATAATAAAAGTGTGGGAGCCCGTTCTCGGGTTCCTTGTGGCTTTACCCAGCAGGTCTGCATAGAGGATGATTAGGACCACGGGTGCAGGTGTCTGGGACGGTCTGCACTTGGCTGTGCTGGGGGAGGAGGTCTTTTGCTCCACCCCTTGGCGTCTCTATAAAAACCCTGGGGCAGAGACAGTCAGGCTCGTTGGAAAAGGTTCCAGGCCCTCTCGAGGCTATCCTTTATTTTCTATCTGTTTATCTCCGCAATATTCTCTGCAATAAATCCTTCTATCTAATATTTCCTGCTGCTCACACTCAAGAAAACTCTGGGGAACTGTGGGGGTGGATGGGTAAACGTCCCACATAAAAGAAACAAAATAAAATTAGCATAAGAACATCCTGAATCAACTTTGGCTCTAAATTCACACTAAAGAGACTATTCTATTACCTAAGGGTATAAAGTGTGCTAAGCAGAATGTGCACATGGGTGCAATGTTGGCATGACTGCTATGGGGTAACCAACTGCTTTCTATTTGGATCTGAGGCCTGCTTCACAGGAAGGAGTCCATGCCTGGTACTCTAAACCTGGTCAAAATTCATGACTGGGAGGCCACAAGCCCTAGAAGAGGAATCTGCTATGATTGTTCTGATAAATGGACATGTTGTCAAATTGCCTTCTAAATATCCATAGATATTACATGTCTACATATAGATATATATTTTATATCTATATCCAAAGATTAGCACAGTTCTCAACCTTTATCAGGGTAGCTTCTCTATGCAGTGGACAACAGTCAATGCAGAGATACATAACTCGTCAAAGTGCTGAGAACATGTGACTGCTGATGTCTAAAGGTTCATCTACATCAATCCCTACAAGGCTCAGGGAACATCCTGGAAGAGGGAGCAGAAAGACTGTAAGAGCCTGAAGATTGGTAGGAGTGCTGTGAGGACGCTGTCTCCTGGACATGACAGGGTCCTTTCGCTTATAAATTCACTACAGCAGTTACAGTTCCCTCCACAATATGCACACTAGATCAAACCTGCCAAAAATTCCAGCGTGGATTCTGGAAGACCTAACAAGTCTCCACATCTAGCTTAGATGCTGTTATTGGCAACTGGTGGCTGGTGGAGGAGGGAATCATTTTTCTTTGTGGGTGTTGCTTCGGGTAAGGTACCTATGATCACGCAGGTAGCACTGACTGTACCCAGGAGATTATAGATGATTAAAAAAAAAAAAAAAAAAGGGCAAGAAGGTAGGAGAGGTCCAGGAGGAGTGGGAGGGAGATACAGTGTATATATGTATGAGACGGTCAAATAATTTTGAAAAAGTCTAAAAGGACCATATTATGAAAGCAGAAAATGTTGCATTTCATTAGTGAAATGCCGTGGTTAGCACACTGAAGGTCCTATTAGGTGGGACCGGTTTTCACATTAAGTGGACTTGAGTTATTGCTGAATACTAGAAACTGTCCCTGGAGGGAAAAGATATCACAGCCATGTAAATGGCAAAGCCATGTTCTGTTGTACATCTAAGTGTGACATTAAGAGACAAGATGAGAAAAATCAAGTTCTATATCAGAGAGGATAGGAACAGCCTGGGAAAATTCTGGCCTTCTCTCCTGGCAGGGGAGGAATGAATGGGGTGGGCATCACTAACAACTATGTGTGTAGAGAATCTCAAGGCTTTTATTTGTGTGTGCACATGTGTGTTGATGCATGTGTATTCATGTGTGGAAGTCAGGGGTCATGTTGGATATCTTCCTCAGTCTTCTTATTTTTGGAGACTGGTTCTTTCACTGATTCTGGCCAGCCAGTGGGCTCTGAGAGCCTGCCTTAGCTTCCACAGTGCCGGGTTAGAGGAGCAGGCTCAGGTTCTCAGGACTGCGTGGCAAGAACCTTACTGACTAAGCCAGCTCCTCAGTCCCCAACCCAAATTTTCTGTGCTGGCTGATAGAACTCAACTTCTTCAAGTTGATACGGAGTCTTTGTGGCACTGAGCACACACCCAGAGCGGCTCTGCTCACCTAATTCTAGGAGAGACCTGACTTCTTTTTGACTTACTACCTAAGGCTTCTTGGTAGGAAAATATGCTGGAATCTGGGAGTGGAGTGGAAAGGTGCAGATGTTTTACATGGCAAAGGAATGACCGACTTCCTTTTGCTAAAACATCCACTCAACTGTAATTCCATTCACAAGTCCCTAACCCGGGACCACAGGTCTCTAAGGGACCCATGAATGGAATTCGGGTGGTTTCAGATGGAAAACAAATCATACCTCTTTTCACCAGTTTCTCACCGAAGTTGAGCACTTATATCACTGATTAATGTGGGGGAAACCCAGTAGCTAGCAGGCACTGTGACTGTCAGCAATAAAAATTGGTATGTTTATTGCACACTATTATTGTTGCAATTTAAACCAAGGATTGTGAAGTTTTTTTTTTTCTATAAGGGTCCAGATGGCAAATATTTTAGGGTTTGAGGACCATACTAGACTCTGCTCTTATAGAATGAAAGCAGACCTAATAATATACATAGATGTGAACATGGCTGTGTTCCAATAAAACTTTATTTATAAAAGCAGTCTGTGGATTATTGATTGCTCATTTTTGGTGTTCACATATTACAACTTTGAAAGTATGGTTGTAATTAATTCTGATCATTTACTAAGTTAAAAAAAGTACATATATATAATATATATATTACTATGCCATAAATATGTGGTTATTTAAAATATATTAGTAATTATATTTCTACAAATTTTATTTTACTCATTTAAAAATATTCTGAGAAGCTAGAAACATAGCTCATTTGGAAGAGTGCCTGCTTGCCTAGCATGCACAAAGCCCTAAGTCTGACCTCTGGCATTACATAAAACCAGGTATATGCCCGTTTTCCCAGGACTTGAGAGGCAGAGAAAAGAGGATCTTCTGATCATCGTTATCCTTAGCTAAAAAGCTAGTGTGAGCACAGTGTGTGAGAGGTGAGATACTGCCTCAAAAATCAGTAACAAATTAGGGGCTAGAGAGAGGGCTCAGCAGTGAAAAGATCCTACTGCTTTTGCAGAGGACCAGTGTTCCTATTACCCACACCAGGTCCTAACCACCTGTAGTCCCCAGCTCTAAGAGACCTGACACCTCTGTCCCCACGGGCACCTGCAAGCATGCTTTCATGCCCCTCCCCACCATTCATATAATTGAAAAAAAACAAATTTAAAAAATTTATTGCTAGGCATGGTTGCTGTGGGATGGTCTGTATGGCAAATGTGTTGCTGATTGGTCAATAAATAAAACACTGATTGGCCATTGGCTAGGCAGGAAGTATAGGCGGGACAAGGAGGAGAATAAAGCTGGGAAGTGGAAGGCTGAGTCAGAGAGACACTGCCAGCCGCCACGATGACAAACAGCATGTGAAGATGCCTGGTAAGCCACGAGCCATGTGGCAAGGTATAGATTAATGGAAATGGATTAATTTAAGCTGTAAGAACAGTTAGCAAGAAGCCTGCCACGGCCATACAGTTTGTAACCAATATAAGTCTCTGTGTTTACTTGGTCGGGTCTGAGCGGCTGTGGGACTGGCAGTTGAGAGAGATTTGCCCTGACCCTGGGCCAGGCAGGAAAACTCTAGCTACACATGGTGGCACAGGCTTTTAGTTACTGTATTTGGGAAGCAGAAGCAGGTGGAACTCTGTGAGTTTGAGGCCAGCCTGGTCTACACAGTGAGACCCTGTCTCAAAATAAATACTATTCCAAGAAGGGCTCTCTAGGTTTCACCAGGTTGCCAGCAGCCCACGGCATGAGGATGAAGATGCCTTGCATGTCACAGAAGTAAGTGCATATTTACAAATGACTGGTGAGCGGAGAAGTTATGAGTACAGATAGCACAACAAAATCGGAGAGGCATGAGGAAAGACAGCTAATGAGACTGGAAATAAAAACTCCGAACTTTCTACTGCAGTTGATGGAATGAAATAAAAAGTGAGAAAAGGAGAGCAAGAATCCCCCCCCCCCCCGCCCCCATACATTTCTTCTCTCATCCTGCCTCTCTGTGCCATGCTGCAACACCACAGTCTCCTAGTGGGTCTGTCCTTGTCGTTAAGCACCACATCCTGTAGATCCCAAATCAAAATCCACCATGCTGATGATTTCCCGCCTTGAGTCACCTCAATAACGTCTCCTGTAGCCTTGTGGGAGCCGATGGAGTGAGCTTACTCTTTGAAGGGGTCAGGAAGGAATTGCAGGGGAGGAGGGCAGGCATGGGGACCAGACATTGTCTCTGCCCGATGGAGGTTTAAACCACACGAAAATATCCTTAGGGTTTTGCACAGTAAAACCATGTGGGACTCCAGCCAGCAAGTCCCATCATCCCTGAAGATCCGCTCTTTTGTCTTTAGGCAGAGCTGTATTTACTTCTAGTAACAGGACAGCAAAATATAATGGGAGGAGAAAAGGACCTTCTGCCTCAAGTTGAACTAAATAGCTCTGGGTTACATTTACAATTTTAATAAACTGATTTGTCAAAACTGTCAGAATCAAGGGAGATCATCTGGATACCAGATGAACAAAAATATCTGTAATTATAAGTTGTCCATTTTTCTCTTTCATCTTCTATATATGTATCTGTGAGTGGCCACATATTTTCATGCACGTACGTACACATAAATTTTACATCATTAAAAAAACCCTGTCATAATAGAATTCAGGAAAGTAGAAAATACAGTTCTCCTGGGAGGGTACGGGGACCTGAAGGCTAGGCTGCCCTCCCCGTCTCAGGACTGACATCCTTTTACTGAACTCTGTGGTCAGAGCCCAAACATTTCATTTTGCTACCACCTGGATCATGCCTGATCCTTTCACATCACTGGCTGTGTGACCACAGACATGTAACTCAACCTCTCTGGATCTCCGACACATGTGAGAAAAACATTTTTTTTTTTGGTTTTTTCGAGACAGGGTTTCTCTGTGTAGCTTTGCGCCTTTCCTGGAACTCACTCTGTAGCCCAGGCTGGCCTCGAACTCACAGAGATCCGCCTGGCTCTGCCTCCCGAGTGCTGGGATTAAAGGCGTGTGCCACCACCGCCCGGCAAAAAACAAATATTTTGATACAAGGTGCCAGCAGAAAGTGACAACCAATGGCTTCTTTTGAAAAGAATCTCAGGCCTTCTAAAAAAATGCTATGGAAATGCCCTGTTACATGAATAAATTCAAACACTATCACAACACTTTACTCAGAATCCCATCTTTTGCAATGTAAGGTTTTTTTTTTTAATGTCTCTTTCCGTCCCCCCCCCCCCCCCCCCCCCCCCCCCCCCCCCGTTTTCTTTTTTAGACAGGGTCTCACAGGTCCTAGACTGGCCTCAATTTACTATGTAGCTAATGATGACTCCTGATCCTCCTGTCTCTCCTTGAGGACTGGGATTACAGGTTTCTACCACTTGCCCTGTTTGCAATGTTAAGTCTTAAATCACGTGACATTTAACTGGCAGATGACCTGCATTTGAGGGCACTGAACTGCCTGTTGCCATAGAAGCAGAGGAGCGATAAGAATAACTATGGAGGAGGCAGCCTAAGATACAGAAATTGATAGGGATTCGCCTCTTAGGTCTCTCTCTGGGGAGGCCTGGGCTCTGAATCTCCTTTGGAAGAACATAGAAAAGCTGAAACTAGTCACCCATGATCTTCATCATAACCACTCACAGGGAAACTCTGGAGTTCACAGACACTTCCCCTATCCCAGCCCCCAAATCCTGTTCATTTCTTTTTATTTAAATTTTAAGATTATAAGAAACACAGTCCCTAGATGAAAATGGTTAGAAATCCAAGTAGATGCTTGTTGTCTTATTGTTGGTTTCTTTGGGGAAGTATAGTTGATTTTTAACCCTGACATCCTAAATGAAGCCCAGTGGGTCAGAACTGCACTGAGTGTCTCCAGAGACAGTCCAGCCCTACTACTTATCCCAGCACACCATGTGCACATTACTGAAGTGGTCTGTTGATGGACAGGCCTGAATCTTTGGTGATAAAGGAGAATCTACTACTCTAAGCAAGATTCATGCACTGTTCAAACCAGAAACGGACAGAGATATGAATGAAAGTGTTGAATGTGACCCTAGACATCTGCTGGGATGAGCGCTTAACTTTTTGAGGAACAAGGCTAAATCTTCAGAGGATAACTGACTTGTCCAAGACCCTGTCTAGAGTTATGAGTCCATTTTACTTTGAATTTGATCAATGGTTTCTCTGCAGCACTTGGAGACTTTTTTTTTTTTTTTTCAGGGTCTTGCATCATAGCTCAGGCTGTCTTAAACATTTGATCCTTGTATCTGGTCTTCAAAACGTTAGGATTACAGATGTGCAGCACCACACCTAGCTTGAACACTTTAGAGATTTTTGCTTTTTAATCTTTGTGTGGTGTGTGTGTGTGTGTGTGTGTGTGTGTGTGTGTGCATAGGTCATAGGACATTGGCTGCTGCTTACAGCCTTTCATCTTGTTTCTCTTGTGGCTTGCTACCTTGTATGCAGGCAAGCCTTCGGAAAGTTTCCCGCCTCTACTTCCTGTCTCCAGGTAGGAGTGCTGGGGTTACAGACAACTGCCACGGCACCAGCTTTATGTGGGTTCTGGAATTCCGAACTTAGGTCCTCAGACATCTGTGGCAAACACTCTGCCCCCTGAACCATCATCTCCCTAGCCCTGATACCTTCTTCTTTAAGTGTTGAAGTCCCCTAGAATGTGTTACTAACCATGGACAGATTAACCAGTTACTGGACAGAAGAGATTGTCAGGGTGAACACGTGTGTACGTTTTTCTACACTCCCCGCTCCACCCTCTTCTTCTGATTCAGCTTGCCTGGATTTGGCTCTGCCCATCCATCCTTAGGGACCCACAGCAGACTAACCTCTCCACCAGTGAGAACACCTGGGCAAGGATTTCTCCAAGCTTCTTTGCTGATCCCCACAGGGGTCTAGGTCTCTGTGACCGCTGCTTTAATCATTTGCTAATTTGCTTAAACATCTGGTCAAATTATGGAAAATAATCTCAATAAGAGAGTTTATGCTAACTTCTCTTAGATGCTGAGAGTTCCCACATGCCTTTATCCAAGTCCCCACCCCCAACAAAGCATTGCATAGTCTACATCAATAAAGAGAAGTCAAAAAAAGGTGTGTGACTTTGGACCCGATTTCTTTCAGTAGTGCTGGTGGTGGCTACACACACACACACACAGACACACCCTACCTTCTTTCTCTTTTTCAGCACTGGGGGAGGAACCCACAGCCTCTGGAATCGCATGCACACTAGCACGCATACTGAGCAAGTGCTCTGCACTAGGCTGCACTCCCAGCCCTCTTGGTTTTTCTTTAAGCTCTTTAGACCTAGTGTTTCAGAGTAGACATCTTCCATCCGCCCTCCATCTTCATACACACCTTTACTTTCTACTGTCAAGCCAGAACTTACCTTTCCTGGACTCTCATCTTCTATCTACAGGCCCCGCCATGCCACAGACTCCATTGGAATCTGTCCACATTTTGGCACCCCTCTCCATGCCTATGACTACCTCTTAACTTCAGGCAGTGGTTCCTCTTCACCAAGACTGATGTAGCTTCTACCAGATGGATTTTCTGGATCCATCCTCCTCAATGCCTTTCCCAACTCTAGTCAGAGTAGGTTTTCTAGAACACATCTATGCTATCATCCCGTATAAAATCCCATGAGGGCTACCCACAGCCTCACTGCCATGACATCCAAGCTCCTCACGGCCAGCTTGTCTTACTGCTCCTACCTTATCTCCTCCAACTGTAAGGATGCACATCCTGCAAGCTGGCTTTACTCAGCTAAATGGAGTCCATCTGTCCCCTTCTCCTACGGACATTGTGTATGCTCTGTTGGGCCCATTGAACCACCGTCTGGCTCAGCCTAACTTGGTTTTTAAGACTTGTTTCAAGTCTCAGTTTCAAAAGGAAGTCCCACTAGGTACATGGCTGGTACTCAACAAGTTGTTGACCAAATGAATAAAGTAAACGAAATGGAATACACACTGTTGTAAATGCATCTCCTTCCTACCCAGACAGGGCCGCTGCAGAGGGAGGAGAAAGCAGACGGGCTAGGGAACAGACTCGAGCTGGAGATGATGATGCCCAGGTGGCATGGATGCATGTATCAATGCCACAATCTTTCTTTTCCCTTAAAAGAGAGAAAGAATCCTAAAGTAGGAAAGTCTTTCCACAGAAGGCCTGACGTTTGGAATAGAAACTTCAAACAATGACAGACATCTCAACAAGATTGACCTTTTGATTTGTTTGGCAGCAGAAAGAGGTTCTCCAATAGAAGGGTGAGGAACTGGAGGGTGGGGAGATGTGCCTGTGGCATACACCTGAGTACTTGAGTTTAGATCCCCAGCATATACATGGAAGGCAAATAGCTGGGTGGGATGGAATATGGCCTGGAACCCCATGGCTGAGGCGGAGACAGGCATAACCCAGGGGGCTCACTGGACAGGTAGTTTACCAAAATCCGTGACCTCCAGGTTCAGTGAGAGATTCTGTCTCAAAAACTAAGGTGGGGAATGACCCAGAAAGTCACCAGTGTTGACCTCTGGCCTCCACATGTTCACGCACACCCCTAACCACACACAAATGTGAAGAAGAGACCGAAGGACTTCCATCCGGAAGGTGCCGCTCAGGCTCTACAGTGGCAGAGAGCTCATGGTAGCTTCTCCCAGAGAGACACAGTTACTCCTCCACCAGGACTCTCCCTGTCCTTCACCCTGGGGATAGTGGTAGGCAATGGCAGTCTTGGAGCCAGAACCATTCCCACCCTCCTCCTAGGAGGCAAACTGCTTTCTGACAGAAGTTCCTGTCATGAATACCTTGGGCTCTGATCACCTGCTCTGTAGACAGCCCTTCACTTGAATATTAGGAGGACAGATGCTGACTAGAATGCACCATCACTCCAGATGTTGTGGCCCACTTCAAGGGTGTTGCCTGTCCAGACTGCCCACCTCCAGCAGTTTACCATGATACATAACCTCTGAAGGGAAGACACACATCTCAGTGGGAAACTGTGTTCCCCAAACAAGGTCTGCTCAAGCAGCAGGAACTATTTAAAAGGCAGGGTTCTCATCTTATCTCCTTCTCAAAGCATCGGCCGTAGCTGGCAGCAGTGATGTTATCCATGACTTTGGCCTCATGGGTAGAAGTGTTCTTTACTTCCTGCATTACCAAGGTGGCTGAATGCTTAACTGCTCTGCTATTCTGTAGACTCCAGTGGAGTAGAGTGGACTAGCCATGGGGCAAAGGCCTCAAAAGCAAGGAACCCTATCTCAAGAGAAATAAATAGCTTTATGTTTGGAAGTCTCATTTCATTTCAGCCATCAGCTGCAGGCTAAATCCGAATGAGTGGGACTGGAATGTCTCCACGCTGTTCTGTCACTCTGATTCAAGAATCCTGACACACCCAGGGCAGGAGGGATGAAGTACAGCAGTACCCAGTGGGACCAGCGCTGCTGCCACCCCAACCTGGGTCTGAACACCATCTGTGCTTCTCAAGGCCGGTCAGAGCCAGCTGCCCACTAACACCTGAAGAAGTTCATTAAAGGAGCACCAGACA
Organism: Peromyscus californicus insignis; assembly: GCF_007827085.1. Classification (NCBI taxonomy): domain Eukaryota; kingdom Metazoa; phylum Chordata; class Mammalia; order Rodentia; family Cricetidae; genus Peromyscus; species Peromyscus californicus. Next base: position 37,023,456 of record NW_026294551.1, read on the forward strand.
AAAGCTCCACTTCTTATCCCTGCTCAGGCTTCCTGAACCCAAACGACCAGTGTGGAATTTTTTAATAACAAAAGGAATTCTGAATACCATGGTGTGGCTAGCATAACTCTGTTTGTTCCTCATGGAACCTAATGTGATGTTTAAAGAGACTTGGGATGTTCTTCCGTCCTGGCCTGGGAGGATGTTCTTTGCCCTTCAGGATAGAGACATAGTACTACTGTACATCTGGGGGCAAGAATAAAAACACAAGGCATTCTACCTTTGGAGTTGGCATTTCTTCTATATGTTTATTGTCTTCATTTATTTAATTAAAAAAGACTTATTTTATATGTATGAGTGTTTGCTTGCTTTTTATGTACGGGCCTGTGGAGGCCAGAAGAGGGTGTTGGATCCCCTGAAATTGGGAGTTACTGACAGTTGTGAACCACCAGGTCGGTGCTGGGAACCGAACCTAGGTGCTCTGCAAGAAGAGCAAGTGCTTTTAATCCCCGAGCCCGCTCTCCAGCCCTGTTATTGAATTCTATGTAGCCCATGTTGACCTCTGATTTACAATCCTCCTGACGTTGCCTCTCAAGCAGCTGGGTTAAAAGCATCTCCATGCTTAGTTTATTCTTTTTTTCAAACAGGCCTTGGTTGTGGCCAGAAGTCTGCAGTGCACCTGCATCCTGATCACAGACACTGCGACCTACTGAAGTGCAATTTCTAGTTGATCTCCGGAATCCCACTGCACAGGAGGGAGAGGACACACGCCATGTGCAGATCAGCACACTCTCCCAACACCGTTCTCCTCTCTGGTGGACTTGACCACTACTGATGCCTGATCCCACGGTGATGACCTGAGGGTGTGTGAGTTATTACCCGAGAATGCTTGGTTCCAAGTCACAGAATATGGAGACCTTGCTCTGCTTTCCTCTGCATGGACTTTCTTAGCACTCAGCAGATAGAGGCAAGAGTAGCAGAGGTTCAAGGTCGAGTTAGGGTATGGCTCAGTGGTTAGAGCACTTGCTGGGAAAGCAAGGGGACTCAGTTCAATCTCTAGCACCCACATAAAAGGCAGGTAGACACCTGTAACCCTAGAGCTAGGTGACAAAGACAGACAGATCCGGAAGTTTACAGGCCAGGCAGCCTACCCATAATGGTGAACTTCAGGCTTTAGTGACAGACCCTGACTCCAAACCAATAGGGTGGAAAGCAGCCCAGACTCCAGCCATCCTCCTGTGACCTCTGCCTGCACATGGGCATGTACACCTGCACAGTCATGTGGGCATACACTAGCTCAAACCCACCCACCACACACACAAAAGCAGTTCAAGGCCATCTTTGATTATGTAGGAAGTAAAGGCAGACTGAGTTATATGAGACCCTGCCTCAAACAAACGAAAATGAAAAAGTGGCCACTGATAAGTAAATAACCTTTCCACTCCTGTTCATGTAAGCAGTAGTCATTAAACTCAGTGAGGCACACATACTAAAAGACTTGACGGGGTGGGCAGGGGCCTGCCGGGAAGAAGGGCTTCAGTGAGGGGGGGGTGGTGGTGACGAGAGAGGGTAACGGGGAAACAGGATTCAAAATTATTATCTAAGTCAGAAACTGCCATGGGGGCAGGGGGAGAATGTTAGTGACAGTTGCTGATTTCTTTGTCTGTCCTTAACATGTCTGATGAACGGGCAGCTCTCATGGAGCTGGGGTTGGGGTAGTGTTTCAACTGGAGTAGACAAGGAAAGGGAGGAGAAAAGGAACCAGACCCTCCTGGGCTGGAACGACCAAAAGGGTTTCTTAGGCTGTGAGGTGAGTCCTTCTAAATATACATTGTGACCACACACACACACACACACACACACACACACACACACACCCCTGTCCTCTGCCCAGAAGGTTGGGGCCACATCTCTTCCGGCAGTCATCTGGACATGCTGCTGGTCTCGGAGCTTGCTCACGGGCTCTCAGCTCACAGCAATTCCCCACCAATCTTCAGCATTCTCTGGCATTTGTTCTTTGAGAAAGCATTATCAAAAAATTTTACACACATATCAAATAATGCATTTGTCAAGAATAACCTTCATAAATAACCTTTCTTCTGGCTTATGTGAACAATGGCCATTACTTGACTGTTTTGGATTTAATTGGAAAATTTTAAAGTTGAGGGGTTCAATTTTGCAAGTCCTCTCCATGTGCTGATGGAAAACAGACATCCCAGGTTGGTTTCACAGCACTCAAACTCCCATACTTTGTTCTCTCATGACATCATGCACCGACAGTTTGCAAACGACAGCGACTCATTCATTAAGGGTAAGCACCGTGGGCAAGAGTAGAGGCCCTTCAGGTCTTCCAATGTGGTCGTACCTGCCCAGCCCCCAAGCATACATAACCATTCTTTTCTCTTTAAATCAAACTAGAGGGTTGTCCACTCTTAACCTACCTGAAAACAAAAGAGAATACAGGAACTGCGGTGAGAGTAGGGAGAAACTTATCCACAGAAACCCCGGGGGACCCAGATTCCCGTCTCTGCAGGGTGAGTGGGTGCCAAGTTCTGCATCTCCACTGAATGATCCCAGCAGCTGCAGTGTGTGACTTGTGGCAACTCTTCTAGGATCTCAGAGGGTTCAAAGTCCTCCTGGCAGCTGCCTCCTGTCGCCCAACCCTGTAATGATTGAACCCCTTGTTCCTTTTATAGACTTGTTCTCTCCTAATAAAACACTAAATGCTGCTCTGAGCAACTGTTCCAGGATGGTTAGACACAAGCCTTCTCCTCTTCCTCCAAACCCTCCACTCCAGTATTTGCTCTCACAATGGACTCCTGTATAAACGGTCCTATCACACACACACACACACACACACACACACACACACACACACACACACACACACAGTCACACGGGCATTCACACAGGCATGCAAGTGAGCACACAAACATTCTCGTAAGCGCCTCTAAACCCCTTTAACAGACCTGAACTGTACATCCATTTCCAGCTTGTTTAAGAGCTGCTGCTTTAAAACTGGGCAGGCATCCTAGACCCAGGAAAGCATGCACGAAGCACAACCCCGCCATGAACGAAGAACCACAATTCACTGGGACAGGAATCTGCAGAAATGACACCTCCAAGCTGTCTGTCAGAAGAAAGAGCTTTGACCTGTCAGAATTTGGATGGGAAATGCTGCAAAATAAGCCATTTTTTTTCTTGGCAAATACGAACCACATTTGTAAGGTGTGAACTCTTTCCACACTCGAAAATGCAGATGGAAATCATATCATACCAGAACAATGAAAGAATCAGCTCAAAAAGGGTCACTAGATCTAAAATATACTGTATTTATGTATGAAATTACCAAAAAAAAAAACAAAAACAGAACAGGAAAGATTCCTAGCCCCTCTCAAATCTCACACTCTTTCCCCAACTCATACTCTGGGAACTACACAAATACAGTCAATTATTTTCCCTGAATCAAGTACAGCAATATTTAAAACTGACCCTCACTTTTAAAGCTTCACTATGACTTTACATTTAATCTACATTTGATTTTTCCCTCCTTTGAAACAGAATCTTGCTATGTAGCCCAGGCTGGTCTTGAATCTGTGATAATCCTCCTGCCTCAGCCTCTTGAGCTTACAGGCCTGGATCACCACAACCAGTTTGATTTACATTTTTACCTGTCTGTTGACGCCTGCAAGCTCCGGAGCGGGTGTGCGGACAGCTGTCTATTGACGGCAGCCAGCAAAGCGTCTGGTGGCAGAGTAGCTGTTAGTCAAAAGTTTGTTGAGGAAACAAACGAGACTAAAAACAAAACGGATTTGGCTTGTGGATAGTCGGCTAAAGCAGGCCCGCTAACAAAGTCCCTGAACCCTTTTGTGTTCCTCAGATTCTGAAAGCTTTTAATGAGGAATCCTACCCTCTTGAAATAATTCTGCTTAAGTAATTGCCATTTGACTAAAAAGGAAAAAACACAAAGAAGCTTCAGACTCTAAGGAGAAGTAGAAAATTAGAGGCAACCAAATCCTTTGTGTGGCTTTCCTTCATCCTGAGACCTCTCTGGAAGTATAAATTAAAACGTTATAATTGGTGATTTAAGATGTTAGCTCATGGTAAGTTTATTTTTCATTTAGCGCTAAGTATTTTATTCAAACTGATTTATTTTTCTATTATGACATTTTAAGAAACCTGTAAGCCAAGAGAGCGGCATAACGAAGGCCATGCGCTCATCATTAGCCGTACAAATCAGCAGCCCTCGCCACTCTGATGTCACCTACAGAAACTAGTTTCGACTTCAGCTTTGTGACAGTCAGACTGCTGCCAGCGCTAGCCAATTAGTTTATAATTACTATGGACTTCTAGGTCTTGAGAAACCTCCCACTTGGAAGGTGGAAGTTTTGAGCCAAAATATGACATTTGACATGGTTGCAGCTGCTTGAAATATGTCTTCATTAAAGTCAGATGAAGGAGATAAGTCTCCAAACCAACACAAAGTTTGCATTTTTTTCTTTTAAGTACAAAAGTAGAACTCTTTCCCTGCCTGTACTCCCTCCTGAGTCCCCTCCTCTCCGCCCCACTTCTCTCTGGGCCCTTCCTACTTTCTAAAACATTTAGCCATGAGTGTATTCCCAGACACGCTCTTTTGCTCTTATTAATGTTCACGCCATTTTCCCAGTGCCCCAGTTCACTCTTTGAAGGAGCCAGAAGGCAAGGACACAGGGCGACATAAACTCTCAAACAAGTTGAGTCTTAGGAACGGACCTTTATACCTTTCTCTCCTCGCTCTCTCCCTTTTTTTATGGCTTAAGATGGTGCAAAAATGTTACTTACTCCCTAAACAGTTATTAGTCTCCGTAATGTAACATAACAGATACTTTCTAAATCCTTTTAGCCTTCTCCCCCTTACTGGAAAGATCATCTTTTATATATATATATATATTTCAAAGTGGATTTAATAAAGAAAGGAGTGCTGTTAAAGTAATACGTGAGGCTTTGACATTAAGCAGTGCAACCCTGTGGAGTCGGCAAGAACAGGGCCTCTAATCTCCAGTGATTTATAGAAGCTCTTCCTTCATCTCTGTACTTGGGGAGGGCCAAAAAGTTTAGAGACAGCCTGGCGTCCCTCGTACTCCACACCACTAACTCCTGCTGGCCAGTCTGCCTGCTAAAACTTTTAACCCTGGAGCTGCCGCCGGAGCTGAACACCATTAAAGCCCGGTTATTTGCTTTCAGAAGACAGAGCGGTTTCATGTTGCAGTAATGCACAGGGAGGTAAACATCCATGCTGGAGGTTGAGAAGTTACAAATAAAGGCAGAAGGGACGCTCAGAATCAAATGAGGCTGGAGAAGGTCAGAAGCCCCTAGCCAGAATGAGAGGTACTGGCTCTGCATGCCCTCTCCACAGCCACCAGCTCAAGCTGAGGTCTGGTGACACAGTCTCTCCTCCATAACATTTAGAACTATAACTCAAGGTCACAGTTCCAGGATGACATTAGAAGGGCCAGACAACATGAACAGTCAGAAACAAGTCATTCTACCAAGTGGACTAAGGGGTGGGAAGGAAGGCGAGCTTGCACTGGGCCTTGACCAAGAGAGGACAAAAAGCTGGGGCACTGGGGCCTGTGTGGCCCTTCTAGCGTGAAAGACGCTAGGACGAGGACACTGGTGATTTTTAAATAGATACACACCATGAGCATGGTTCTCTCTCCACCCAACCCTGTCTCCTTCAAAACCCTAGTCTTTTGGGCCAAGGTCTTTAATACTAAGGTACCCCCAAAACACTAGCAAGCACTTGCACCCCACCAGGATCTGGTGCTTCAGAGCAGAGCACCAAGCCTGCTGTAAGGATTGGCATCCAAGGCTCCCTCAGAGAGGCTGCATTAAAACCATCAGGGAAACATCTTGATGGTTGGGTTGGTCACGTAATATGGTTGCTGTGGACTTGGCACAGCTTGTCTTCTCTCTCTCTGGGCTTGCTATATGACACAGGCTAGCCTTGAACTTACAATCCTCCTTCCTCAGCATCCCGGGTGCAGAGATTGCAGATGTGCATGGGTTGACTCTATCAGTTTGATCAGGGGCCACCCCTCCTAACCCACCAGGAAAGAAAGGTCTTGGATGGAGCTGCATCTCTTAAAAGATGAGAGTGCCAACTTCTGCTGATAAGACCTGGGGTATGAAGGAGGAGGTGCATGCTGGCCTGAGGCTAGGACAGTCTGTGGCAGACATGGCCCCAGGACAAAGCTCTTGAACTTGATAATTTAGGGCCTTGCTGCTTAGTCTGTTTCTGACAAGAAAAGACACCGAGCCCCATTTAAGAGGCTTTCTGGAATCAAGTCCACAGGTGAAGAAGACTAACAAAGATCAATATTGCACACTTCAGGCCAGGTCACAAAACTCCTGGCTGCATCAGTCAGCCCATCTGAAGAGACGGAAGTGATTTGTTCCACAGGCCATGGCCAAACTGTGAGAAAGTCATCCCCAGAGCCTAGGACCTACAGCCCAGCACTCCTTGATGAAGGAAAGTGATTACCAGGTGAGGCTGTGTAGCTGTAAGAACCGAGTTCAAGCCCTGGCTCCTCCACATCTGTGGGATCACTGATGAGTTCTGACATTATCTGACTCTCCTTAAAAACAGGAATAATTACACTATTGAATGCTCTGAGGTCATGAGGGAGAATGAAAGACAGTGGACCATCTGCACCCTGGACAGATATGAACATGGTGTTTTATGACTGTTTCCAGAGACAAGATGGACCCAAGGACTAGCAAGCACACTCTTCTGGAATAGCACACGGTCCTGAGCGGACTCCAAACTGTTATGAACCAGCGCAGTATGGCAGACAGCTCACCCCCTGCTCCTGACTTCTGCCACAGCACACACTGCATTTGCTTGTTATTTCTCTCGGCCACTCTGTCTGCTTCTATGAGATAGTCTCGAAGGCTACAGACCAGAGCCTAGTCCGAGCTGTATCTCTAGGGTCTGACTCAGTAGGTGGCCCATAAGAAGCCACAGAATGAGAAAGAAGTGAATAGAGTTTGGTAGGCCTAGACAACATTCCCTGTCTTCACCAGCTCTGGCCAGGATCTCTGCAGTGTAACTTGTCTAAATAGGCTCTGCCTTCTCGCTCAAAGCCCAGGGCGGAATTTAGAGAACAGACATATTTACGGTTCAACCTCCTCTGAAGGTGACACACTCATGGAACCCTCTGGCTGCTCTGGGAACCACTTTCACAGGGTGAGAAGTGAGTAGTTAACTCACCCTGCTAACAGCATTCCCACCCATGCTGGCAACTGTAAGCACTCTCGCCTGGTGTGAAGATCCCTATGCCATGCTGGGTTTTTTGGGCCCACACCAAGCAAAAGCACACTAATGTGTGAAACCTGGAGAAACCCCACCTAGAGCTGATTGTGGATGGCCTCCAGGGTCATAAACACCAAGTCACTTCCCAACCCTGCTGGCTGCCCATGGCCCAGGCCTTCAGTGGGACCAATCTTCCCCAGCATAGAAGGAGCCTGCACCAATATCCATGCACCCATTGCTGCTTCGTCTGGCACAAATGCAGATTCAGAGACCTTGGGGGTGAGAGGAAATGGATCCTATTCCAGGCTCACCAAGGCAAAGACCCACCCTTGAATTTGAGCAAAGCAATCCTGGAGGAAGCTGTTCTGTGGCGATCTGTTGATTCACACCACCCACTGGGAACTTTTCTGGGGAGATCTTCCCATCAGTTGTTCCCTTTTATGAAAGATTTCTGGTTCCTTGTGAAAAAAGGGTGTCATGATATTCTGACAGCCAGTGCCTGGAGCTGGTTTAGTTTCCAAGATCTCACAAGGCAGATTCCAATGCACCAAAGCTCCAATTATTTGTTTACTTTCTCATTTTACAGGATGACCTTGGACTCACTACGTACCTGAGGATGGCCATGAACTTCCTGATCCTCCCACTTATAGGCACGTCCCACTACACTGGGTTTTAATTTATGTGGTGCTGAGGATGGAACCCAGGGCTTTGTGTATGGCTAGGCAAGCATTCCACCAACTGAGCTCACCCAGAGGTGAGACCAGAAGTAGGAAGAGAGATGTCAAGAGTGTCAGCTGCAGACTCTTTACCTTTGGGAAACTGCAGATCCCAGCGTCAGCCTCAACTCCCGGATAAACAAACCTTAGCGGCCACCCAGGGTACTTCAGTTTGTAAAAGGGCTTAGGAATGTAAATCACACAGGAGTGAAGTGTGATCCTAATTTGCACTTAATCAAAGCCAATTAGAGGTATATTGTTTACACAAAGCCCATGCATCTCAATTATGCCTAGCACAGCCCAAGACCGTTCTGAGTTCAGACCTTAATTCTGCTTAATTAGAGAAGTAAACATTTTCACCGGGTCAATCCTTCAGTCTGGTCTAGAGTATGTGGGAAAAGGCAACCAAGTTTGCGGAGTGTTTCACTTTAGGGCCAAGCAAGTGTAATTGAGACCTGTTGAGAACACCTGCAGAAAACAAAGAGCCGGTCTGGCCTCCGGTACCCAGGCTGGGAAGGTGCCGCTGTTGTAATCATGGGCACCTCGGGCATGCACTAAATAGCAACTTTGGTTCCCTTCCTTTTCTGCATTTTAGGACGACGAACTCAACACAGGGAGCTAAGCAGATCAAAGAACTCAACTTTAGTGCTGGTCAACACTTGGAGGGTAGCCAGTTTGGATCACTAGGTGGCAGGAGATACCCTGAGGTCAGTGCCAGTCAGTAGGCCTCAGGTCACAACCCATCAACAGAGGGGACAGGAATCTAGGACAACAGAGCTTGAGGAAAGCAAAGCCCCAAAGCCTGGGGAGGGCCTTGGTGACATCTGATTCAAAACCCCTCTCACAGGTCCATTTAGCAAACAGACAATGTCTAGGAGCTAGGAAAGGTCCCGCTCTAGGAAGCAGTAGGTCCTGTGAGGCCTGGCCAGGCACATTTCCTCACTAGTGACCGAGTCCCAGACAGATGACCTGCTCTTCTGCTGATTCTTCTGCATCTTGTAACAATCAACATGACCTTGGGAACAAGTGAACAAGGCAGACTGGCTGAAGAGCCTGGGAGAGTGAGGCCTGAACGCGGAAGGAACACAGCCATGGCCCGTGCTGCTGGCCGTGGAGCCTAAAAGTGAGTGGCGGCAACAGTCACCAGGTCTCCAGATCTCTCCAGCACAGGGGCACTTAAAGCCCACAGGGACTTGCACTTCTGTGACCACATCTGAACACGTGTCCTCTAAATTCATCTGGCCATCCCTCTGTCACTGTTCCTCCCGAGGAACAGTGGGAGTGGGAAAACAGAGCGACACAGAGTGTCCAGCATAGGGTGGGGGGATGTTTGGTGGATCGATTATTGGGAACCAAGACTATGTGGATTCAATGGTACTTTTCCAGCACCAATTATCATAGACACACTAAACCGTAAGTGAAACAGGAAGATCTCTGAAGGAAATAGGGCGTGCTAGCAAATGGCCTGGCGGCCCAGTGGGTTCTAATACACAAAGGAGAAGAGTGCAGCACATGACTCTGCAGCGCTACAGTGTTATTTAGATACAGGCTCCAACAGGCTTTCTTTAAACCTTTTTATAAAGGGGAAGATGGTTGGCTGTAGCTCGGTTGGTAGGGTGTGTACCAAGTATGCACAAGGCACCGGGTCCAATCATCCACGCCACATACAACGGCATGGTGGCACTGGTCTGTAATTCCAGTTCTTTCAAGCTGGAGGCAGGTGGGTCAGAAATTCAAGGTTATCCTCAGTCTCACAGTGAGTCTGAGACCCTTCCTTAAAAAGAGGGGAGTGAGGGAAGGCAAAAGTCACATGCATTTCCTCTCGCTGGAATGTATTCAATTACAGAGTTAGTTATACAAAATTTTTAATTCAACTAAAATGCTTAAAATGCACATTTTTGGTAGATAGATATTATATAATTTTTTTTTGTTTTTTTTTTTGTTTTTTGTTTTTCGAGACAGGGTTTCTCTGTGTAGCTTTGCGCCGTTCCTGGATCTCGCTCTGTAGACCAGGCTGGCCCCGAACTCACAAAGATCCGCCTGCCTCTGCCTCCCGAGTGCTGGAATTAAAGGCGTGTGCCACCACCGCCCGGCGATATTATATAATTTGAATAACTCATTGATCTGTGATAGATCTGAATAATGCTCCCAAAGTGAGATCTGAGAGACTTGTGCCTGGTCCACAATATCCTTCTCCAGTTAATTGTTTTATGTTTGTGTTTCTCAAAACAGCATCTCCCTATGTAGCTCAGGTTGGCTTGTGATCTTTCTGCTTCAGCCCTGTAAGTTCAGGGATGATGGGCACATCCCACCACAGCCATCCTTCCCTTACATTATTGATTTACAAGAACCAATCTAATTGCAACTTTTTTATGTATGTATGTATGTATGTATGTATGTATGTATGTATGTATGTATTTATTTATTATTTTTTCCCCCAAGACAGGGTTTCTCTGTGCAGCCCTGGCTGTCTTGGATCTTGCTCTGGAGACCAGGTTGGCCTCAAACTCACAGAGATCCACTTGCCTCTGCCTCCCGAGTGCTAGGATTAAAGGTGTGCGCTACCACTGCCCAGCCCAAACGCAACTTCTTTAGGTTGGGTGTTCAAGTCAGTTTTGAAATCTCCACAGGTCATGCTGTAGAATGTTCCCTCGTTGACACAGGAAGTCCCATCACACAGTAACCAACTTCCCAAGATTCTGCCTTTGAACTCTGTCAGCAAAATAAAAACAAACTGGGCTCTCTGATCCTGAATAGTTTCCAAATGTCCCGCCTACTTTTCATGATCTCATCCAGCTCTGAAGAAAGCCCAGCTCTCAGGGGAAGCCGATAGAGAGCCTCAGCTGCTCCTCCTTCTCCAGCTCCGCCCAAGGCTCAGGAAACCCTCCTACTGTTAAGGTGGTCCTGTGAAAATCATGAGATTTCACATTTGTGAGATTTGCTTTTTTCTAGAGACAAATGTTACTTCAAACCTAAGATCCATTATGGAAAATGAAAAAATCAAGTGTGAATTTGTTCACTAAAAAATGGTCCCGGGGTTGAGGATTTAGCTCAGTGGTAGAGTGCTTGCCTAGGAAGCGCAAGGCCCTGGGTTTGGTCCTCAGCTCTAGGGAAAAAAAAAAAAAAGGTGCCAAGTAATGCTTTAGATGTCAAAAGTCCTTTCTCATATGCTGACGTGAGATCTTATAAGCCATATACAGAAACTGCAAGGCATGGTGTGTGTGTGTGTGTGTGTGTGTGTGTGTGTGTGTGTGTGTGTGTGTGTGTACAGCCATCTACATGTGTAACGTTCTTGTACAAAGGAAGAGCTGGGGGACAGAAGTGAAGGGATACTATGAAAACAATCAACGAGAGGGAAACGGAGAAAGCCATTCCAAATATGATGCAAACTCCAGAAACTATTAAAGTTACTGAAATTTTAAAGACAAAATTTTAAAATGTTGCGTGGCAAAAATCTTACAAATATGCTCTAGGACCCCGAACAACTTGAATGAATGTAAACATGTAGAGCAAATTAAGAGCCAATTTGCTCAATTAAAGAAAATGCCTTCAAATCAACAAAAGACTAATAACCCACAGGAAAAAGGGCAGGGGCTGGAGGATGACTCAGTGGTTAGAACATCACAGTCTATTGTCCAGAGTATAAATTAGTGTAGCTAATATAAAGTACCAGATGGAAAGCTGATGATGTCATATGAAATTACAAAAAATATTTTGTGGTCACATATCTTTTGACTCGTGAATTCTGCTTCGAGGACCTAATTAGAGAGCTGCCTAGATGTATATATGTGCATTGTTATAAAATAACAAATACTCAGACTTGAATAATGATGTATCTGACGAAATATGGGTATAATGACACCCATTAGCACTATTTCTAAAAACGAAAGACTGAGCACTATCTGTATGTCCAACAAGAGGTGCTACTTAGAAAACCACCGTACCTCTGAAAATAAGAAGAAAAACTATAAATACCAAGGAAAGGAAAAAATGTCAAGATATATGCACATATGAAGTGGTGTTCCCAAGTGTGTGGTTCATGCCCAAACTCCCAACACTCAGGGTGCTGAGGTAAGAGGATCACCAGGGATTTGAAGCTAGCTTGGGCTACAGAGTGAATGCCACACCAGCCTGAGCTAGTGTGAAGCTCTGCCTCAAAAACAAAACAAAAAGAATGAGGGGAAAAAAAGGGGGTTGGGGATTTAGCTCAGTGGTAGAGTGCTTGCCTAGCAAGCGCAAGGCCCTGGGTTCAGTCCTCAGCTCCGGGGGGCGGGGGTGGGGGGGCGGGGGAGATTGAGGAGCCACACTAGCATGTCCTTTTAATGTGAAGAAAAAGCTAACAGGGATAAGATATGGGCTGGGGAGGTAACGACGTTTTTCACTCTATACTATTACGTGTCTAATTTTTTTTTCTTTTGGCACTTGGTCTTTAATACTTATTTAAAAAGCTGAGATAGCACAGAAATCAAATAAGTGAGTTGGGAGTGCTCAGAAAGACTTGAGCTTTCGCTCCATCTCTGATGCCCACATGAATGAGTATGGCAGACCGCTTCACTCTGTGCTGCCCATTTAAGAATTCATCTGTTGTGAGAGTATACTTGGAAGGGGTATGTGTCCTCTCTGGCCAGGCACACACATACACAACAGTCTCCATTTGTCCATGGGAATGAGCCTTCCAGTTCAAGTAACAAGAAGCTTTTCTGTCCATTATTTCATTAAATCCACACAAGCACTTTCCAAGGCACCAGCAGTCCTTCCTGTCTCAAAGATCTGGAAAGTTAATCACCAACGACACAAAACCTCTGAGTGGCAGAGCTGTGACTGCAGCATAGACAAGTTAACAACCTCACATTCCCTTCCAGAGACAAATCTGTTAACCAGGCAGTGGTGCCACAGAGCCTTTGGCTTAAGGAACCTTTGAGATATGCTAATGATTGTCCTTATCTTCAGGGAGACTTGCAAGTGGCTGGAGAATGCTCATCCCCAACCCCAGACAAGGCTTGAACTCACTAACAACCTTGACCTTCTGACTCTCTTGTCTCCACCTCCCAGGTGCTAGAATTACAGGCTTACGCTACCACACTTGCTTTCATGTGGTGCTGGGTATTCAAGTTAGTGCTTCGTGTGAACTAAGCAAGCACCATCACATCCCAAATTCTGCTTCTTAATGCAGTGTGTAGCGTTTTTGTGTAGAGGTGTAGAGAGGGTCTGGAGGCATTGCTCAGGTGTGTGTGGGGGGGTGCGTGTGAGCATGTGCACGGCCCCCGGCCTGATTCTCAGTAGTACATTAAAATACAATGCATGGCGAGATTCACTTTGCAGTGGGGATGCAAAGCACAGGACAGAGCCAGAAGTAACGGCATCAACCTCAGCTTTACCTTAACTTGACCGGGAAGTCCAATGTGCAAAGCAGGGGGCTTGGACCTTAAAGGTTCCAAGGTCTCTCACAATGTACTCTTTGTTAAACCTCAGTGTTTCTGGAGTACTGCTGACAGCGGAGAGAGTGAATTAACAGAGAGATGAACATTTCACTAAAGGAAAGTACTCAGCTCTGGAGCCAAGCTAAATAGTTGGTGTGTGTGTGTGTGTGCATGTGTGTGTGTGTGTGTGTGTGTGTGTGTGTGTGTGTGTGTGTGTGTGAGAGAGAGAGAGAGAGAGAGAGAGAGAGAGAGAGACAGAGAGACAGAGAGACAGAGAGACAGAGAGAGAGACAGAGAGAGACAGAGAGAATGTGAGCCAAAGGGGGCTTAGTGGTGCTTGCCCCACCACAACGATCCAGGAAGCTGGAACAGCCAAGCCCAACTTGGCTTGCGGTGACCTGCCTGGTTCTCTCTTTCTTCTTCAGAACTCAAGCAGAAGGGACCAATGCCACCTCACCATGGAGGCCCGATGGCTGGGCCACTACTTTAAGCATGGTTTGCGGTCTACACCAGGATGGACTGACCAACGCTGTGTGCTCCAGGCTTAGGACTGAATGTAACATATGCTTCTTCTAATAGCAGTGACGGAAACTAATAAACACACACCAGCCACATCAAAATTAGAAGTGTTTTTTTTTTTTTCTAAGAATAACCCCTGCTAAAGCTCCAGGGAAGACACTCACTACAGAAACAAAGCTGTCTGTGGATGTCTCGGCTGCTACAGCCTATGCAGATTCAGTCTGCAAAAGAACCCAGCCAAAAGGGGCCGGAACCCCTTACCCACTCATGTCCAGGCACAGAAAGGGAAGGTGACAGAGGACCAGTGAAGAAACTAGCAAGATCTTTCAGTTGGCTAGCTGTGTCACCTCAGAATTCCCAGACTCACTGAGCTAGAACTCACCTACCATATGCTTTAGCTATTAAACAGTGGTTCTCACAGTGGTTCTCAACCCGGGGGTCATAACCCCCTTGGGGTCACACATTAGATATCCTGCATATCAGATATTTACATTCCGGTTCATAACAGTAGCAAAATTATAGTTATGAAGTATCAACGAAATAACTTTATGATTGGGGGTCATCACACATGAGGAACTATATTAAAGGGTCACAGCATTAGGAAGGTTGAGAGCCACTGAAGTAAAAGATATAATTCAATGGTGCTTTAGAATTTTGTTTTTTTTTTTAGAATTGAGCAAACATTGCTACAATCTAGCTCTGAACATTCTGAGCACTCTAAAGAACTCTATGTGGGATAATGCTCTTGTACACTGTAAAGATTTGTCACTTGAATTGGTTTAATAAAATACTGATTGGCCAGTGGTGAGGCAGGAAGTATAGGCGGGGCAAGCAGACTAGGAGAATGCTGGGAAGAGGAAGTACAGAGTCAAAATTGCCAGCCAGAGGCAGAGGAAGTGAGATAATGCTGCACTGAGAAAAGGTACCAAGCCACGGGGCTAAACATAGATAGGAATTATGGGTTAATTTAAGTGTAAGAGCTAGTCAATAATAAGCCTGAGCTATTGGCCAAGAATTTATAAGTAATATTAAGCCCCAGAATCAATTATTTGGGAAATGGCTGCCAGGAATTTGGGAACAGGCAGGCAGGAGAGAAACATTCTGCCTACAGAACTCTGTATCTCTTAGTTGGCAGACACCTCCTCATCTCCCTATACTCCTAGCTGTAGGCAATCACTTTTTGTATCTCTATAGACTTCATATTTGATACATTTCAAAAAGACGGAACCATATAATAACACGGGGCCCTTTGTGATCAGCTTCACAAGTTCATCTATGCTGTGGTTTGTGTGAGAGCTTCACTCCCCACACCTGTAATCCCACAGCAGGGTGTGATGGTGGACACCTGTAATCCCACTGGCAGGGTGTGATGGTGGACACCTGTAATCCCATGGCAGGGTGTGATGGTGGACACCTGTAATCCAGCCACTCAAGAAGCTAAGAGGAGAAGCATCAGTTTGAGGCCAGTCTGGACAACTTACTGAAGTATACGTTCCATAAGATCTTCTACATAGGTAAAACTGTTATCTGTGTATAAAAACAGCTTCGCTTCTCCTCTGCGAACTGTAATGTCTTTGCCTCCCCTCACAGAACTGGCTAGAACCTCCAGCTGATTAGAAATGGTGAGAATGGGGACTGGATAAAAGGCTCAGAGGTTAAGAGCACTGGCTGCTCTTCCAGAGGACCAGGGCACCCATGACAGCTCACAATGGTCTGTAACTCTAATTTCAGAGATCCAATACCCTCTCCTGGCCTCTGTGGACACCAAGCACTTATATGGGGTATAGATGTACACGATGGTAAAACTCAGAAACCTATAAAAATAAATATTTTTAAAACTTAAAAAAAGTGGTGATAATAGGTATGCGAGCATCATTCCTGATTATAGAGATATAGAGAAAACATTCAACTTTTCACCATTATATATAATATCTGCTACAAGATTTTCATTATGTCTGCTATACGATTTTCATAGAATGGGGTTCTAATAGTATTTAATACATGTTCGGAGATTTACAAGAACACATGAAGACAGGAAGTAGGAAATATATATTCTTACAAAGTAAAAAGTTCACTGTATAGTCAAGAACCAATTAAGCATTGTAGAGACCTACAGACACGAAGCTACCATAACAGACACATGCCAATGCAAGCCTAGAGACATAAAACCAGTTCACAATAAACACAAACAACACTTGAAAAAGTGTTAGAAATGAAAAATATTGAAAAAAAAAAGGCCCTAAGAATGTAAAACTTGATGAAAATTATAAACTCAAAAGCTGAAGATGCTCAACAGGCTGTAAAAGGGGGTGACGGTAAACAAAACAAAGCCAGGGCATGTCATCAGAATGCTATACCACAGCTAAGAAACAAACCGCAAGAGAAGCCACAGGTGACAAAGAGCTGATACTACACCATCGAGGGTCCTGTCCGAAGCCATCCGAGACAGGGTTACATCTGTAAAAACAGACCTTTTCACACTAACAGGAGCTTCCCAAACGCTGGAAGTCAGTGCTTTAGGCATAAACGGGAACAAATGTAACGAATAACTTACAATGTTAAACAAGGCTTAGTGTTTTGTTCCCAACTGTCCAAAAAGACTCTATTAATTTTGTCTCCTTGTATTTTTGGTCACACATTCATCAGTTGTCTCTTTATACACCAGGATATTTACAGTAATTTTCTATAGAAAACAAAGATATTTTAGTTTTCTTTAAAAAATAACCTGAAGAGGATCTCTTCCCCCAATGATGAGGGTAAAACTGGCTGCCAACACATAACAGTTTGATGCTTAGCCTGTATCAGGACCAAACCATCTTAAAATGGAGGAAACCTCTACAGTAAATCCGAAACAACAGGGCAACTAGAAATCCCCAGAAGAGACGCTTATGTCACTAGATTTGCGAGGTTTTCTGAACTGCGACATCAAAAGCATGGGTGACAGAAGCAAAGCAGACAAGTGGGATCACATGACACTCAAAGGCCACACAGCCAAGGAAGGAAGAGTGAAACCCAAGCTGTCGGGATGGGAGCAAACACTCGCAAGCCCCCTGTGGCTGACGGGAGTGAGAAAGACATTTTAACAACACAGCCCACTCCCAAACAACTATTAAAAAGCAAGCAAAAGATGCCAATGGAATTGGGTGTGGGGTGCACTCCTACAATCCCAGCTCTAGGGAAGTGATGGCAAGAAGAGCCAGTAGGAGCCTCAACTACACAGCAAGTTCGAGGTCAGCCTGGACTACAAATAGATATCTACACAAAGAATATAAATAAATGGCCAACGGGAATATGAAAAGAAACTGAACACTAATTTATTAGGGAAATACAAATCAAAACCACAATGATATATCATTTCCCACCAACATCAAAAAACAAACAAGCAAATCCAGGAAACAGAAAGTATCTGTGTGGATTACAGAAAGTGAAACCCTTATGCACTGTTGTTAAGAATGTAAAATACACCCAGCACCAATCCTATCAAAAAGAGTATCAGAAAATATAGAACTACCATATAATCCAGCAGACAGCCAAAAGAACTGAAATGAGTTTCCAAGAAATAACTGCACACCCATACACTGCAGCATTACCCCACTGTAGCGAAGATACAGAAACCACCTATGCCCAGGTGCTGTAGACATACTGTGGAATATCATTCAACCCTCTAAGAGGGAAATCCTGCCATAAACTATAGCAATGAATGAACCCCAAGGAGGTTCTTATGCTAAGTGAAATAAATCAGTCACAAAAGGGCAAGTATTATGATGTCACTCCACATGGATTATAATCACATCCACAGAACTATAAAGTAGAATGTTGCAGGGGGTGGGAGGTTGGGGGGATGGTTCAATAGATACAGAGCGTCTGTGTATATAGTGTATATGACGAGAGTCTTATCTTTTGAGATAGGGTCTCACTGATTGGCTAGAATGACCAGCAAATGAGTTCCTGGGATTCTCCTGTTTCTGTATCCTAGCATTGGGATTATGGGTGCCCACTGCCACATGCAGCTTTTTAAATGGGTGCTGGGGATCTGAACTCAGGGCTTCATCCATCCCACAGCCCTATAGTTTCAAATTTTTAATGGATGAAAAAGTTCTAGAGATCTATTGCCTAACAATGTGCATATGCCCCATTGTAGCTCACATTTAAACTAGTTAAGATAATAAATTTATATTATGTTTTTAATACTACAGCAAAATTACATTGAATCTGCTAAAGGGAAACCTAAAAACTGTGATAATCGTGGACATTGGCAGGTGGGGGGGTTGGGGGGGAAATGGGACAGACAGAAGCTGACACTACTCAAAGACAAGGATTTATTCATTACCAAGTCTGAATAGAATGATGAATGAATGAATGAATGAATGAATGACAAATAGAAAACAGCCAAGAATGGGAGGAGTAGAGATATAAAAAGAACAAGGTTAAATATGACTAAAGACACTGAATCTGTAGCCAGTGACAACATATCCGAGGCCTGAGTGACATCCACAAGGCACAAAATGTAGGACATGACATTAAGTATTCAAGAGCTACATGGCCTAGATTTTGGTTTTGGTGGGGGTGGGGGTGGCCTTCCAGCTAGCTTTAAGCACAGGCACACCTATGTAGGACAGGGTCTCCCACACAGAGGAGGATACCCAGGAGAGGGCAGAGACTTTCACCCTGCGGTCAGGTTTCAGGTCAAATGACTCTTTCTTGCATAATCCTTCCTGACTTCGTTCTGGAAAATTCCACATATCGCTTCCTTGTCACCTTCTCCTGAGGCCTGAATCCAACTGTAAGCCTACGGTCATTGCATGCTTCCTGCCAACCGTCACACCTTTCATCAACATGGCATTCAGTCAGACGCTCACTCAATCCCCCACCAACTGCAGCCAATAGTTAGGAATTCAATGATAAACGAGTCATGGTCACTGCAGCTGTTGGTGGGGCCCGGACTCACTGTGGCCACACAATCACTGTTTATTTCCAAAGAAATGAAAGCCCTGGCATCACCAACCACTGTGGCAATGGGAAAATCAGTTTCCTGCCTTGGTAGAAAGAGGACGAGAAGACAAGGACCCTGCTTTTGTAATTCTGGCTTCGCAAAGAAGGGATGGAGTGTCAGGGCCCTTTCTGAATCTCTGGCAGGTCATCTTTGGTAGGGCAGGAGTGTGCGTGTGTGAGAGCACTGTTTATTCTGGCCCTTCTCGCAATTTACAAATTGAAACAAATAATGGTGGAGACATTTGCAACTATGGAAAAGGGTGTTTACAGAGTGGGAGAAAACAGACTAAATAGGCTTAGATTACCGAACATTTCTAACACGGCACGGATGGCCAGCACAACGGGAGGTGCAGAGGGCACTGAGTCAGCGTCCCTGCAGAGCTCCAGCTTTTGAAAGAGTCCTGAAACACGTCCCTTTCAGAGACCAGCATAAGCATCTACATGTGAGGTCGTCTTGGGAAACCCCGGGGACGAGGGCAGGAAACTTTTCCGAAGCCTCCTGTTTCATCTCTCCACTCTGAGATACTGCTTCTCAAATACCCGGATACCCGTCTGAGCTGAACGCTAAATCATTCAGGCCCGGTGCTTCTCGCACTTCCCTCTGGAAACTAACTGGCCACCCTTTTTCGCAAATTGCTCGGGTGAACTTCCTAGTGAGAAGCCAGCATGGAAGACAACGCTTTTTTCCAATACCCACTCATGGGCCATTTCCTTGTTCATTAATGGGCAAATAAAAACCAAACATGAAGTACTTTAGCGAAGTTTTGATGCAGTCACAGAGGAAAAGAGTGTGTGCTGAGTCACAGTGCTTACTATGGAGACTGTAAGGATTTGGAGATTTCATCTTTTTCACACAGAGGCCCTAGCAGTACTGTACACCAAATGTACAACTTGGTAAGGAAAAAAAGAGCAATCGTTTTCTATAGTGTGATCCTGAAGTTCATTCCTTTTTTGGTTTGTGGGGTGTGTGTGTGTGTGTGTGTGTGTGTGTGTGTGTGTGTGTGTGTGTACAGAGGACAGCACTGGATGCCTTGCTCAAGTACTTACCACCTTACTTCCTTGAGATAGGGTCTCTCGCTGAACCTGGAACCAAGATGGTGGTGAGCAAACCCCAGGTATCTTTCTGTCTCATTGGTGTTATCAACAAACGGTCATGTCAGCCTGCCTACATGGGAGCTGGGGAATTGAACTCAGGTCCTCAGGCTTGCACAGCAAGCATTTTTATCCACTGGGCCACCTTCTCAGGCCCTGAAGTTCAATTCTTTAACAGGTGACGTTGAGTTAATTTAGGCACGGATCGGCAGTCCTCACTAAGTCAACGTGAGTCACAGCCAAGATGAGACTGGAGAAAGCAGGCTCAAAGGAAATGCTGGATTTACTCCCACGTTCCAGAAAGAAAGGAACGAAACAAGTGCCCAGTATTTGTGACAACTAGTGATGTGCACGACCTCAGCTAATCTTCAAGATTAAGCTGGACATGCCATTAGTCCCAGCCCTCAGGAGGCAGAGGCAGGTGGATCTCTGTGAGTTTGAGGCCAGCCTGGTCTACAGAGCGAGTTTCAGGACAGTCAGAGCTACACAGAGAAACAAACACACACAACTTAGAAGTGGCCCAGGGAGCTAACTCAGGGGGTAATGGTGCTTACTGCCAAGTCTGCCCCTGAGCTGTCCGAGACCACACAGTGGAAGGGGAGAATCAACTCCTACACGTCCGTCTCTGACCTCCATACCTGCTGCCATGGTCTGCATAAATGCAGACCCATCTGTACACGCAGAATAAGTAATACATAAAATTTATAGTTAAAAAACACAAGTCTACATAGCAAATAAAAAATAATGCCAATAGACAATGGAATTCAATCTAGGGCTGTTTACACCTTCAAAGGCCATATTCTTTTTTTTGTTTTTGTTTTTGTTTTTTTGAGATAGGAGATCTGCCTGCTTCTGCCTTGCAAGGGCTGGGATTAAATGTGTGGGCCACCACCACCCAGCCCACACTCTTCCTTCCTTCTAGTTAGCAGTTTCTATCACTTTTAATTTCTCTCTTATGGGCTGGAGATGGCTTGGTGGTTAGGAGCACTGGTTGTTCTTCCAGAGGACTCAGATTCAATTTCCAGCACCCACATGACAGTTCACAGCCCACTGTAATCTCAGGGGAGCTGAACCCTCTTTTGGCCTCCATGGGTACTTCACACACGTGGAACACAGACATTCATACAGGCAAAACATACATATAGTAAAAAATAAAACAAAAATATCTATTTTAAGCCGGGCGGTGGTGGCGCACGCCTTTAATCCCAGCACTCGGGAGGCAGAGGCAGGCGGATCTCCGTGAGTTCGAGGCCAGCCTGGGCTACAGAGTGAGCTCCAGGAAAGGCGCAAAGCTTACACAGAGAAACCTTGTCTCGAAAAACCAAAAAAAAAAAAAAAAAAAAATCTATTTTAAAAGCCTGACCATAAATAATTGCTTGGTTTTCTCTATCTGTGGCTCACATTTTAAAAAATGTTTTAAAATGTAAACATAATGAAGTTATTACAGACACGGTAGAAAACTGTGTGTCCCTTCTCCTGCCTTCCCATAGACTCTTCTTATTCTTCTGCAGCGTTTTGATATTCTTAACATATTTTAAAGGTTTGCTTATTCTGCTACATACAAGTCTAGTTCATTCATTTCTTCGTTTGAGTCATGGCCTAGAACTCACCATGTCACCGAGGATGACTTTGAACTTCTGATCCTATTACTTCTACTTCTGGAGTGCCAGGTTCTGTGTCAGGCTGAGACCCAAACTCCGGCCATGTGTATGCTAGACAGATACTATATCAACGGAGATACATCCCCAGCCCTTAGTTCATTCATTTTTTTTTCTGCTATACAACACATAGACCACGATTTCTAATACACCCCTTTGTCCATTTGTAATGAACAGTTCTGGATGGAAGGTCAGCTTTTCTTTGAATTTTACATACGTGGGGTAGAATGACAGCCACTATTCTAAGCACTTTATGCACCTTAACTCATTTAGCATTCCTAACATTCCTAACAACTTCATTCAGATTCTGCCCTTACCTCCATGTTATGGATGGGGAATTATGGAGTTCGAATCCATGCAGCTTTAGTAGACATTGTAAGTCACCCTCTGAAGGGATGGCATCTGCTCATCTTTGCACCAATGGGGTATGCTTCCCACATCCTTGCCAACCCCGGGGGTCAGTTTTAAGTATTCATTGCCCTAATATCCTAATAGTGAGATAAACCCTTGTCCCAGCACAATGTGTTGGATAGGGTATCTTTCAGCACTGATCCACGAACCTCTCCTATATCCATCTTCTGTGTATATGCTGCTACCATTTCTTTATAACACTATCATGCAGCTTTGTAAGAAGATTCAAGGAGAGTGGATGGAGCTCCTCCAGGGCAGGCCCACCTTCTGCTTTCCTCTCCTTGCTCTGAGAGGCTGGTGGGCAGCATCAGTTGCCACTGGTCAGTGAGTCAGGCAGGGAATGAAGGACAATGGGAGAAACAGGCCCCGGTGTCTCTCCCTGGCTCTGGACCACTGTGTCCAGGTCAACAGCTGTGGCTGTGGCTCTCACTCTGCTGAGTTCTGATAACTGCTCCCAGCAACTCTGGCCCAGGACTGCCAAGGGTTCCTGCTTTTGCTCATCTGGGGCATGTCTTGGCTACTCTAAGGTCTGGCTATACCCTGAAGAGGTCTAGGAACCTCTTCAATATACTTTTGTGTTTGCTACTGGTTTCTGGACTCCAACTCAAAGCCCTATCATGCCCATTGTCTAGCATGCCCGAGGAGGCCCTACGTTCCATCCCCAGTTCCATCACTATGTCTATGTGGCTGGCCTTGAATTCACAGAGATCTATCAGCCTGCCTCTGCTTCCTGAGTGTTGGGATTAAAGCCACCATGCCTGGCTCCATCTCTTTCCATTTCTTATTTCTTATTCTCAATATACTGTATTGCCTGCTCATTATTTCTATAATGGTGTGAATGGACTCCCTCATCTCATTTCTCTTCACTAAAAAAAAAACACCCCACATTTCATAAAAACAAAACAAAAAAAGCCCACTCCAAACACTAGAGCTCTGCTTCCAGGCTTCCTTTCATCTTTAAATCATTGTACCCAACTCAGAGTGCTAAGGAGTTAAGCTAACTACACACTAGTAACCATGTTACCTTCAGAAGCCCTGGAGAGACTGACCACATTCAAATACAAATGAGAAGCTGGTTGTTTTGTTTTGAGACAAACTCTCATGTAGCCTAGGCAGACCTTAAAACTCTCCATGTAGCCCAAGCTGGTCTTAAACTTCTGATCCTCCTGCCTCAGCCTTGCAAGTGCTAGGATTATAAGCATGAGCCTCTGTGGCCACCTTTTAGAAGGAGAAGCCTTGACAATCTCCAGCACCAGTGAGCTGTAAGCTCTGACTTGGGGATAAGTAATTTAAACAATAAGGCTCAATCAATTCCAGTGTGTGTACGCAATGATCAGCGGTAGAGATCATGGAGATCACATCAAACAGCACATGATTTACCATTTTAGGTTTTGAAACTAGGGGGAAAAACATGCAGAGAAGAAATAAACAGCTTCTTTTTTTTTTTTTAATGGATGTAATAACAGAAGAATAATGAGGTTGGAAAACAGATGTGGACGGAGGGGAGATCTCACTACAGTGTGGCCCACACAATCTGGGAGGAATGATAAAAAGAAAAAACAACACAACTTTACAAGCTGTTTTGAGCCTGGAATTAAAAGAAGTAATCAAGCAAGGCTGCCTTATAAAGGGTCAGGGGGTAGCATCCTGCAGCGGAGAATAAGCAGAGCCCTTCTCCTGCCCTGGCCCTCGGTCTGGGAAGAAAGGGCTTCCCGGGCAGCAGCTTCTCAGAGCAGATTCTCGATTCAGTGTTTAATAATTGCCATCTAACCTCCTTCCCCTGCCCACCCGCTCCCCAGGGAGGTACTTCCCTAATGGGTTGGCTCTTTTTAGTCTGGTTTTAGTCTCTGACTCTTTATATTCCGACGGGGGTGGGGGTGGGGACCTCAGTCTATTTCTGTGACTTCCAGGCAAAATGTGTCAAATTAGATAAATGTGTTCGATGCTGGGTTGGGAGCACACTCTTTAAACGGTTTCTTCCCACACCCTTTAACCATGTTTGCCTCTCAGAGTCGATTCGAATGTGTATAAAAACAAGTCCAACTAAATCCTCACGTGGGGTGGCTGTTTTTTTAACTCTCACCATACAGGTCACATTTGGGGAGCAACAGAGATCTGAGTGCAGCCTGTTGGGAGAGAAGGTGAAGGCAATCCTGTTTCTGAGGTTACCCACTTCCTTCTGCTCCTATGGGCATTGTTAGGAACAATGACAAGACACTCAGCAGTTCAACAACTGTGTTAGTCTGTACCGAGCATCTCCCGACGCCGGACTGTGAGAAGCAGTCCGCTGCAGTAGTCTGACTTGGCCTCGGAAAGCCTCCAGACTCAACCACTGAAGTCCAGCCAGCGTCTAATTTTACCCGTGAGTTCCAGGGGAGAGTAAAGCTGGTGGGAAGATTACAGAGTTCCTTGAAGCCCTGACCTACAACAGGAAGAGAGTTGTCAGCCTTCATGTCTCTCACCCTAAATTCCAAGGCAAACAACAGCGGCCGGGCGTTTTATAACACGTTCCCATTGTAAAATTGCATATTCCAGAAACCTGATGCCGGCCCCCTCATTTTCCATAGACCTCATGTCAGTATCAACGCATAATCTTAAACTGAATATTTTTACTTCAGCTTTTCACGTCTAATTCGTCAGATGTATTTGGGTTTCTCTGGCTTTCTTGTAAAACTGTGGCAATCTGTTTTCATACTGACTAATTCTTGTATTCATTCAACTCAGATCACTGAATTTACAACCTGGGAATCTCCGATAACACTGGTGTAAATGATGTACCACAGTGATTCTCCTGCTTTCTGTAAACATGGAGAGAATGAGATTTTCCCGTTCTTTCAGTTTGGGCAGGTAGAAACTGTTTACTCCTTCAGCGAGTTACCTCATTTCTTCTACACTCATCTGTGAAATGGGTATAGTAGTACCCACCATCAGGGGCTGTTGTGAGGATTAACGACAATCTACATTGAGGGACCTGCACAATGCTTAACACACAGAGATGGTTGCGATCAAGTCTGTCCAAAGTGATGGGAAGAGTATCTACAATCCTATTGGTGAGTGAGTGAAATGCCACACAGTGACACTCCTGGGGACAAAAGATGACCTCAGGTGCCCCTAAAGGCACTAAGGGGATCAGCCAATAGGAGTGGGAGTGATAGCGAGTGTCTGGTGTCCACAGGAGATCTCCAACACGATTGTCCTAGGTCAGGAATGGACAAGTGCCCATTCGAAGGCTGCTGCCCTTGGAACAGAACATGAGCCTCTTCTTAGAAGTAGGTTGATGGAAAGGAAAAAAAAAATGGCTGGAAAAGTTCACTGGGTTCATTAAGATCCGGATGCTAACCAATCTGCTTTCTGGGGTAGCACTTCACATTGCTGCCAGAGACCCATAAAAGGATGTAACAGACAGCCTTAGCTTTGAGTGTGAGGCTGATCACCTGGGCTCAGCCCCTGGAGCAATTACTGTGCTATGAGAGGCGGAGTTGGGCTCCAATAAGGGAGAACAAAGTACCAACCACCCTGGAACATTCAGCAGACCTCTGGGTCATTATCTGGCTTGGTTTCAGTGTTCTCAAATTCTGTGTGCCCTAGAGAAGAACGGAGATCCACACAGATTAGTCCTCTGAGCACTGCTTATTCTCCTCAGGAGTAAGACTCACATACCAACTGCTATTATCTAAGCGCTGACAGCCTAACGGGCACTACCGTCACCCACATTACCTGTGTACAAGAAGGAAATACTTAGAAAGTGCTCAGATATAGAAAAGTGCCATCCGGTACCCACCAGAGTTCTAATAAACAAGCTTGCTTCTGGCACTCAAACAAGCTGTTTAAGAGAGAAGAGCTATGCATATGTAGACCCTTGAGTTTCAGAAAGAAATTCATCTTTTAATCAGAAATGAAACAGGAATCCCTAAGAGCTCAAGGCTCGCTGCAACATCTGTCAGTTTAGAATGGATTAATAAAATTACAAGGGATGGTTAAAATCTTATCTAGGAGGAATTACAAATACGAATCCATATGCTACAATAGGTCGGGACAGTCAGTGGGCAATGTTTGGCTAGTGTTCTCTGCTTCTTTCCCAGGAAGACTTTGCTTCCTAACCACGTGACAGAGGGCATATTCCAGCTCTGTCATATTAGGCGAGGCTGATAACGTTTATTATCATGAATTCCTGTTGTTAGAAAGCCACGGCATAAGGGATGAGTATCATTCTACTATAATACTTAATCCATACTGTAATGTGATCAAGAGAGTATAGGGGATGAGTATAGCTGGAGGAGGGCTCTTCAGAGGAAGGGGACAGTGTGCACGTGAATATGAAAGCAGGAAGGTAAAGGCAGCTGAGAGAGACGGTAAGTAATTAACTCTGTCACATGCAAAGAGTTCATCAAGGCACAAACTATCAGTTAGAGCCCAGTGAAAGAGGGGCTTGAGAAACTTCTGGCTCCTGGAGCCCTACTAAGAGTGCCCCCAGTTCATGTGCACTTCATTAACACTCACGAGACCCTCTGAGCAGTGTGCTGCTCACAGTCGCACAGATTAAGTCAGAGGCTAAGTGACATAGCCTGGATTATTTGATTGATCCCAGATCCATTTCTTCCACCATACCTTGATCAAGACATTACTTACAGGTAGCACCATATAAGGAAAGTATATTTCTATTCTGTTTTCAGCTCTAGGATAGAACGCAGCATCTTGCACTTGTTAGGGAAGCCCTTCACCACTGTATTATATCCCAAACCTTTGGCTTTTGAAGACAAAGTGTATGTAGCGCAAGTTAGACTTGAACTTGCCTGGATGGCCTTGAACTCACCATCATTCCGCCTCTGCCTCGAGAGTGCTAGGCTTATTTATAGGTGTCACTGAGTCTGGCTTCCTTAAGGGTTTTGAGGAGAAAAATACTTTAACATGACAAAAACTTCTGTTATTTTGGGTAAGATTCTCCTGTGACTGCTCAAGTAGTCTAATTAGGAGACGTTCAGTGTGTTTGTGAAGAAATGATTGAGGACATGGGCTAAAAGCCAGATTCCTTCTCTTTATCAGAATTACCATTTTTAGTTCCACTTTCCAAGCCTAAAGGCAACCTAAGGATTTTGGAGACAACCGACGGACTTTGATGGAACACTGCTTAAGTATAGCACTGAGCTCTTCCCTTTCTGCCGAGGCCGGGCTTGAGGCCCAGGGTTACTTGTGGCTCTTGGGCCTTGGGATAGGCCCAAGCCCCTAAGGTCCTTTTGAAATGACTGGTTTGTGTGGCCCTGTCTCCAGTTGGCATCACGGTCTCACTCCACTGTGTGCTCATGACCCAGTGTCTTCAAAAGCAAGGGGTAGACATGGGCCACCAACACCTTGAACTCCACAGACAAAGACATCCAAACAAAGACAACCAGAAAAGAAACTGCTTTGGGCTTGTAGACAGGAGACTTAATGACCAGGGCCACTTGAAGGTACATCTAAGACTTTTCTGTTAGAAAACGCCTCAGCTACATAAAGCCATTGAGTCACGACATTTATGTCTACCAGCAGAGGTTGAGGGTGTGGTAACATATACTTCCTATGGAAGGTTTAAAAAAAAACAGTCAGAAAACTAAAATACACAGGATACAGTTGTGATGTGGAGGTTCAAAAATCTGTTTAACTAGGATCTATTTTTAAGGGAAAGGGGGTGGTATGCTTTCCCGGTTCTTAAAGTCTAAGAGAAAATATGCATACAGTAGCTTGCCAAGAAAACCATCAAGAACTCAAGCTTCCTTCAAGTCAAACCCCATCACTTAATAAAATAATAAGGTATCATTCACTGAACATCTAAACGAATTGCTAGGACATTACCACAAGCAGCTCAGGGAAAAGAACGCTGTGGTGAGCTTCCCACACAAGCAGCTCCAGCAGAAATCCTCGAGTCTCCAAACCCTCCACACAGTATGGCTCAAACAGTCTATAAAGGGATTTCAAAGAACGAACACTCTCGACAGGCACAGCACTAAAGCCAACAGGCTGAGGTACCAAAGCCAAGTCTCCTTTGATTTCGGGGTTCACACTAACTTCTCACACACATGAGGTACCCACTGCAGGACCAGAAGTATGGGGACAGAAATCTCTGCCTCCTTGGTAGCTGCATGTGACACTCTGGAGACAGTGACATGGAGAAGATACGCAGGGAAGCAGAACCTAGAAACTAAACGGTATATTCTGGAGATCTCATAGAGCTTAAGGGGGAAAGAAGTGTGGGCACAATCACCCAGCTGGCCTCCTTCCCCTCCCCATTCTCCTCTGGGACAGGATCTCAGTGCACACCTGGGGCAGACCTGTGACCTGTGATCCGCCTGCTTCAGTCCCTCAGGTGCTGGGATTACAAACCCACGTCAGCGCATCCAGCCTCGGGTTCTCTGAAGCCAGCCTAGCCTCGAGCTGTCTTCTTACCTTGCCCAAGGGTAGCCCTGAGGTGAGTAGTGACCCCCGGCGCTTTGGTTCTGTTCCTTGACAAAACCTAAGTGAGATTAGCTTGGGAAAGTATTTTTGACAAGTGATATAAGAGGAAACGCTGGTATTTTCATCCACTTCTGGGGGGGGGGGGGGGAGAGGAAGATGAAGGGCCTTTGCTGATCTCTGTCTGATCCTCCGAAGAGAACAAGCAACATGTGAACCCTCAGTAAGTCACTGTGTTCTTTCCGAGACAATTACAGCTCTTTGAACAAAATGCTCACCGGTGCCTTCGGAACAAACTGACAGTAATGAAACAGAGACCCGCGGACAAAGGTGTCAAGGAGTAAAAAAGCAAGGTGGCAAAATCGGGTCACTGCACTGTGACCCCGCAACACAGGAACTGAACGATCGAAGAGGAAAAG
This sequence comes from Peromyscus californicus insignis, assembly GCF_007827085.1. Classification (NCBI taxonomy): domain Eukaryota; kingdom Metazoa; phylum Chordata; class Mammalia; order Rodentia; family Cricetidae; genus Peromyscus; species Peromyscus californicus. The sequence continues at coordinate 37,052,382 of NW_026294551.1, forward strand.
ACAAACCCGGGCTCACCGAAGTCACGTGACTGTGTGGGGGTGGTTGTTGCTGTTGTTGTAGGTAAAGGATGGCTCTGTTCTAGCACTGTTGGTAGGCAGTGGCAGGAGCGGGAACAGCCTAAAGGGAAGACCACTGAGGCATCAACCGAGGCAACAATTTTACTTCCTAAATCCATGAGTTAAAAAAGAAACACGCTGCTCACAGCTGCCATCAGCAGCTAGGAAGTCAGTCATCTTCAGAGTGGAGGTATTACCACAGGCCTAAAGGGTCCTGCTGAGGGAGGCCGGCAGCAGCCCAGCGGGGCTAAGCCTCTTCAAGGTTTTAAATAAAAAAACATCCACTTAACTTTTATAGGGGATTGTTCCCTAATAACACACAAGGAAGGCGGCTGGCTCTCCTGAGTTCTGCAGCAGGGTTGTCTCTGTACTGACTAAGGAACAAGGGTCCAACGCGATTTTAACTAGGGTTCCTGTGGACTAAACAGAAGAGAAAGCCTCAAGGCTTCAGGTCTTAAGGGTATTAGCTGAAGGCTCTTGCTCCGACAGTGTTCCTTTTAGATGCAAATTAAACAAGACTCCATTCAATGACCGAGCTAGGCTGGCAAAAGTAAGGTTGTCTCCATTTGTCTGAGCCTCAGTTTTCCCAAGGAAGTAAAGGGGAATGGCCACAAAAGACACCCCAACCCTCCAAGATCTCCCTCAGTTACAAGTATAAAATGCTACAAAGGAAAACAATGGAAGAGCAATAAGAGAGTCCCTCGGAATCCGGGCTCCTCAGCTGGAATCTGATCCCAGGATTCCTGGCAGCCTTGGACCAGAGTTCTGGCGACTTACTACCCCTTTACTCTGCCTCTAGGGAACCCCTGTTCTGACAGTCTACTCACACTAGCCATGCCATGTACCCAAGGCCACCTTCCTGAAGGAGCTCTGAATACAGCAGCTGCACAGGTTACAGCAGTCAAAGTGATGCAGACCGTACGAAAAGGCGAACGCTGTTACTACCAATGGCACCTATTGGGCCCCGGTTCAGTCGGGTGCTCTAGCTACACGTAGATGCTGACAGGATGTGTTCTGCAGAGGAAGAGGCTGAGGCAGAGCAGTTAGGGAAGGTTATAGATAAAACATGGGACAGTCCCCTAGAACCAGAGAGAGGATCTGGGAGCAATGCAGCTGTCTCCACAGGACAGGACAGGAGCACCCAGGATGGCAGGCTGAACCCAGTGATGGGGAAGCTCAGAGACAGGGACTCCAGGACTGCCAGGGACAGAGATGAGATAACCTTTAGGGCCTTTTTTTTTTTTTTTTACCTCTGACACTCTACTCGAGAGACCTTGTTCCATAAGGATCCAGGAACTGTTTAATTCCCAGGCTTAAAAAAAAAAGTTCCTTTCTATTTTAAAAAACTGCATGTTCCCGTGGCCCTGGAATGCCTGCCTCCGGCCCCTCTGGAGCCCTGGGTTATGTGAACGCGGCTGTGCCAAGCTGGTCCAGGGGCGGGGCTGAGCCTTCCTGGCTGGCTTGTGGCATGTTCCTGACGTACTGTGTGGTCAAGGAGTTGGAACTGGGGGGGCTGAACAAGGGCCAAGCCTTGCACTTCAGCTTCCTGACCTGGCAGCCATTCAGAGAGACCCTGCTAAGTGCTATTTCCTAAATACACTCTCCTTTCATAACAATCTTACCACATTGCTTTCCTTTACAAGCGCTCTTAAAAAAGGGAACTGGACTCCTTCTGGTTAATCTACACAGACTGCATTTGGAAGCCATCAGAAACTGAACTCTAAACAAAACGTTATTAATGTGTTCTAATCTGCCCTCTATGTTGCAGATGAAAAGAAAATGTTTTATAGTTTTGGAGCATACGTTTTAATTGCCTTTTAAGAGTGCATATACTTTTAGTACTTCATGTTATAAAACTGTAGTATCTGTTTCTTGATAACTGTTGAGTGATCTCAGCTATTTTTATTAGTTTTCCCCCCCTTCCTCATCTTTTTCTCCCTTTTTCTCCTAAACTGCCACCCATGGGAAGTTCCTTTAGATCAGGCTTGATATGAACCTCAGGTACGTGGGGTCTTCATTATAAATAGCTTCTTTACAGCCTCCACCTTGCTATAAAACACGTGTGCCTGAAAACGAGTTCCATAAACAAAGATGGACTGGGTGGCTTTGCACAATAATCCAGCCTCGCTGGGAACCCAGCAGTCTAGCCTTCTTCCCAGTTGCGAGGGCTTTTTTATGGGGGCCAGATGACCCGCCGAGATCGGATGCTCCTGCTACTTTTCTCAACTGTGCAGCCCTGTCCCAGGAGACTAACACATCAGTCAACAGCCCGGGAGGTTTCCCAGGCAGGGCCTTGGATGCACCAGGATCCAGTCTCTTTCCAGCAGTGAATCCCAAATTCCTTAGAACTGGGCCTGGCATTCACAAAATCTCCACCAGCCTGCCACTAGGCTGACAGATCCTTGGAAAGCTAGGTCACAGGCCAGAGTCTCCAGGAGCTGAGAGTGCTGCTGTTTTGGCCTTCCAGTTGGGCTCACAGTACCTAGATCTTGTACCAGTGATCTGAGACTGGCTTATAGGAAATGACATGGCTGTTCTGGGCTAAGGGTTTGCTGGGGCAGGGCCAGGGCTTGGAAGCAGTAGTAGAATTGTGTGTTGGGTTCCTGAGTCACCCCCAGTATGAGGAGTACCCACTACTCTGAAACATCTCGAGGTAGCCATTGGTCATAAAAGCTTTCTGAGACCATCCAATATAAGACTGATGTTCAAAAGCCAGATCCACTGGCTCCTTGAACCAGAAAGACATCCCTAGCGATCATCTGGTATACCACTGGGGGTGGGGGGGGGGTGGGCTGAGATAGGCAGTAACTCACTCAGATCTCTAAGTGTTTCTTACTATCCGGAGCTCAGTTCAGGAGCCTGGCTTCCAGGTCTCCCTGCCAGCTATTTACCAAACCCATGTGCTCATGGAACTCCCTGCCAGGAGTGCCCTTCAGTGGTCTTAAATGGGAGGTTGCTTTCCTTCTCTTTCTTGATGGGTTTAATCATCTTTCTTCTGCTGGGGTCTTTAGCACTTCCTGAACACTTTCCTGATGCACTGCAGATTGGGCCTTGGCTCAGTTATGGCCTACGTCTCCAAAGCAGAATTTTAGGAAAAAAACAAAAAAGCAAAACAAACAAACCAACCAACCAACCAACAAACAAACCAACAACACAAATCTTCTCTCATCTCATGTCACACCATGCACTAGGATTTGCCCTTGGCTCAGCAGACCTGGTGCCTACACATAGTAGTGTGTGAAGGAGCTCTCGTTTATAAATCTTAGGTTTGAAATTACTACAACTTGTCTTTATTTATATTAGTTTTACTGTTGTTCTTTCGAGCAGAGTCTCATGCAGTCCAGGCTTGGATCATACTTACTCTGAGCCCATGGCTGGCTTTAAACTGATCCTCCCTCTACCTCCCAAATGCTGGGATCACAGACCTGCAGCACTATCTTAGAATTTGTTTGTAAGTTACATGTTCTTCCTTTCCCTTCTTTTAAGAACCCTTTCCTTTATATATGTGCTGAGGAAAGCAAACAAATCAGAAACATCCATCCATGAAGGCATCTCTCTCTACAAGGCCCAGGCTCTGAAGACTCCTCAAAGCCCCTCCCAACAACCCCAGGGAAAATATCAGCCGATTTTACAACCTTCTTTCCTTTTATCTATTTTTTTAAAAAAGATTTATTTATTTATTGTGTATACAGCGTTCTGTCTGCATATATTCCTGCACACCAGAAGAGGGCGCCAGATCTCATTATGGATGGTTGTGAGCCACCATGTGGTTGCTGGGAATTGAACTCAGGAACTCTGGAAGAGCTGCTGGTGCTCTTAACCTCTGAACCATCTCTCCAGCCCCCCCATCTTCTTTCCTTTTATAATGGCCACTGCTACTCACAGTGATGACCTTGATATGTGTGTGTGTGTGTGTGTGTGTGTGTGTGTGTGTGTGTGTGTGTGTGTGTGTGAGAGAGAGAGAGAGAGAGAGAGAGAGAGAGAGAGAGAGAGAGAGAGAGAGAGAGAGAGACCCTTTCAAACTTTAATTCCTTGGTTCCTTAATTCCCACAAGAGGCCTGAAGAGTTCCAAGTGTGGTTGGATCTACAGTTTTGGATTTTATCTATCAGCTAGATGCAGAAAGGCCCTTTCCTTTTGTACAGGGAACAGGTTAGTTAAAAAAACATTGGGAGCTGGGTATGGTGGAGCTCAGTACTAGAGAGGCTGAGGCAAGAGGACTGCTATGAACTCAAGGACATAGTGAGATTGTGTCTCAAAAAACCCCAAACCAGAGAGTAGCTACCTAAAGACTCTCGGCCATAACATACTATCATTTTATAAAGTCTTGTAAAGAATTATCTTCTGAAATTCCTGAAGTCACCCTGGGTTTGGGTGGGGGGCTTCTCCATACAGCAGGAAAGAGAAGGCTTCCATCCCATAGATGACTTTCGGGTTAGCAGGGGCTTCTGAGACAGACTCCAGTCCCACACACTTCTGCTAGGACACTGCTAACATCTCAGTTTCTGTGTGTGTTTCCTGACCTTTTGTGCTAGCAAATAAGCCCTTGGAGGATTAAAATGAACTTTTCTCATCCCAGTTTAAGGAGTGCTCTGTTCTGGGAACAAAATAAAGCGGGGTGGGGGTGGGGGGGCTGAGTTGATAACCAATGACGTGGTGGTGAACGCAGACTCGGCTTTAAGGTCCGTCTCTTTAAAATAAAGTTTTATAGAAGCATTAGAAAAGAGGAAAATATTAATCTAAAAAAGGCCCTTGAAGAATCAAGTTTTATGTTTCTAGTGTTTATAGTATATACTTTTGGGGAGGGGATTAGTGCTGGAGAGAGAAGGCAGGGGTCTCATGCTTGCTGGGCTGTATCCCCAGTCCTCATAAGAACACTGTAAAAGTGAATGTACTACTTTAAACTTCTTGACCTATGCATCTAAAGCAGTCACTTACCATATCCTAGATACCTCATATGGACCACATAGAATATTCAATGACGAGCTGGTGTCCAATGTGCTTAGAGGTCTTATAATCAGGCTATCAGAATCGCTCATCTGCCTGCCACAAAGCTGGCTAGATCAATTCCCACAGTGACACACTCCTGGGACGACCATTCAGGACTGAGGTCACTGCTACTTCCTCTCTGCTGAGGGAGCACAGGCCAGGCACATTCTCACCACATGACCTCTGCCCTCTGATCTTATATCCAACCCTTCCTCCCAAGGCTTGAGGCTCTGTGGGAATTCATGCCATGCTTACACCCTCAACTGTTAGTATCTTTGTATGTTGTTTTCTTTGAAAGTTCCTGGGAAATAGCTTGTCATCATCACGGGTTTTCCTCTTCCTCCACCACCACCAATGCCTCCTAGACAGAGTCTTACTAAATACCTCCCACTGGCCTGGAGCTTGCTATGTAGCCTAGGTTGACTTTGAACATCGAACTCAAGGTCCTCCTAGGAGCTGAGATAGCCAGACCTTTCCATCTTTCTCCTACTGTTTATCCGCTACAATTCACAAATCCATCCCTTTATCTAGGGACAAGGAACTCAGAGAACAAGCAAATAAGAGCAAAAGCAGGCCTCTGAATTGCCAGTATTCAGAAGGACCTCAAAAGGTCCTACCTCCAAAGAGATTGATTGCCTTAGACTTTGTTGTTTTCCTTCAGAGCCTCCACAGGCAAGATTTAAGAAGTGCCCAGAGAGGCAGAGAGTTCTCCAAAAGAAGCTAATTCAAAAGAGATTTCCAAGTCCACATCCAAACCAGAAGAGATGTGGAACGCAGAAAGGCATCCTAACAAAACAGCCCAAGAAAGTGCCCAAGCTCCCTTCTGTTAACCCTCGAACGGGAGAGCAAAGTGCCAACGTGACAGCCTTTTAAAGCAGCCAGTCACAACCGCAAATGGGGCTCCTCTTCCAACACATGGGTGGGTAGGGAAGCAAACCCAAGAGGACTTAAGGCTGCCAAGTGGGATGCACGCGACCAAGGGGGTGGAGTCTGCGGGCAGGCTAGGCAGATCCAACCTGGCTGCAATCTCCAGCCATCCTCAGGTAGAATATGCTGCCCTGTATTTGCAAAACTGCTCAATAAAATTTTACTGCCAAAGCAAAAGGAGAAACATCTGCTTTGCTCCAGAGCAGCTGTGGTCAGCAATAAGGCAGCTGGTCCAAGGCCAAGGCTGCCGCCGTTGCTAGGTGGTATTGTGGTCACCAGTAATTACTTTGGAGAATTTCATGGAGTCAAGGATAACTAAATGGACAAAGAATATTTTTATTTTACCCTTTATCTTTAGCTCCCCAAACAAGAAAATGGTGACATGTTATACAGAAATCAGAAGGTCAATGCAGTCTGCATTCTTCACAGCTGAACTTTTCATGTTAAATGACTAAACTCTTTACATGTAAGTATTGAAAAGGTACATGCTTGACAAATGACACCCCCTCCCATCCATTTTTGACTGGACAGCTCCTGAAGACTACGTCAGGTTTTAAGTGTTCCCTTTCTGATATATATTATAGAATATTGTAAAGAAAATGTGAAAATTATAGTTAGCAAATCAAGAGGTGGTTCAAGTTTTTGCAAACCTCAATTCAAAGTTTATATATTTTCAAAGTTAAATAATTTTGCACTGGGGTGGGAAGTGAAGTGTAAATAAACATCTGCTTAGTGTGCTGAGTCCTGATAATTTTTCATGGAATGACAACTGTCAGACAGGAGCAGTTAAACTAATATATACTGTACTTAAAAAATTAAACACTTGAGAAATAACCTTTTTAGCCACTGGAAAATGACAAAGTCTGAGACATTTCAATCAAGTTAATTTGGGTATCACAGCAATGCATTTTCCCACTAGAAACTATATGAAAAAAACAAATTAAACAAAATGGGTCTCCGAATGCTAGGATAACATTGGGCAAGGGAGCAGGCATGATTGCTTGTCAATTAGGTTATTACACACACACATTCCTTCATTTTAAATCATGTCAAAGCTGAGCGGTTGATGTTATATCAAAATGAGACATGATTTGCAATTTTTTAAAAAAAGGATTTTAGGTTTCTTTCCCTGGACAAAGGATTTGGCTGTGTTTCCCAGGCGGGGTTGGCTAATTTCTTAGGTTCAAATGAGTCTCCTGCCTCAGCCTCCTGAACTGACACTACAGGCCTGCACCCACTGCACTGGGCTCAGAAATTCTCTCTAACAAACGCTAACATGCAGCAACTGGTCTACCTCAGCTGCATGGGCTCCAATGAGGCCATGCCAGGTGAGCCATGTCCAGAATGTTCCAGGGTCTTTTCTAGCTCACCCTGGAGCACTGAAGTTCCTAGAACACAATTGAGTAGTCTTGGACGTAGAAGAAGAGGTCAAGGGAACATTTTCTACCAGCTCTGACTCCATTCTGAGGACACCAGCATGGATACAGATCAGTCTGGGGGCCACACTAGCTACAGGGCTCACCCCGATCAGAAAGGAAGCCTCAGCCCCAGACTTCCCTGGAACAGTGAGTGGCACCTGGGATGGGTTACTTGATACCCACCCACCCCCAAGCTTCCTTCCTTGGACTTGAGTCCCCAAACATGCCCCAGACCCTAAAAAAGCTGCCCATTAGCCCCCATAACCTTGCAGAAGGCAGGCAGAGTGTCTTCTTGCTTTGTTTTCAATGACATCTTGAGACCATGAAACAGAAGAAGTAACTTTAGGATTCCCTTAGGAGCTGATGCTTTATGAGCCCAGCATCTTACAGTTGCTGGGTTAAAGCCCTTCACCTGAAACCACTGAATGCAAGCACAGAAGACCCTAGGACTATGGTTTGGGCACATAAAAGTTTCTACTAGAGAGAAAAACTGATTGACACCAGATGGTTTGGGGACAACTTTTTAAAATAAGTGATGTTATATAGATCAATAATATTTGATTAAATACTTCCTAAAATTATAGTCTGTTATGCTCCACCGAGAAAGACTAATAACAAACCAGAAACATCACCAAAGGGAAGGAGATCTAACACCCCATTGCTTCTCTGTACACCCTACTGCCTGCTCTTCAAGATGGAGTCTCATAAAGCCAGGCTACCCAAAAACTTTTACACCGAAGTGTTGGAATTACAAACAGGTACCACCAAAACTAACTTCTTATGTTTAAGTGCGGAATAGAGGCTGGAAGGATTGCTCAGTGGTGAAGAGCACTTGTTGCTCTTGCAGAGAACCAGAGTTCAGTGCCCAGCACCCACATGATGGCTCACAACTCCAGTTCCTGGGGATTTGATGCCCTCTTCCGACCTCCACAGACACTGCATCCATGTGGTGATGTACACTTATGCACTCAGGTATCCAGACACACATAAAATGAAAATTTTTTTAAAAGGTAGAATAAATGAAGGATATGAGAATGAGGCAATTTCAACACAAAAATAAACAATCCTCTGAATGTTATCCATTGTTGTTCTTTGATGAGATATTATAAAAAACATTTATTAATTTATTATGTACATAGCGTTCTGTCTGCATGTTTGCCTGCAGGCCATAAGGCTTCTGAATGTGTAGAAAGTAAAATTTAATTCCAACATCAAACATGTAATGAGTCTGAAGTGTTTTCTGTCAGCACTCGTCCGTGTTGCATGGTGAGATTTCACTGTGAATTTGATTTGCTTCTGAACATATAACATAGCACCAAGGAATGCTTGAAAAACCTTAGCTCAGACTTCAAACTACTATGTTATGGCATGCATCAATTTTACTATACATATGAAATGTTCTGCTCTTATAGAAACATAATGATTTAGTTATAGAAAACAAAATTTTAATATTTTCCTACATCATTCTTTCATGTAAAAATATGAATTAATTTGTCTTTGGATTGTATTATGTTAGAATGCTTCATTTGAAAAATTAAGTTGTTGAGTTGAATTTAAAAAAACCGTTAAATGAATTTTTGTTTTAGCATTAGAAAAAATTTCTACCAATTTCTAAAATGGCCCTGTGTTATATAGTCAGGGTTCTGTAGAAACAGAACTTATAGAATGAAATGTATATGTATATACACATACAAGTATGGAATTTATTAGCATGGCTTACAGGTTGTGGTTCAGTTAGTCCAACAATGGCTGTCTACCAAAAGAAGGTCCAAGAATTCAATAGTTTTTCATGTCACAAGGCCGATGTCTCAGCTTGTCTTCAGTATATGCTGGAAGCCTGAAGAAGTAGGCTCTACTGTCAGTGTAGGAATGGACTTGCTAGAGAGAGTGAGGGCAGGCAGGTAGAGAGACAGCAGGCTTCCTTCTTCCATGTCCTTATATAGGCTGCCAGCAGACGGTGGGGCCCAGATTAAAGGTGACTCTTCCCACCTCAAATGATTTAACGAAGGAAAAAATACCTCATAGGTGTGCTCAGCCATATGGGTTTTAGTTAATTCCAGATGTAATCAAGTTGACAAGCGAGAATATCCATCACAGGCCCTAAATATACTCCTGCCATTCTGTACTATGTTTGTGTGTGAAACATCATTCTTAACATGGATTATTAAAAACTTAAAATAGTAATCAAGTCTGAAAAATGGTGAATATACTCGATATTCTTCAGTATCACACACTAAGATTCAATTCTTTTATAAAAATTAAAAAGCACATTGATCTAGTTCATATGAAAGTTTGATTAAAATATCTGAGATAGAGTCTCCTGTATTCCAGGCTGGCCTCAAACTTATGGAGTCCACAATGACTTGAAATTCTTCTTCTCCTGTTTCCACATCCCCAGAGCTGGACTTATAGGTGTGCACCAGGTTTACATGGTTCCACAACAAAGCCCAGGCTGTGCACACAGGCAAACACCAACTGGACTACTCTTCTAGGCTGCTTTCATCTTTAATAAATGATAAAACTTATGCATACCAAAGAATCACTGGGTGCACAAATATTGCTAAACTCATCAAGTTATATACATTAAAAATGTACAACTCGCCAGGTATAGTTGAGCATGTCTTTAATCCCAGCACTCGGGAGGAATAGGGATGCAAATCTCTGTGAGACCCTGTCTAAATAAAACACACACACAGCCAAAAAAAAAAAAGAAAGAAAAAGAAAACAATGTCTCAATAAAGCAGTGAAGAATTTTTTAAAATTCTCTTTAGAAGATATATTAGTTACTTTTTTTGTTTCTGTGAGAAAACACCAAATCCAAAAGCAACTCAAAGGAAAGAGTTTGTTTTGGCTTATGATTCCAGAGGGACGAGTTCATCATGGCAGGGAGGCATGATGGCAGGAGAGGAAAGCTGAGCGATTACATGCTTAACCACAAGCATGAAGCAGAGAGCGTAGAAGTCGGGTGGGGTTTGAACTCTCAAAGCCCACCACAGTGACATCCTTCCTCCCGCTAGGCTGCACCTCTCCAAACCAAGTGGGGACTGAGTATTCATATGCCTCAGCATACGGGGACGTTCTCATTCAAAGTACCACAGAAGAAGGGACTGGAGAAAGCACTCTGCAGGGAAAAGGCGGTAGTCCACATCTCACACTGCTTTTGCCCATAGCTTTTATTTTACTAGGTCTACTGACTGTTACTTTTCTTCCACCGTTAACCAAGAGTTGGCTATTGCTGATGGCTGCAAATTAAACCATAATATGAAGCAAGAAGTAGATAGCCACAGAGCCAAAGACAGACGTAGGTGCCTGGTGGTCAAGCAGGATCACCCACGAGCCCTTCAACTGCTCAGCTACACACAAACCTACACGTCCGTGCCAACAACAAACCCCTCGCTGACATCCGGACTCACAGCCAGTCAAGAATCCAGCATTAAACTCACCCATTCACTGTGGTAACTGTACTAACCGAATTATAACTGCTAGTTAGTTCTTTAGACGCATGAGGATGAGGAGTGAACTGAAGAGGAGAGATCTCATAGTAAGAACCTTTTCATGAAGCAACAATGGGAAATTCCCAAGCAGGATTGGCTCACTAAAATCTAATCAAATGCCTGAACTATGTGTGCCTTTGACTACATCAAAGGCACTTTAAGAGAAACAGACCTTGGTACTTTCTAAGGATGCTCCTTTTCTTGGGGCAAAGGTTTTAGTTAAAATATACTTTAGTGTATTTAAAAACAATTTAAGCTGGGAGTGGTGGTGCCCACCTATAATCCCAGCACTCAGGAGGCAGAGGCAGGTGGATCTTTGTGAGTTCGAGGCCAGCCTGGTCTACAGAGTGAGTTCCAGGACAGCCAAGGCTACACAGACAAACCCTATCTAGAAAAACCCAAACAAACAAATAAATAAATAAATCCAATTTAAAATAAATGGGCCCTTTACGTAAATGGTTCTGTGACAGAGGTAGATAAATACATTGTAGTGAAGGAGACCAAACTTTTCTCAACCTCTTAATAAGGTGATAAATACAGCTTTCATGCTTTGTGACTGAGGCTGGTTCTGGGCTCCTGACCTGTGCCTTGACTTCCTAAGTAGCGCAAATGACTTTGTCCATACATCTTTCTTCTCCTTGCTTTTCTTTCTTTCTCATAGGCAGGGTCTCCATGAGTCTCAGGATGGCCTCAAACTCCTGACTCCCCAGCCCCAGGCTCCTGAGTTCTGAGGAAACAGATGTGGCACCACCCAGCACTATTAAGCTTGAATGAACAGCAGCGCAAATGTGTTCGTTCCTTTACGGCCACAGTGTGGTGGAAAGCTGTGGACTTGAGTTTCTAGAACCCAGCCAAAGTTTGCCCCTACCATGTATCCTCTATAGGCTCACCCTTCTTATCCATGAAACAAAACCATTATTTTACCTTGCATGATTACTGCAAAATAAGAAACCACATACAAAAGTGTCTACTGGGGGTGTGGGTGTTATGTGTGGCTCCCACTGTGTGAATGGTTTTGGTGGCATGGTCAGAGGTCCCAGATACCCAGAAGGTGTTACCTACCCCCCAAAAAATCAGGAGAATGTGATCTTCACACTGAACCCCAAGTGAAACATATTTTCCACACATATTTAAGATGCAAGGGAAAGGCTTTGAGGGCTGTGAACTTTCAATACAACAGTGATGGTGTCCCACACCTGAGTGTTCTCTTAAAGAAACATATTCACATTTAAAAGGTCAAGTTGTACAGCCATTTGATTAAAATAGTAATAAAAGAGTAAACATTAACCCACAGTTTCTCCTTTGGTCTTTATTATTCCAAGGGTATCACCCCTAGAGTAAGTTGCACCTTAAGACATTTGAGGATTATCTTGATTAAAATCTTTGAGTTCTTAATTTTAAGTAGGAAAAAGCTAATCTCCGAAAGCCAAGTTTAATACTTTTAGCATGATCTAGATCTTAACAGTTGCATGTTAGCCTCTGCTACTCCTGAGTGACGCGCTGAAACATGATCGCCCAGTCCTTTCTGTGTTAATCTTCGAGTCACTGATAACACAGAGATGGTTAATATCAGGCAAGGAAAGTAACTCATCCTTAGACCACCACATTCCTTCAGCAATGCAGGACACGGAAAGCTGCTCCCTACAATTTTAATAGCTTTTCCAAGGGTCCCAGAGCTTTTCGGACTGATTAAAACAAAGCCCCAAACCCAGATATCTGTGGAGCTACGGTCTGTTCACACCCAAGCATTCCCCTAGGGTAAAGGAGTACTTTTGATGGGTCCACCATTGAACCTGAGGTCTGTGTTCCCAACTCCACACACAGGGGGCTGTCCTAATCCAAGCTAAACTACGATAGTGGTGCTGATTAACCATGTCTGTCAATTCTATGATGGCTTGCTCTTTCACGTTTCAAAACTGAGGGGACTACATCAGCTTGAAAGAACTGCACCCTAACCCATCTATTGCTCAGAGGAGAAACTGGCTTAGAGGTATACTATAATGCTTCAATTGTGAGCAATATCTAGTGATAAAAATGGAAAACCTTTGGTTTCCAAGCATTTGAATTTATTTGACTGTCTGGACTCTCTGCAATATCCATTTTGATTTTTGCTATTTTTAGCCCATAAAGCCATCACAGGGTCCTGAGAGGAAATCTGGCTTTCACCTCTGGGATACACGTTTCAGTGCTTAAGTCTCACTGACCCTGCCAATCACCCCTCCCAGAAGCCACAGCCTGGCTTACAATAACAGAGTATATCAAAGAGGACAGGAAAGAAAACAAGACAGTGGCAAGGTCAGCAGAGGACAAGAATATGGTGCCATGCCCCATGGCAACTGGGAAGCAAGCAGAGAGCCATGTACTAAGGGCATCTGCTATATTTCCTAGAAAAGGTAATGCCGTCGAGGCTGATGCCCTGAAAGTCAGCTCCTACCGCTGTGGTCTCTGTGCAAAGTAACTCTAATAGGCTGCCTTCCTGCGACAGTCAAATCATCCACATCCGGGAATTCTGTCACCGTCACCTCAGGAACAGTGGCAAGCCGTTCTACACGGAGGCCTCCTGCCTCTGCACGAATGCACACCTAGTCCATTCTGCACTTGGATCAAAGAGTTATCGGGATTAAAGGGGTAGAAACTCGTGCTGCAAAGTTGGGGCCTGAAGTTAATCTAGGTTTAAAATACCACTCATGGGCTGTGAGGACTTGGGAAAGGGTCTAAGTTTCTCTAAGAATTATTTGGAGAATTTAATGTCCTGGCACATGGTACATTTTCAATATGTCAACTTATTAAAGACGGCTTCCCCCTGCGGCAGCTTCCCCCTGCGGTAGCAAGGGCGGCCCTCTCACGCCTGACAACCTACTCTCACTTTTCAGTCCTCTCTCACTGCTTGTTCACACCACTGGTTATATTTCCTGCCTCGTTCCTTTGCCCTTATTTGCTATCTGCATAAAATCACCTCTGGTCCCACCTTTGAGGGTCTAAAGCACTCCAAGTGCTTATCTCCATCACCCTATCACTAAATGACTCATTATTTTTAAGCGGTTTTTTTTTTTTTCAAAGGCAAGGTCACACTATGTCACTCTCAATGGCCTCAAACTTGCTATGCATACTAGGCTGGCTTCGAACACAGATATCTGCATGCCTCAGCCTCCCAAGGGATAAGACTAAAGATGTGAGCCACTATTGCCCAGTTTTTTTAAAGCTTCTTTATGCCATTGATGGTGACCATTAAAAAAAACACAACAAAGCAGTAAAAAAAACCAATGGCATCCATAAAGTTTAGTCAACAGATAATATCACTGCTGGCTTTTAAAGAGGTCCTAGATCAATGCCCAGCACTCTCTGTAGGTTAGCAACTATTCCTAACATCAGGTCAAGAGAATCCAGTGCTCTCTTCTGACTTCAGTAAAGAAAACGGAGCATCCAGCTGGGGCTTTCTTGATCTTAGCACTGAATAGGAGTAGCTAAGGGAATAAATGGGTAACAATCATTCTCGCTCCAATATACGAGCTAAGAAAGAGAACCACTTGCTCTCAACCCAGTGGTGCCTCACCTTCTCAGAGACCAGCAGCCAATGCGGATGGCCCATTACCACAGACACCGCTCGATGCAGAAGTGGCCACAAGTCCAAACTAGGATAGTTGGCACACTGTTCTTTGAACCCAAGGAGTTAAATGGAGTCGTGGGGAGATAAAAATCTCTGGTTTTATTGTTTAGTGAGGCTGCCTGACAAATAAAGATCCAGCTGCAATTGGGACATTCCAAGCTTACAAGGCGCCAAGTTTTACTAACTATAATTTAACGGGTCCAACTGCTGCAGTCCAAATTCTTGTTTGGATAATCAGCCTTTGTTTGAATATGCTCACAAACAGCACAGGCTAGCATTAGCCTCTGAGAGTGTCATGTGAGCTGATTACCCCAGGCTCCCAGTAGCAGAAACTCATGCACAGAGGGGGATTATTTTCCTGGTATTACTGTTAGCTAACATATAATCAGCACCCCCCCCCATACACACACAGTCTGCATATCTCCTCCACAGCCTCCCCCAACTGACCAACCAACCTCCCCTTCCTCCTTCTATCCCTCCTCTCTCTCCCTCCCTTCACCCCCTTTCTCTCTCCTCTCTCCTCCCCCCCTCTCTTTCTCTCTCCCCTTCTTCAAAAGTCTTCCAAGTTCAAACAAAGTTGAAAGGTGAAAAGGTCAGGAAAGTTTCGTGGCTGTGACTGCTTAGAGTGAGGTAGGCCGAGCCAGGGTCTCGCACTCAACAGCCACTGAAAGCTCAAGACTCTCATATTTCACTGTATTCTACAGAGCATGGGCGCCTTGACACAATCTGTTTGGAATGAAATTAAGCCCTTGTTAATAAATTTTAACATAATAGAATAACTCCACCTGCCAAACCATCACATCAGCGCATGAGCAACTCAAGTGGCTAACTCATTTGTCAAAACTTCCAAATTCTTAAAATTGTATGTTTCAGACAAAAGACACTCATTTGGGATCAGACCAGCCTGCCTGTATGCAAGCCACTGGCTATAAATGCCAGAGAAAGACTGTAGAAACCCTGCACCTATCCTTCAGCCTTCACTTGGTCATTCACAGAGCCTGGGGAGTCAACACATCGCAAGTGCACACGGCAGAGTGTGGCCGACAGAAAATACAGTATTTAGCATTACTTTTCGGTGGGGAAGAAGTTCTAAGTCAGATGTGTGGCTCTCACAATCAATGCCGGAATCATTAGCCACGGGTACCCGGTTGATAAAAATGACACAAACCAGGGAACTGTGGGGAGAGTGCATGGCTGGCTGGGCCTGGCAGTGTGGATCTGCTCCAGCAGCTCCTGTGTGGCAGTCCCAAGGAACCCCGGAGAAGGAAAGCCCTCTCCTCAGGGAGGGAAGCTGCAGACACAGGGTACCCCGAGGAGGAAAGCCCTCTCCTCCTCAGGGAGGGAAGCTGCCAATGTGCCCGACAGCAGCAATGGGTCACATTCTCAAGTCCTCTGCAAGGCTCAGATTTTAGTCTTATACAGCAAGGTCTTTGCCGAGGGAACGAACAGGAATCAGAGCACTCCAGCCTTGCTCACGGTCAGAGAGAAGGACATGGGGAACCAAGGAGATCCATTCTAGGTCAAAATTCCAAAGTGCTCACGG